>NW_026606587.1:15150000-15750000 GCF_029890125.1 Rhinichthys klamathensis goyatoka
AATTGCGAGATATAAAGTCAGAATTGAACAGAAAGTCAGAATTGCGTTATAAAGTCAGAATTGCGTTATTGCAAGATAGAAAGTCAGAATTGCGAGATATAAAGTCAGAATTGAACAGAAAGTCAGAATTGCGAGATATAAAGTCAGAACTGCGATATAAAGTCAGAATTGCGATATAAAGTCAGAATTGCGATATAAAGTCAGAATTGTGAGATATAAAGTCAGAATTGTGTGATATAAAGTCAGAATTGCGTTATTGCGAGATAGAAAGTCAGAATTGCGATATAAAGTCAGAATTGCGTTATTGCAAGATATAAAGTCAGAATTGCGAGATATAAAGTCAGAACTGCGAGATATAAAGTCAGAATTGAACAGAAAGTCAGAATTGCGTGATATAAAGTCAGAATTGCGTGATATAAAGTCAGAATTGAACAGAAAGTCAGAATTGCGTTATAAAGTCAGAATTGCGTTATTGTGAGATAGAAAGTCAGAATTGCGAGATAGAAAGTCAGAATTGAACAGAAAGTCAGAATTGCGTGATATAAAGTCAGAATTGCGTTATTGCAAGATATAAAGTCAGAATTGCGAGATATAAAGTCAGAATTGAACAGAAAGTCAGAATTGCAAGATATAAAGTCAGAACTCCGATATAAAGTCAGAATTGTGAGATATAAAGTCAGAATTGCGAGATTTAAAGTCAGAACTGCGATATAAAGTCAGAATTGCGAGATATAAAGTCAGAATTGAACAGAAAGTCCGAATTGCGATATACAGCAAAGTCAGAATTGTGAGATAAAAAGTCAGAATTGCGAGAAATAAACTCAAAACTCACTTTTTTTCTGAAATGCATGTCTATATCTTGCAATTCTGACTTTATATCTTGCAATTCTGACTTAATAGCAATTGCGACATTATATTACGCAATTCTGAGATAAAATGTCAGAATTGTGAAATAAAAAGTCGCAATTACCTTTTAGATTTTTTATTCTGTGGCGGAAACAAGCTTCCATACATTATTAAAGACCCGATATTGTCATTAAATGAACATTCTATTAATGTTACAGGAAAAACGTCTGTGTAACATTAAGAGAACCTTGCCAGAAGGATAGCTAGAGTATTGAGAACGGTCTCTGTTAGACGAGTTAACACTGAAACACTGACCTAAAGACACTCTTGCCGGCACAGCTGATTGGCTGATCCAGAATGAAACCCATGACATGGCAACCAGTAGGATGGAGGGCATGTAGGACTGGATGATGTAAACTCCTCGGTTTCTTCTTAGTTCGAATCGTAAGCTGAGACGTGGAAATCTCCCCGCTGTTTCAAGAATGACAATACTTGTCTTTAAAATATGTGATAGTAAACAAAACTGATTAAAACCATTGAAATGACAACAACTGTTGCCACAGCATTAGCAGATAATATACTGGTGAAACTCAAAAAATTAGAATATCGTGCAAAAGTTAATTTATTTCAATAATTCAACGTAAAAGGTGAAACTAATATATTATATAGACTCATTGCATGCAAAGTGAGATATTTCAAGCCTTTATTTGTTATAATTGTGATGATTATGGCTTACAGCTTATGAAAAACACAAATTCAAAATTAGAATATTGTGAAAAGGTTTTCATAAACTGTAAGCCATAATCATCACAATTATAACAAATAAAGGCTTGAAAATATCTCACTTTGCATGTAATGAGTCTATATAATATATTAGTTTCACCTTTTACGTTGAATTATTAAAATAAATGAACTTTTGCACGATATTCAAATTTTTCGAGTTTCACCTGTATTGGTAGAGTTCAGTTAAATCAGATATATCAGACGATGAAAAGCCTCACCGGATTTAAAGTTCAACAGCTCCGTGACAAAGCGATAATCAGTGATGGTGAACTGGGACAGCTCCAGTTTGTCCAGTCCATGGATGAGTGTTTGACTCTCTGACCAGTGATACACAATGTCTTCTGAAGAGTATCCGTCTGCAAACCCAACAACAGGAGACAAAACACATCTCAGTTTGCACATGACACTTCAATTGGTCTTTTAAACTTGCTGTTCTAAATATGTTATTATGTTTCATATGAGAACAGGATAGAAAGGAATATGTAAGAAATCACTAGAAAACGTCTCGGGTTATGACTATAACCCTTGTTCCCTGAGAAGGGAACGAGACACTGCGTCGAGAATCGACTCTTTGGGGACGCTCCCTCAGCGTGCGCCTCTGAAGTAAAAATGAAACTAATCCAATCCTGATTGGCGTTGCGTCCTGACGTAACATGTGACGGCATAACCGGAAGTATAAAAGTGACACTGACGCACACACATACCAGCCTCGCGATGAAGCAAGACGCTCTAAGGCCTCAAGGGGCGTGGCAGAACGACGCAGTGTCTCGTTCCCTTCTCAGGGAACAAGGGTTATAGTCATAACCCGAGACGTTCCCTTTCGAGGGAACTCTACACTGCGTCGAGAATCGACTCTTTGGGGAACGAGTGCCCACTAGGCCACACACCGAATTAGCCTGTCCCGGAGTGAAACTGTTTCAGGCACTCAGCAAGGACTAAGTACATGTGCGCCAGGCGTACTGGGAAGGTGAAGACTGTAGAACCGAATAAAAGTGTGTGGAGTAGCCCAGCCGGCTGCCTCACAGATCTCCTGCAGGGGCACTCCCGAAAGGAGGGCCCTAGAGGAAGCCATACCTCTAGTAGAATGAGCCCTAATAGCTAAAGGTGAAGGCATATCGCGCACCCTGTAAGCTGAAGTAATCGCCTGAACGATCCAATTACTAATCGTTTGCTTTGATGCCGGGAGCCCCTTATTAGGTGACCCAAAACACACCAATAATTGGTCCGACCTTCTCCAAGAAGAGGACCTCTCGAGGTACACGCTCAAGCCTCTGACAGGGCAGAGCAAATGGAGCTTCTCTTCTTCTGCCGACACATGAGGAGGCGGATGAAATGCATGAAGGACTGTAGATCGAGCCGTATTAGTTGGTACTTTAGGCACGTAGCCCGGACTCGGGTGCAAAAAGGCCTTCACTCTGCCAGGGGCAAACTCCAAGCAAGCTGGTGTCACTGCCAGGGCTTGGAGATCTCCCACCCTCTTAAGTGAGGTAATAGCTAAGAGAAATACCATTTTTAGCGTTAAATCCTTAGGCGAAGCCGACTCTAAAGGATCGAAGGGGGCCAGGGATAACCCTTCAAGAACTATAGCCAGGTCCCAGGCAGGAACCCTAGACCTGGTTGCCGGTCTCATCCTCCAAGTACCACGGAGAAAACGAATGACCAAATGGTGCCTCCCCAGAGGCCCATCACTTACAGGTGCGTGGAAAGCCGCAATGGCAGCCACGTACACCTTAAGCGTGGAAGGGGAGAGACCCGCAGAGAAACGATCTTGAAGAAATTCCAGAACTGAAGCCACCGGGCAGTTGACTGGATCTAACTCATGTTCTCTACACCAAGTGACAAACACATTCCACTTAAGGCCATATAATCTCCTAGTAGATGGAGCCCTAGAGCTAAGTATGGTTTCAACCACCCCGGCTGATAGACCAGCATTTAGGTACTGAACCCCCTCAGAGGCCAGACCCACAGCTTCCACAGCTCCGGGCGAGGGTGGAAGATTGTGCCCTCCGCCTGAGACAACAGATCCCTCCTCAGAGGAATCTGCCATGACGGAGCTATCAGGAGTGATATTAGGTCTGAAAACCACACTCGGGTCGGCCACATTGGGGCAACCAGAAGTAGACTGATGCCCTCTTGACGAACCCTCTCCAGGACTCCCGGGAGCAGAGCGATCGGGGGAAATGCGTACAGGCGAAGCCTCGGCCAGGCCTGTACCATGGCATCCAACCCCAGTGGGGCTGGATGTGAGAGGGACATCCAAAGTGGGCAGTGGGACGTCTCTCGAGACGCGAATAGATCCACTTCCATAGGTCCGAACCTCTCCCATATCACCTTCACCACATCTGGATGAAGTCTCCATTCCCCGGGCCTCAGCCCCTGCCTCGACAGGATGTCTGCTCCCTGATTCTGAACCCCCGGAATATACATTGCTCTGATGGAGCGTATTTTCCCTTGGGACCAAAGAATAATCTGATGCGCCAGTCTGCACAGAGGGCGCGATCTGACTCCCCCTTGTCGGTTCAGATAGGCTACCACTGACGTATTGTCTGATCGTACTAGGACATGGTAACCTTTGATGTCTGGGAGGAAGCTCCTCAAAGCCCTGAACACAGCCATCATTTCTAGACAGTTTATGTGCCAAGATAAATGATGGTCCTGCCACAGACCCCTGGCAAAGAGGCCGTCCATGACCGCGCCCCAGCCAGAAAGGGATGCGTCTGTCGAAACGATTTTTCGGCTACATGACGCTCCCAACACTGGCCCTTGGGACAGGAACCAAGGTTTCTTCCATATCTGAAGAGAACGAAGGCATCTGCGCGTTACTCTGATCATACGAAATGGATTCCCCTTGGGAGAAAACCCCTTGGCTTTTAGCCACCACTGAAGAGGCCTCATATGTAGAAGGCCCAAAGGAATGATGTTGGATGCCGCTGCCATGAGGCCCAGCATTCTTTGGAATTGCTTTACAGTGATGGCCTGACCTAGCTTTACTCTTGAAACCATAGATAGGATGGACTGGACACGTGCGGGACACATGTGTGCCGGCATCGTAACCGAATTCCATACCACACCCAGGAACGTTGTTTACTGAGCTGGTGCCAACACGCTCTTTTTCGTGTTGAGTCTCAACCCCAATTTCTGAATGTGGCCAAGGATGACAACTCGATGCCGAACCGCCATTTCTCGAGACTGAGCCAGTATAAGCCAGTCATCGATGTAATTCAGTATACGAATACCCTGGAGTCTGAGAGGAGCCAGAGCTGCATCCATACACTTCGTGAACGTGCGGGGAGAGAGTGCTAGGCCGAACGGAAGAACCCGATATTGATATGCTTCGCCCCCGAAAGCAACCTTAGGTACCTCCTGTGACATGGAAGGATGGAGACATGAAAATAGGCGTCCTTTAGGTCTATTGTGACAAACCAGTCCTCGGACCTGATTTGATTCACGATGATGGGAATCGTCAACATCTTGAACCTGAATCTCCTCAGAGACCGATTCAAGTGTCTCAGATCCAAAATCGGCCTGAGCCCGTCATCCTTCTTTGGAACTATAAAGTATCGGCTGTAAAACCCTGACTCTCTGTCTGGTAGGGGAACACTTTTTATGGCCCCTTTGACCAGAAGAGCCTGTACTTCCTGTTCCATAACCCGAGCCTGTTCTGGAACCACTGTAGTCGGCACCACCCCTGCAAACCTGGGAGGTGGGTGACCGAACTGCAGTCTGTATCCTTTTTCTATTATATTCAGGACCCATATAGAAATATTTGGAAGAAGATGCCACTTTTCCAAAAAATTTACTAAGGGAACCAGCCTCTCGAGGCTGGCCTCGGGTGTCTCTCGAGCATTGTTCTCGACTTTCTAAAGCAGCGAACTGGCAGGAAGCAGACGAGAACGATTTTTCGACCATAGGTGGCGCTCTTTTGCAAGCTCTTGGGACGAACGCCACGGTGTGCGTTCGCTGGAAATTGATGCGACCCGAAGCGTCAGTGACGGCGGGACGACATCTTTTTCCAAAGGGCTCCGCTGGGAAAACAACCTCGGTTGCCTCACAGCGGGGGGGGGGGGCAGCCCTCGGAGGACCTATTAACTTGGCTAGGACCTCTTCCCTGAAGCCCTCTTAGCCTGAATGACGGCCCTCAGGTAGCCCTTCTGGCCAGAGGATTTAGAATGTGTCCCTACATGGTTTGCTGGGCAGCGCCGGGGTTTTAAGCGAGGATGCCGCTTCGGGAGAAAGATAGCTCGCTAAAGCTTCCTCCACCCGCGGCATCCTGCCATAGCCCGCCTCACTCGCACCCACAACGTTACTATAATCACACGAAGTGCTGTGCGATATACGAGACGAGTGAGGCTTTTTCCCAGGATCTCGTGGAGATCTGGGAAAAAAGGCAAACCCCGGCGCTGAGGTTGTGAGCGGTGCTGCAGAAATCTCTCGTCTAATTTACTCTGACGAGTTTCATCCTGCTTATCTTGTGGCCAACTGATGTTGAGTTTGGCCACCGCACGCGTCACAACCTCCACCAACTCCTCATAAGCGGAAACATGAGCTGGCGAGTGTGACTCATGATCCGCGCTCCCGATGCTGAGCACATCCACTTCCTCGGAAGCGGATAGCTCAAGCACCGGGCACTCGTCACGGGCAGAAGAAGCCGCAGCGCGGGCTTCTGCACCGTGAGCTAGTGTCAGAGAATCTGCAGATGATGAACGAGAAAGTGCCTCAGCAGTCTCGTTCTCATCTGCGAGATCCTTTTGCGATCCCCATGATCTAAGCCTCCGCGCCGCCTCAACGGACGCGGGACCTGAACCACAAGGATCGCGAGCTTGACCATCTTTAGAGAAAATAGCCAAGCGGGAGCGCAGCACTCTTAATGGGAGTGCTTCACAATGTTCACAGGCAACTCCCTCAAGAGCTGCCTGTGCGTGCTGTGCTCCCAAACAATTTACACACAATGAATGTGTGTCCCCACCCGTAATAAATCTGGGGCAGGGGTGCACACATTTTGTAAATTGCTCACTCGCCATAATAACACTTTCACTCATGACAAACAACAGTAAATAGGACAGACAGTTTCAACATAGAGCGCTTGCTGAAGAGCGATAGCTGGTATGTGTGTGCGTCAGTGTCACTTTTATACTTCCGGTTATGCCGTCACATGTTACGTCAGGACGCAACGCCAATCAGGATTGGATTAGTTTCATTTTTACTTCAGAGGCGCACGCTAAGGGAGCGTCCCCAAAGAGTCGATTCTCGACGCAGTGTAGAGTTCCCTCGAAAGGGAACAGAATTTTAGTTAGTCAAAAGTATGATTATCATGGTTTGTTTTTGCACAGAGGGATATGTTTTGCAGTTGTGGACAGTGGCATGATCATTTAGCTCATGTTTCATAAAGTTAACATGTAATTTAACGTGTGGGACAGTATAAGGCAGGCGGAGATGAGGATCTACTGTAAGTGCAGATAAAGGCACACTATGTAATTTTTCGCCACTAGAGGTCGTTTATTCAAAACAAAGGCGTAGCTTGATGACGCCTTGATTTCGCTGAATCATGGGAGTTGTTGTCTTCGGACTCGGGCAGAAATCCTCTAATCCTAATCCAATATGTGTGTGTGGGGAAACGCAGCACTGTTTTATCATATTAAAGGGATAGTTCACCCCAAAATGAAAAGTTCCAACCCCGTAAGACTTTCGTTCATCTTTGGAACACAAATTAAGATATTTTTGATTAAATCTGAGAGTACAGATTACACATAGTGTAACAGCGCAGCGCTTCTGTGTTGCACGTCACACGCATCATCACACACATGACCAGCGTCGGCCAATAGTGAGCCTCCGTGTGACGTACGACACAGAAGCGCTGCGCTGTTACACTACGTGAACTCACTCGAGGCCCACAGAGAAGGAAACGAATAGTGGAATAAAGTCGTTATTTTTGTTTGTTTTTTGCGCACAAAAAGTATTCTCGTCGCTTGATAAACTTAAGGTTGAGCCACTGTAGTCACTCGGACTATTTTAACGATGTCTTTCATAACTTTTCTGGGCCGGCCAGTTTCAATCCCTTAGAAGCCTATGGAGGAGTGATCCAGCTCTCAGATTTAATCACAAATATCTTAATTTGTGTTCCAAAGATGAACGAAAGTCTTACGGGGTTGAACAACATGAGGGAGAGTAATTACTGACAGAGTTTACATTTTGGGGTGAACTAACTAACCCTTTAGATACATTTAAGTGTGATGAAACTCGTTTTCTGTTGATGAATGTATCCAAACAGTTGCTCACCTGTCTAATAAAACATCATATATTAAAGCGTCTTTGTTAGTTCCTTGGTTTCTACAAAATAAAACCTTAAATTGAGGGTAACGCGGGTATGACGTCACTGATAAAACTGCTTATTTCTCTGGATTTAAACTTGGGTTGCCATTTTGTCAACTTCAGAAAAGAAAAATGCGGGACAATCGTGGTTCTTTACCAGAAATAAGGCACACTCAAAATATTTGTAGGCTACTGTAGCCTATCACACAGTATATGTCATTTAGGTCCGTATGTGTTTAAAAGGTTCTCAGACATAAACACATTTGTTTTGCTTAAACTATTTCTGTACAATTTAATTCTAAAACTAATTTTAAGGTCACACAAAAAGGTCACATTACACACAAACCATATTTCAAAATAATAGCATTGATCTGAAATAGAAAGCTTTTGTAACATTATACATGCACTACATTTGATAGAAATTAAAGAAAGTAATACCCTACTTTTATTCAGCAAGGACGCATTAAAGTAGCCTAATCAAAAGTGACAGTAAAGAAATTTCAGATAAATCTACTTTGAACCTTCTATTCATCAAAGAATCCTGCCTTCTTTTAACATTAATAATCAGAAATGTTTATTGGGCAGCAAATCACGTCAGCATATTATTCCCTCAGGAAGAGTTCATGTTTTCTGGCGTGGCTGGATGTCGGACTCATGAAAAATAATCACGTTGTTTAAATTCACCAAAACTGATTTGCCGAAATCAAAACCCGGTCGGACACCCGAGGGATTTGCCGTTAGCGCGAGTCCGGATCGAACCGGGAGCGACGTCAGACAGCAGAGGATTCTGTTCGCAACAAACAATGATTTGTCCCAAAAGAATAATTAATTCTCAATTTAGAGTTTCTTATTGGTATGGTCTGATGAGCGTGAGTGTGGGCTGTGTGTGGGATGATGACGGTGTCGTGATCATTCTCAAGTGTCGTGTTGCTGTTGTATCAGTCAGTGGTTAGATCAGCGTAGCAGTCTATTTAATCGGGACAAGGGAGGTCCCGTACGGGACAAATAAATTAGGCCCAAAATACGGGACGTCCCGGCTAATTCGGGACAGTTGGAAACCCTAATTTAAACATTCTTAGAAAAATCTGGAATAATGTAAGTACACAAATCAACAAAATTTATAACATCGTTCTAGTGGGTTTGGGATATTTTCATCCAAAAATCTTACATTTAATTTTTAATAAAACGAACAAAACAATACCAGTAACACAATGAGTATGGCAAACAAGCACGCGCAAACAAAAAAACCATTACAATAATCGACTACAGAGCACAAGAGGTAATGAGGATAACAAGACACACCTGGGAACAATCAGGGACTAATTAGTAATAAAACTACAAGGGAACTAATAAACAATGAAAAACAGGAAAAGAGGGATTTTATCATTGCTTTATACCAGGCTTTATGATTTAGGGACTATGTTGAAGTGTTGAAAAATCATTTCTTTTACACTATTTTTAATGTGTTTGAGGTATTTGAATAGTGAATATACTATTGTCCTTTTGAAAATCGTCCTTGTTCTCTTTCAATCGTCACTTATGTTATAGTATGTTTGTAAGTTGTATTGGCTGGGACTTTCGGGTTTCGATGATGTTCTGAATGAACTTTTTGTTAGACGCACATTTTCTTTCAAAACATGTTTATTTAACATAATTATGTAGCTCAATCTCAAAACTATTTAAGCCTTTAGTAATTGCTTTTATGACTATAAAAAATGTATACATCAGACGTATGAAGACGAGAGATGCCAGATATAGGTTTTCCCCTTACTCACAGCTTTCCAAGTCCAGCATGCACTCCTGTTCATCCATGGGGTATTTGGTGAGGTCCATGTCACATGCAACTGTAGATGTAATTCTGAAAGGAAAAACATCATGATACACATCTCAGATATGGAGCAGGCGAATAAAACACTCTGATCATCTGTTAAGAAGCTTGTAAAATGTATGCAATTAGTTCAGTGGTGGCCTTTATGTAATTACCGGTATATATTAAAGGGGTCATATAATGGTACATGCACTTGTACAAGTTGATTGTACTGAAATGTGTGTTGGCAGTGTCTGTACACAACCATCATATAATGATAAAAATCCATTCAGTGGTTTTGTTTTAATCTCCTTATATGTTTTCCCCTGCCTCAAATCGAGCCGTTCGAGCCTGTGACGTCACAAGCTCGCACGCCCCTCCCACGATTGTTGATTGACAGGAGCGTTTCAACACAGACCCGCCCTCGCTCATGAGGGAGCTGTCAATCATAGTCTGCGCGGCGCGGTCATTGTTGATATGCTGGAGCTCTGTCTATGAGCAGAATGGCGTCTAAGCGATTGTGGTGTTCTGTTCTTGGGTGTAATAACGAACACAGCAGTCATTTTAATGTTCCTAAATCCGAACTGCTGAAGACGCAGTGGCTGAGTTTGTTTTCGAAGGGAATATTCCCCACGAGCAACGTCAATGCTCTCATGTTTGTGCGAATCATTTCTCACCAGACTGCTTTATAAACGAGGATCAGTATAAAGCTGGATTTGCTAAGAAGCTGTTCATGAAAAAAGGATCGGTACCAGATATTTGTGTTCCTGCGGAATCTCCAGAAGAACGGAAGTGAGTGTAACGTTTTATTAAACTTTATATTAATATATTAATCCTTGTAAATCGCTAGCTGCACGCTTCACAATGAATGCGTCTAAGGTTTACACTCAGGGTACATTACGGCATGTTTTCTATGTATGACGTTCTCAATATAATTCATAATCCCACGTTTATACTGAATAACGCGTTATGGTTATTGTGTTATTGTGTTATAAACGGTGTATGCACAGAACAGAGGGGCGGAGGGAGCAAAGCTCATGATCATTTAAAGTCATATGCACTGAAACGGCGTGCTGAAAACAGAGCTGTTTTTGACCAGGTAAAATAAGTGTTTTCTTACAATACTAATGAGAATTTTTAATTAAAGTATATTACAAACTTTTAATTTAGACCCTAAAGAATCATATTAGCTTGTACAAAAATGGCATTATATGACCCCTTTAAGCACTAAGGTGGATAGGCAGACTTACTTTGAATAAAATAATGAACAGACCACTTTACTGTTGTAATTAGGGTTGGGAATCGAAAGGTCAGGAATCGGATACTTTTGGAATTTCGAACCCTCTTATGGATCCCTTTGTTCGCATTTTAAAATGACTTTAAACCATTCAAACGTGAGACGACTCGCGCGCTGTACACACATCCAAAGCACTCCCAGAAAGGGATTTTAATGTGATTTTAAATCGCATGTGTATCAGTATATTGGATCAGTGCGGCTCTTAAAGTGACAGCACTAATATCCCTGCTGCCGTCTCTATAATAACACTAATCTAACAGAAGACAAAGAGAAAAGTCCCTCGTTCTTGACTGAATAGCTTTTGTAACTATATTTGTAATGTATATTTTGTAAATATATTTTACATTTGATTACAAATTCTGTACCTGAATACCTAAAAATCTTAAAAAACGTTTATTTCAGTTGTATCTTTGTTCAGTTGTGTCTATTTGTTGCGATTGCTAATTTTTTATTTGTTCTTTTTTAATTACTGAGCGTTTACTTGTCTTTAATAATGCTTTACATGTATATTAGTCAGGCTAGTTGTTTTTCTATGGTGTTTTTAAACCACAGGCAAAGTGTTCTTTAGCCTGTTGATTTTTGTTCATGATATTCAGCTACAATTAAATGTTTTGCAGTAAGACTAAATCTGAATGATATCTGCGTGTTGTTTTTTTTACCTTATTGGAATCAAAATTAGGAAACGATACCCAACCCTAGTTGTGAACATAAACATTAGTGTTATGATTTGATTTCTTCCCCTTTACTGTAATCTGTCAACATTCTAGCTTTACTGTTTCACCCAAAGTCCTTCTACATTATTGCCAATACAAAAGCACAAATTCACGTGAAAGAGGTTTAAAACTCGTAGCCCACCGACTGCTGTAGAGAATGACTCCATCGGGCTGCAGGCGAATGAGTTTGTTCTCCACAGTAACGTCATGAAACCAGGCTGATTTGGCGTTCACGATGAATGTGTCTGGCACCCAGAGTTTGTCTACGAAGCGGCTGTCCAGGCCCAGAGTTTTGTTTGTGTGGTTGTAGGACAAGCGGTCATCTTTCCAACTCTGCCGCAGAAATATTGTCATGGTGTATTCCTGTAGACACAAATGCACACAAACAAAAAATCCGTGGTTTATGATGTTGAGAGTTATTGTTGTGTATTGTCCTTATTTAAAGACAGGTTTAATTTAAATCACTGATTTTAACATGAGTATGGTGTGTTCTTGTTCTTCATAAACCCCCCTTAAAAGTGGTAAATCAATAATTAATATAGATGATGATTCTAATTATTATTATAGCAAATATCAGGGCCAAGCAAACCAACTGCAGAAATAACCAATTAAAGAAATCTGTAGATGATTTTTGGGCGAAAATGGTTGAAAAGTCTAAAGATGGATTGACAAATCAACTTGATTTCCATATCTTTTTAACAGCATGATTTTAAGTTTGTTTTGTTTCGTAGACTTTTAATTTGGGACAGGTTCACATTTAAATCACGGGTACACATTTTTGTTTCAGTGATCACAGTAACTTGTGTGTCAGTCATAACTGTACTTGTCAACAAAAAATAATGGGTAACTTTAGTTTAGGGTCCAATTCTCACTATTAACCAGTTGCTTATTAGCATGCATATTACTAGGATATTGGCTGTTTATTAGTACTTATAAAGCACATATTAATGCCTTATTCTGCATGAACATATTCTACATCCTTTAATCCTAAAGTTAAAGTCACCAAAATTACATATTTAAATGTTTTTTCCTTGAAAAAAAAATCCTTCATGTCTTAAAACATCTTGAATGTAACTCGACACCCTTGCCTCATTTAGTATGCGCGGTTCTATGAATATGCAACTGAGCCCCGCCTCCACTCACTCACTCAGCTCAGAGATCCACTGGTTGACGATCACACGTTGATCTGATTGGTTACAAGGTCGTTTGTGACGTCAGAAACACCAGCGATTTCAAACCGTGTTTTTGAGACTGTCTTTGGTTCACTGCAGTTTTAAGGAGAAAATACTCAGCAATGCTGTCGACTTATGAACTTACACATGGTTTGTCTTAAAGCATATTAAAAACACCACATAGACACATAAACAACATTAAAAGCTGGATTTTCACCACAGGGGGACTTTAACAACTATCTTATTAACTATTAATAGGCAGTAATTAGGAGTTTATTGAGGCAAAAGCCGTAGTTAATAGTGAGAATCGGACCCTAAACTAAAGTGTGACCAAACAATGCATTTAATAAGAGGTGATTATATTTAGAATCATATATTGCACTGGACTCAATCCTACTGTTTATTTTATTTATTATTCTGGAACTGAATCCACTCTATATGGAAAAGAAAATACTTCTTAAAAGAAAAATATATATTCAAATGATACTTTTAGCAAATGCAAAACTGCAGATTAGTTACACTAATGGCAAAAATATTGAATAATCATACAAATTCAATACATGCGAAATAGTGTGATTTTCAAGCATTACCATGTTGGCTTCTGAGATATGGTCAATACTGGCTACTTCAATAGCCATGGCTACATTCACTGGGGGTCCTGTGAAGAGAAGAGAAATGATCAATCTACTCCTCATCTAAATCAGTCATTCGCAAACTTTTTGGTCACGGCCCTTTAAAAAAAGCTTTAAATCTTTTTTTTTTAAATGCACCCCTCCCCTTCACCGTATCTGACGCGAGCGACACAACGTATACGACACAACTAAATACAATAGAGCCCAGTTATAATCAGTGATTCTGCTTACACTGGATGCAGTGCGATGCAACACAACAAATCCCGACAGTAAACTGATTCACCGTCCACCGTATTTATGGGGTTCGTCTGACACAAAGGACAAATGGATCTGCAACAGTCGCTTTGTCACGTCCAGTGTAGTCCACTTAGGGCACTTATATATATATATATGGATAATTAATTACATATAATATTTCACATTTATTGTTCTGGTTTGACTGATGAGCTCATGAGAGTTCATGAATGATATTGCATAGAGTTTTGAATGATATTGCATAGGTTTTCTATTAAGTGCACTGTTAGATGTCAATTCTTATCATTATAATTATATAATTTCAAAAATAGCCACCAAAAACAAGGCTAACAGGCCATGTTGAGTACCATGGGTAACAGTATATGTTGTGAAGAGTCTGTCTGCTTTATAGACTACAAAACACAGCTTTACAAGTTACATCACTGTAAGACCGTAAAACTTGTTGAAGAGAAAATATCTGACCACAAAACTTGTTGAAGAGACAATATCTGACCACATGGTCTATTGAGACAAAGGACCTTGGCAAATGAACATTTGGCCTTGTAAGAACTGGTTGGAGACACTGTCTTGACCACATGGTCTATTGAAACAAAGGAACTTGCTGAAATAGCATTCGACCTCCCCCTCACGCAGTCTCACCTGATTTACATTTCACCCAGTAACAGCTGAAACTCACATAAGAATATATGTATGGTTTGATGTGAATGATTATCATTGAGTATTATGTTTGGTATCATTTGAAATGTCTCAGGAATGAGTGGTACAAATGTCTCATTCCAAATAAGTAAAACAAAAGGTAATAAGGTTTTTTAGAAGTTTAGAGAAACTGGCACCAAGAAAGGTAGCAAATGGCCTTTCTCCCCTACCCCCCAAATAAGGTGTAACCTGAATGCAAATTACCATTGAAAAGAAGTTCTGGCTATTTAATGGAAGGCAGCAAGGGATCGTGGCTTTTTCTGTATTGCAGATAGCCCGTGAGATGAGGGTCACCGAGACCCTTAGCTCATGTAGTCTATTTCTTAATATGTTGGGTTTGCATCTATTCTCTGTATTCCAGGGTATTTGATGTTTTGTATTGATGATATTTGAACTGATTATGAAATTGTTATAATACATTTACCTGACATAATAAATTGTTATATTTGATTATTCTAACAGACTTTGACTTTATTTTCATTGGAGTTAAAAGGAATAGTCAAACATTAACGTATACTTAATGATGCACAGATATCATTAAAACACTTTCATTCTATGGAGTCAGATGAAACGAGTTAATACATAAGACAAAAAGTATTGCATTTAATTAAATATCCCTTTGCCATTGGAAGAGACGGAACACGTTGAGACCTTCACCGCTAATTTGAATGCCGCCCTTGGATCGAATTAGCAGGCCTTACAAATTGGCGACCCCCGAGACGTGATCGCAACAGATGAATTCGCGAGCAACGTCTTTTCCAGCAAAGTATGGGGATTTTAAAAGCAGCATGAGGTTTGAACATCTTCACTTTCTTCTGCCGCTGGGGTAAGTCATTTTTTTCTTCCTCTTGTGAAGTGTTGAGTTGCATTGTTATGGGTAGCTATAGGAAATCCCTTTGTTTAGTCCAGAACTGAAATACGTGAGGACGTGATAAGCGACAGCGCAGATGAAGAATGAAAACCCTTGTTAATAGATTAAAGATATCCTTGTTTGACTAAGCAACAAAAAACGAAACCTAAAATCGGAATAACATCTTCTAAATGTTTTTCGTGTAACGTTACTTGATGAGGAGCTGTAAAACAGCCTAAAAGTTTTCAAAACAGCCGCATGTTTGTCGCCATTGTGGTATTGGCTTTGTTGAAACGAACTAGCAACAATAAGAGAATCGGAAAACAACAGAAAGAAAAATCTAAGTTTGTAAATGGAGAAAATCGGAGAACACGTGATTTTATAAATAAAAAGGCAGATCGATGCATTGTTTATAAAAAGCTAAATTTGGTAAAACATGATGATATTATTTACAGGCTAAAATCGGATCTCAAGGCTAAGCTAAATGTTATTGTCCATGCTGCTTCCAAAACGAAGCTAAGCTAAATGCTAGTATTGCCCATGCTACTTAAAAAACGAAGCTAATGCTAAATGCTAAAGCCATGCTGCCTCCAAAACGAGGCTAGGCTAAATGCTAGTATTGCCCATGCTACTTAAAAACTAAGCTAATGCTAAATGCTAAAGCCATGCTGCATTAAAAAAAAAAAAAAAAACGCTTAACTCTTTGTGTGACCAGCCCACCGCTGGGCACAAAAGCCACATTGAATAATATTCTAAACCTAAACAAATCTTGACAAACTCTATATTGCATTTGAAAGCTTCCACTTTAACACAGATGGGATTAAAAGGCAATAATGCAATAATTTGTATTTTCAAATTTGGAGTTGTGCTTTAAACATTGTAATGCACTCCTAGAACACACTTGATAGTTGTTTGTGCCACCATATGTGCACATAGGCTAATTGTAAGTTTATTCTTTAAACACAGGATTGCTTTACTGTTTGTGTATTTGGAACACTTAGGTAAAGGCTGTTGATGTTGTATTCTAGGCCGCGTATCCTGTGTGAACTGAATTAAACGCATGTGTCTCTATGCTGAATGTGGTTATAATGTGATGCACAATGAATTTGAGAGTCAGAAACCACAAACGCGCGTCTCATTAATCCTGAAACAAAAAACCTTTTCATATTCAAAGCTTCAGGGAACGAAATTTCCCCAAATATAAATTGGAACATGTATAATGATCCTGCCCTGTTTACATTGTGGGCCGAAAAGGTCGAGCCTACACTGTACAAACTCAGTAAAAAAGGTCTTAACGTGGACGCTATTGACAATGAAATTGTCACTTGGTGGAAAACCGTGGGTAGTAAACAGAAGAAATCAAAACATGGTGAAATAATTGAGGCTTTAAACTTCATAAGTTATAAACGGCTAGATAAGTCAACAACATTTCTATCTTCGCTTATGGATGTTAAATGTGAAGAAGTGCATTCTAAAAATGCAGAGGCAAAAATGTCTGAGGCAAAGATTCAAGATCTTCAAACACAGCTAGATAAATTACTAGCTGAGCAGTTAGCCCTGACTGAAAAGTGTAAAAATCACAAATACACCATCGCAGATCTTAAGACTAAACTAAATGCTAAAAAGTCCATGTCTCCCAAAAACCTCAACAGTGATGGGACTAAAAATGTGCACTTCTTAAATGAGCCCGCCTGCCCTAACAATCCTGTATCTTTTCAGACAGGTGAAGCATGTGATAGAGTTTTGAACAGAGTGCCTGTTTCAGCCTTTAAGGTGATACGGCACCCAAATGGCACAGAGTCAACCATTCGGCGTCCTCTAACGGTAACTGAATGTAGCTTGTTTAAAGCAGAGATCGGACCATTGCCCTTGAAAGAGCCATTCGAACCATGGTGGAGACGCATTGTTAGTCTAAAACATGCATTTCAGCTTGAACCAAAAGATATTTGGCAAATTGTTATCAGCTCAATTCCAGAGGTTCTGAACTATAAGATACCACAGGCTTTGATGACAGGCAACATTGTGCAGTCAGTGTATCAAGATGAGCCTGAGGGTGAAATCTTTAATAGACTAAAACGATGTCTTCGCGATCTGCGCGGTTGTAGTCCTGTTGGATGGGAATTGATTTTCAATCGGAAACAGAGTACTGAAGAATCGTTCGAGACATATGCAGAAAAAATGTTTGAACTGTTTGAGGAGTATTCTGGAATTGAAGGTGTTAACCACAACAATGTAACTCTCCTTGACTTACTACTTACAAATGCAGGACCGCGTGTACAACAATCGCTCATGTATGGTGCTTCTCCAGCAAAAAATACATTCGAAGGTATTGTTAGCTGGGCAACAAGACTTGAGTCACGCAAACAGATGCATGGTGAGGTAGCTGTGTTAGAATGTCATGAAAATCCTCCATTTGCAGGAGAATTCAGAAAGCCGCACGGTGAAAAACTGAGCAGACTCTGTAATTCCTGTCACAAAACAGGCCATACAGAGGAGAAGTGCTGGTCATTGGGCAGAGGCAGACCTCCACCCTATTTCAAAAAACGCAGACAGCCACACTCTGATGACACAAACCAGCGCTCTGCAAGTGACCAAAACTCAAATGCACCTAAAACCCTCACTGAGCTAACAACTTTGGTCACTCAAGGCCTTCAGCTATTAGCGTCATTTGCTAGTCGGGTAGCAGCCCAATAGCAAATGGCTCAATAGTTTAACATCAAAATTCATTGAATCTGTCACATTTTTCCCTCAAAGGTATTGAGACGAGAACAAACAGAGACTCGTCAGAGACCAGAAAATATTGTAATCGCCAAGCAGGCATTAATTGGAGAAGTGTGACATTAATCCGTACAGTTCGATTTCGTTGACCTGCTATCCAGTGCCAAAAGGGCGGAGGTGTGTTTTAATTTTTGCCTTTAAAAAACACTCCCAGAAGTGTGGCACAGGTAATAGCCAACTGATCAAGGAAGCAAATTTAGAAGGAGGGTGTGAACTAAACATCAGACAGACCACAGCCTTGCAGCTTTAAGGTGTCGCACACTGCACTGAAACAACAGCAATAATTCAGACCTGGTCAATGAAACTCGGTTTCATGTGACAGCTGGAATTAAAATTGCAATGGACATGATAATTGGAGCAAGCAAAAGAATCCCACATGTCTGAATTTGAAACTGTTGAAAACATCAGAATTAACTGTGGTTCTCTCTGCACTTGTTTCTGTCAGGTTACTTCTGCAATTCCTCAGGGGACGGATGCCAGGACGGCCGGACCTCACGATTGTTAGAACATAACCTGAGATTCGGGAGATGGGTGAAAAGACACTTCAAAGGCCATTTACATCTCACAATAGCACATCACTACATTAGCATGGCCTCCCAGTTTAGAACTGGAACTAAAATTTGCAACACAATTGCTATCCAGTCGATTCCACCCATCTCCTAGACATGAACACTGAACACACTCCTCCATCACTACACCCTCACAGCATCATGACCTGGAATAGATCCAAGTCTATTCAGACTGAACACTACACATCATGAGAAGATAAAGATGACAGAGTCCAAAAGTGTAACCTCACTAAAGATCTATTGTCCATCTTCACACTAACAGATCCAGATAGCTTCACACACATAGGATGGGAAAGACATATGAATGGCTGCAGTCACAAATCAATGATGCAAAAACAAAATTAAAGCAGAGGCAGACCTGCTATTAAATTTAAGAATGTTTAAACTTTCTGATTGTTATTAGGGTGGTTGGAAGGTCAGAGGGCCCCTGATTTCTCAACAACCACTAATAACAGAAACATCATAACTAAATAGATCTGAAGTGTGAGCACTTCAAACAATTACAGAATTTACAATTCAACCCTGTCATTGACTGTGACTTAGCCAACAACACACACACACACACACACACACACACACACACACACACACACACACACACACACACACACACACACACACACACACACACACACACACACACACACACACACACACACACACACACACACACACACTCTCTCTCTCTCTCTTTCTCTCACACAAACTATCACACTCACACACAGATGCACACACACACACACACACACCCTCACACAAACACACAATCTCACACCTGTTACAAGGGATGAACAATCTCCATTCATGTTCCAAGTCACTTCTTAGATTTGCATAAGTGGCTTGCATTGGAAGATTCCTGAACAAACACTGATTCTTCATATTTTTTTTCAATTTTGAATATTATTATTGTGATTACATGACTTCTTGATGCAAAGAATTTATTTGATTGTTTTGATTACACTGACCTCTTGCTGCATTTCCTTTGTATAATTCAGACCAAAAATATATATATATTTAAGAATTGGATATTTAATATGAGACAAATGTACCATTCACACCTGCTGACAAGAACATGGTATTTGACATTGAACATGACATGATTTTGTTTTGTTGCATTATGCGTTTCTAAGGATTTCTTCGCGAGTTCAGGTTCATATGTGTTCAATCGTGAAGCGGACATTTAAGATGCTTTTCAGGTGTCTCACACAAGGCAGTGTGAAGCCAAGGAGAACACCTTCATCCACTGAGGTCTGTCCAGACAACCGCACCGTTGGGAGGTGACAGGATTGGTCAAGAAGGGACAGATTATCGTTATGGGGAAGGTGCCAGGGAAGCGGAAGTTTCTCCATGAAGGAATGACACATCAACTGAACAAGTCAAAAGGTCCAGATTGACTCTATGAACTTTGCTCACATCACAGGATCACTGGCAGAAAGCCTGAACGCCTCATCCACCTGCTGGACTCATGCTACATACACCTGGTGAGAACAGGTGTTCTGCAGGGGAACACAGCCCTCTGAGCTTCTACAGATGCTGACATTGCAAAGACAATTTTGAGTTACATCTCAAGGATTACAACAAACGTCTTACCGCGTGACCCCGTAAGTTTTCATTCGAATTTGACCCACGGGGTCAAGGAGGGAACTGTAAGACTGGGAAACTGGTTGAAGCTGGAAATGAACATTTGGCCTTGTAAGAACTGGTTGGAGACACTGTCTTGACCACATGGTCTATTGAAACAAAGGAACTTGCTGAAATAGCATTCGACCTCCCCCTCACGCAGTCTCACCTGATTTACATTTCACCCAGTAACAGCTGAAACTCACATGAGAATATATATATGGTTTGATGTGAATGATTATCATTGAGCATTATGTTTGGTATCATTTGAAATGTCTCAGGAATGAGTGGTACAAATGTCTCATTCCCAAAGTATAAAACAAAAGGTAATAAGGTTTTTTAAGAGTTTAGGGATATCCGGCACACAAATGAATGTGGTCTCCTACTCCCAAGGTGTGAACTCAATGCTAATTTCCACTGTTAGCAAATGTTACCATGTAAATTTACTTCTGCCCCCAGTAAGTCTGGGGGGATGAACACAGTACATTTCCACTGTGAATACAGGTTTACATATGAAATGAGGTCTGGCTATTTAATGGAAGGCAGCAAGGGATCGTGGCTTTTTCTGTATTTCAGATCAGCCCGTGAGGTTTAGCTCATGTAGTTCATGTTGGGTTCGCATCTATTTCTCTAATCCTAAAACATTTGATGATTTGCATTGATTATCTTTCAATTGATTATGGAATTGTTAAAATACATTTACCTGACATAATAAATTGTTATATTTGATTATTCTAACAGACTTTGACTTTATTTTCATTGGAGTTAAAACGAATAGTCAAACATTAACGTATACTTAATGATGCAGGGGAACACAGCCCTCTGAGCTTCTACAGATGCTGACATTGCAAAGACAATTTTGAGTTACATCTCAAGGATTACAACAAACGTCTTACCGCGTGACCCCGTAAGTTTTCATTTGAATTTGACCCACGGGGTCAAGGAGGGAAATCTGTAAGACCGTAAAACTTGTTGAAGAGAAAATATCTGACCACAAAACTTGTTGAAGAGACAATATCTGACCACATGGTCTATTGAGACAAAGGACCTTGGCAAATGAACATTTGGCCTTGTAAGAACTGGTTGGAGACACTGTCTTGACCACATGGTCTATTGAAACAAAGGAACTTGCTGAAATAGCATTCGACCTCCCCTCACGCAGTCTCACCTGATTTACATTTCACCCAGTAACAGCTGAAACTCACATAAGAATATATGTATGGTTTGATGTGAATGATTATCATTGAGTATTATGTTTGGTATCATTTGAAATGTCTCAGGAATGAGTGGTACAAATGTCTCATTCCAAATAAAATACATTATATATAGGCTACATTCAGTCTATATACAGTATATGCATGCAAATATTTCTTAAATACACATGCATGTGTGGGTATTTATGTATTAAAAATAATTATACACAGTACACACACATATGTAAACACAAACTTTTATTTTGGATGCGATTAATCGCGATTAATCGTTTGACAGCCCTAGTTTAAATATGTCATTTTGGTGATCAAAGATGAGTTTTAAGCGATATAATTACTGACTACAGGGGGACTTTAAGCCTTTTTTCTCTCTGCAGAACAAAACCTCACGCTAAAGTGTTCCTGCCAAAACAGCGCCCTACTTCCTACAGTCTATTTTTAGTGAAAAGGCATACTGGTGTTATTAAATAGATCAGTGGTTCTCAGCCGCGGTCCTGCTCTTCACACACCTGATCCAGGTCTTTGAGAGAGACTGTAGTCGAGAACCGGTGCAGTATCACAGATGGCAGAGCTCATCTGAGGCCGTCTGCAGAAACCGCTTACACTAGTCTTAAAAGTTAGTCTTTAGTCTTCAAGAAGACTGGTCATTAAAGTCAGTTATGTAAACTCGAAAAATTAGAATATCGGCCAAAAGTTCATTTGTTTCAGTAATTCAACTTAAAAGGTAAAACTAATATATTATATAGACTCATTACATGCAAAGTGAGATATTTTAAGCCTTTATTTGTGATAATTGTGATGATTATGGCTTACAAACCTTTTCACAATATTCTAATTTTGAATGTGGGGTTTTCATAAGCTGTAAGCCATAATCATCACAATTATAACAAATAAAGGCTTGAAATATCTCACTTTGCATGTAATGAGTCTATATAATACAGGGGCGTAGGAGCATTTTTGAACCTGGGGGGGACAGTAAATGCTGGGGGGGGGGGATGGGATGTCCCGATTTTTTTTTTTTTTTTTTTTTTTTTTTTTTTTTTATATATAAGGCACTTAAATGCTAATTTCTAAAGACTTATGGGAACAGACTGTATTACTTAGTTTGTTTCTAAGCAGTGATTAAATTGTGATTTATTATGTGGGCTCTCCCTGGGGGGGTCCGGGGGTATGCTCCCCCGGGAATTTTTTTTGAAAAATAAACCGTTAAATGGCACTTTCTGGAGAGTTTTGTGCAAAGAAATTGAGAAAATGAGTCTTACATGATATGTGAAAAACTGCAAGGTTAAGAGCATATACTTTGCATTGTTGAAGTATCAACAGGTATTAGGACATTTAGCATTTACATTACTGTTAATCAGTCATGTAATAAAAATTAAAAACTCAAATAAATGGTTGATTTAATTTCCATTAATCTATCCTTGTGGAAAGGTTCCTTGGTAGCTAAAAGTAGGTCTAGCAAGTCTTATATTTCTGTAATTCACACAGATCAAACACAAATATGCTGCCTGAATAGATTGCTAGTTTATTTTGAGTAGCCAGCTAGCAGTTCTCTTGGAAGTTTGCTGATAATCCGGTGTCTGAAGTAAAATGCTCGAAACATCTCCTGAGAAAAATCACATGGCCAACCTAGTCTTGGTTATTTAATTTAGATTTAGTCTTATTTTCCTTACCTTGTCATTCAAGGCCAGGGCACTTTATGTACATTTCTGGAACTTTTGCACGCTTCCACATCCCGCGCAACTAGGATCTCCCATTATATAACACTCATTATATATCGCTGAGTACATTTATCCGTGTCACCTAGATGCGCATGCGCGAGCGGTGCGCGATCATGGTCGACTGACAACGAGATTAGCAGCTGAAGAATTCGGCCGTTTTTTAAAATTGAATTATGTATTTAAAAGTTGCCGAATGGATTCATTTGGAGACTCCGAAATCGGCAGAGATAGGCAGGCAATGCAAAACAAAATCTTACATTGGGAAATAGTGGGGGGGACAAAACTTCGATTTTGAAATGTGGGGGGGACATGTCCCCGTATAATATGGCTCCTACGCCACCTGATATAATATATTAGTTTCACCTTTTAAGTTGAATTAGGCCTACTGAAATAAATGAACTTTTGCACCATATTCTAATTTTTCGAGTTTCACCTGTAAAAAGGTAGATTGGTCTAATTTGAAGCCAAAAAGTGTAAAAATATGGGTTCTTTATTGGCATCATCCATGAAGAACCTTTAACATCCATGAAAAAGGTTCTTTATAGTGAAAAAAGTTCTTTAGATTATGAAAATGTTCTTCGCATGAAGATAAATGTGTGCTCTGAAAGATGCTGGGGAACTAAAAATGATTGTATTGCATTGCTGTGAAAACGCACTTTTGTAACCGTTATTTTTTGAAAGTGTATACAGCAATTGTGTAATTTTATTGAAGGGGAATGGTTAGGATTAGGGTTACGAACATTCGCAAACAGCGTCGCAGAGTTGTGTGTGAGCGCCAGATCTCGAGCTGCGGTTAGAAGCAGTTTCTAGTTTTCATGACATGTGGACTCAATAAATCCTTATCTTGAGCAAAATAAGCAAGCTGACATTCAGTGCAACCTGTGTCTTTTATTTAGAATACATACAAATGCAATTTGAGTTTTTTAGTTTGTCAAGAGTTTAAAGCGTATCGTTTTTTAAGAGTGCACGTGTGAACGTAAGAACGAGCCAATGATTAAATCTGGAGATAATTCAAAATAACTGAGAAAAATGAGAATTGTCTGTAATGTGTGAGATGTCTGAAACAACGTCTGTAATTTACAGCAAAACATCTAGCATTAATTCGATCTCAAAGAGTTTCATTAAAAGTAGTTATTACTCCGTCTCCTGCGTGACATCATTACTAACGCGGTTGAATGACCACTTTGCGACAATACGGTTTCGGGAAACAGTCGTGACTAGCTAGTTGATTTCTTCAACGATGCATCGTACTGTGATAGTGAAGCAGCGAGTTACGGCGTTGTACGGGAAACACACTCCTGATTGGTTACAAGGTCGTTTGTAATGTCAGAAACACCAGCGATTTCAAACCGTGTTTTTGAGACTGTCTTTGGTTCACTGCAGTTTTAAGCAGGAAATACTCAGCAATGCTGTCTACTTATGAACTTACACATGGTGTGTCTTAAAGCATATTAAAAACACCACATAGACACATAAACAACATTAAAAGCTGGATTTTCACCACAGGGGACTTTAATATTGATGCTAAGAATGGGTTGAGCTATAGTGCAATCCAACATGATGATCTGTAGACGGCAAACTCACCTCCGATCCCTGGGCGAAAGTTGCGAGCGTAACCTTTCATTAAATCATCCAGATTAGGCAACCAGGATATTTCAATGTCTGAGCCGACATATTCACCGATATCACTCAGCATGGCCCTACAGGGACCAAACAAACAAATGTTCCTCACTTTCCCTTGAACACAGTCGTGTACATTTTTAATTATTTCAGGATTCTTTGATGAACAGAAAGTTCAAAAGAACAGCATTTATCTGAAACAGAAAGCTCTTGCAACATTACAAATGTCTTTACTGTCACTTTTGACCAATTTAATGCATGCTTGCTGAATAAAAGTATTCATTTCTTTCATTTCTATACTTCTCAATGAAAAAAAGATATATAAGTAAACAAAGAACATAATATGCTTGCCCAACACTAAAATATAGATAGATAAGCTACAAAAGTACTCAATATTGAAGATTTAATACCAGTCAAAAGTTTGGAAACATTACTATTTTTAATTATTTGATCAAAAAACGGGGGGAAAAACAGTAATATTGTGAAATGTTATTACATTTTGGGGAGAGCGGGGCTGGTTGGGTCAAGGGTTGGTTGGCACACAGTTCAATTCCAGTACACCAGAGGGCGCTGCCACAAAAATCTGACATTAAAATGACTGCCCTCTTGACCTGAACACACCTATTTACTAAAATTAAACTTTCACCAACTGTTGAGGTGAGGATAACTTTTCTATTTTACTGTGTTAAAACAAAAAAAAACCTTCTCCCCACTAAATACATTTTAGAACTATGATAGATAGATAATATAAAATGAAAGGATTTCAGTTGATATAGATAGGATCAGCTATATTTTGATATGAAATTTAAAAGTCTCTGATGAGTGATGCTATGTGGCTAACATAATTTCAGTAAAGAGGTGTGTCCTAATGTGGGTGGGGTTGGTTGACACACTGATTTGGGGGTTGGTTGGCACATGTGTCATTATAGCCAATTGGTTATAAATGTATTAATTTATGCATTTTACATATGTTAAAACATTATATATATATATATATATATATATATATATATATATATATATATATATATATATATATATATATATATAAAGACTTTATATAATAATAATACTATTATATGTTGTATATTTATAAATACAGGTGCTGGTCATATAATTAGAATATCATCAAAAAGTTGATTTATTTCAGTAATTCCATTCAAAAAGTGAAACTTGGATATTATATTCATTCATTACACACAGACTGATATATTTCAAATGTTTATTTCATTTAATTGTGATGATTAAAACTGACAACTAATGAAAATCCCAAATTCAGTATCTCAGAAAATTAGAATATTATTTGAGACCAATACAAAAAAAAAGATTTTTAGAGATGTTGGCCAACTGAAAAGCATGAACATGAAAAGTATGAGCATGTACAGCACTCAATACTTAGTTGGGGCTCCTTTTGCCTGAATTACTGCATCAATATGGCGTGGCATAGAGTCGATCAGTCTGTGGCTCTGCTCAGGTGTTATGAGAGCCCAGGTTGCTCTGATAGTGGCCTTCAGCTCTTCTGCATTGTTGGGTCTGGTGTAGCCTACAGAACTAGACTGAGAGACCATTTAAAGGCCCTTTCAGGTGTTTTGAGTTAATTAGCTGATTAGAGTGTGGCTCCAGGTGTCTTCAATATTGAACCTTTTCACAATATTCTAATTTTCTGAGATACAGATTTTGGGGTTTTCATTAGTTGTCAGTTATAATCATCAAAATGAAAAGGAATGTACACTTGAAATATATCAGTCTGTGTGTAATGAATGAATATAATATCCAAATTTCACTTTTTGAATGGAATTACTGAAATAAATCAACTTTTTGATGATATTCTAATTATATGACTAGCACCTGTATACTATACAAACTGTATTTGTTTTTGGTTTGGTTAAAAATGGGCAGAAATTCTTTTGAATGTTATTCTGCATCTGGTTTGAATTAAAAGGTCAAGTTCTTTTTATATTTGTCACCTCATTCTTTGTAACTATAGCATCTGTGCCAACCAACCCCATTGCATGTGCCAACTAACCCCCATACTGGGGCTGGTTGGCACAAGTGCACAACATCACTTTAATGATGAATAATTTTTTTTTAGGAATAATTTGTGAACATTAAATGTACCTGTTGAGTAGCTGAGATCTTAACCTTTCAGTTGTTACTGGTTAGACTATTTTAACATATAGCATGACTGAGAAATATGACAGAGAGTGAAAAGTGTGTCAACCAACCCCGCTCTCCCCCTAAAGTGTAATTTATTCCTGTGATCAAAGCTGAATTTTCAGCATCATTACTCCAGTCTTCAGTGTCACATGATCCTTCAGAAATCACTCTAATATGATGATCTGATGCTCAAGAAACATTTATGATTATTATTAATGTTGAAATCAGTTGTGCTGCTTCATATTTTTTTATAACCTGTGATACTTTTTCAGGATTCTGTGATGGATAAAAAGAAACATAAAATTTTGTAACAATATACACTACCGGTCAGTCTTTTTTTCTTTTCTATTCATAATACTTTTATTCAGCAAGGATGTGTTAAATTGATCAAAATAGGAAAGATTTATATTGTCAGAAAAAGTAGCAAAAAAGATAAAGAAGCATGTTATACTACAAGCTGTAAAAAGGTATTTATATTTTTATTGTGCAAAACATGAAAAATATGCTGTAATTTGATCAAATATCCTAAAAATAGCTACAAATTCAATTCTATTATTATTATTGTGTAAGTCTTATTGTGTGCTTTTATTATTATTTCTTGGATGAGAAACAGCAATGTATATGGAGATAATAATAATTACCAGCACTGACAACATAAAGCTGTCATTGCAGCGCAATATTTGCACTTATTAGCAGCATATTCACCGTTAACTTATGTATAAAAATATATGTGAAACCCTGTGAAGTGAAACAAAAGGGCTCTCTAAGCCTTTAGTTATTCATAGAAAAGCATTATCCCCATTATTTGTAATGAACATTTTATATTACATTTTTGGTGTATTGTATGTTTTTTTTTTTTTTTGAGTCGCAGCATATTGATAAAATGTATAATGATACAAATATATAGGCTAACGTGAAAAAACAAAAACAATCTGCCTTACTGCTTATTAAAAACTTAAACATAATCTTAAAAAATAGCAACATGTTTGTTGGGAATGGGATAGTCCTATAATAACATTATGTCAGTGTATTATTTTTGATTTTAAGATGTGAACTAGTCATGATCCCCCCCTCATAAGTAATAAGTGAACTGTACACAAGGGGGCAAAAGACCCTGTAATGTGTTGACATGATGTTTCCACGTGAACTACACAACAACCAAAAGCAGAGACTTTGTGTGTGTGTGCATATACAAATAAACGCATGCACATTTTAATCTGTGAGAAAAAGAGCAATGTTTATGATAGCATATTATTTATATATAACTACATAGCTACCATACATAACCACCACGACGATCTATTAGGCTATACCGTAATTAATATATCGATTGTATAAAGCAAAATACGCGCACGTGAAAAAATGCCCCATTTCCAAGCAACAACGAGAATATTGAGGTATAATATTTAAGTAGGCTGTATTGTGAATATGATAAGCACGCGTTCTACAGATACAATACCTATCCTATTACTCAATATGATATCCACGAGAATGATGACTTGATCAGCTTACATTTGTTTTACATGTTTAACATTAAGCTTGTCATTTAACAATATTTATTCATTTCTGTTTCATGTTGGAGGCGTAGGCTATAAGATGCAACTGGAAATATCAACTTAATCCATGTCTGAAAACATGGATGTTCACAGATCATGCGTTTATTCACTGCGTAAAGCCATTTGATAAAGATGAGCAATATTTTGAGAATCAATCAAACTGCGCTCTGTACTCAGATATGTATATGTATGAATATGTGTGCATCCTCATCATCCTCATCTTCATCCTGAGGTGAATGACACGCGTATTCTTCTCACCTGCTCATTCTGTTCTCACCGATGAGCACAAACCAGAAGATCGTCACGGAGAAACTCAGCGCATCCATTCTGCGCAAACACGGTTCGGACTGATTCAAATATCCCGGTTTTCACAGCCTCTGTGAGGAATCGCAGGAAAATTGCTAAAATGATCCATATTTTAGCCTGTGCCTTATCCCGACTGCGGAGAAAACATCGCGAGGACCGTTAAACCGTTTCTCGAACGAATCGTTCTTATGAGTCGGTTCGTTCGAATGATTCTGTCAAATTCCCCAACCGATTCGGCAAGCGTTCGTGAATTCCTCGACTTTCCAATAACAAAGTTTTTATTGAACAAATCTCATAGTCTTTAATCAAAATAACTTCCCTTACACTTTATATTGACATCTCATCTCTTATCTTATTACAATTATGGCAAGCCGTTTTAACTTTTTTTCATTTTCAGGATGTGAATTCTTGATATCAACAATTCAATTTTCACTAGTTAAAATTATATTTATTGATATCAGGAATTAGATTTCTACTAGTAACAATGGCAATTTTTGATATCAGGAATTAGCCTACATTTCCACTAGTAGGCTAACAATTCTTGATAGCCCATCAACAATTAGCCTACATTTTCACTAGTTAAAATGCTCCTGTTATCAAAAATTGCCATTGTTACTATAGTAATTTAATTGTTGATATCAAGAATTCAAATCCTGGAAATTAATAAAAGTCAAAACGGCTTGCCATATGACAATAACCTCTCCATTCAAGCAACCTGTCACACGAGATCGAAGCAATAGCAAACCCCATATGTAATCAAACTGTGTTTGTTTATTTCAAATACAATCATAGAATAGTTAGGCTAGGCCTATATAAAACATATTGGACATAAAATACACGACAAAGGCAAATGTCAGTGTACCACTACCAGCAAAAGATTGGACATAAAATACAAAGAGAGAACCGTTTTGATCGTTGACTTGAAAGAATCGGTTCAGCAAAACTAACTGTTCGAACGAACCGATTCGTTTGAATGAACGGATCCCTCCTCTTCTTTCACATCAGATTAAAATCCTCCGCTCGTGGAGGATACAAGCACTCGCACGATAAAACAATGTTCTTATGTTACATCAACCCTGCTTTACTGTCATCTCTATCACCCTGTGAATGCTTCTTATGAGGAGGTTTATAAGGCATCAACACATCCAAGTTCTTTGTTCAATCATTTGCACTATTCTTGGTGTCATAGTTTGCTTTGTTTGTATCCTGTCTGATGTTTTTTTGTGTTGTCTGACGTATATAAAGGCCATGAGCTTAAATGATGTAATAGTGCGTTCAGTGACATTGATTGCATAAGCTCTTGTTGACTTATATTGAACACTGAAAGGGTTTAAAGAAACCCTTCATGCGACACTGTTTATTTAGTAAGTGTTTAAGCTGTTGTTCCCGGAGTTTGTAGCTGCCGAGAGGAAATAAAGAGAGAAAGAGAAGACAATAGAATAGAGAGATGGAGATGTGTATGTGTAAGATAAGATTTTCACCTCTACAGAATACAGGACAGAAATGCTGTCTGTTATCATAACTCATAAAAAACAGCCCTGTGAAGGAACACAATGCAATCAAAAGGGAAACTTCTTATTTCTTATGGAATATTGCAGTCTTCATTATAAATGTAATATCAAATTGGTAAACACATCATCAGAGAAGAGAACATTTCTAACGTTAATTATGATTTTGAATAAGTACTGCAATATTGCATTAAAAAAACAACTGTCCAATGGAATTGTCCATTTTGATTTCGTAGTGACTTTGAGGAAACAGCTCTTTGACTCATTAAATGTATTTGATTTGTGAATCGGACAACACAACACAACACAACACAACACAACACACACACACACACACACACACACACACACACACACACAAACACACACACACACACACACACACACACACACACACACACACACACACACACACACACACACACACACACACACACACACACACACACACACACACACACACACAACACAACACATTGCAGACACTACATTTCCCAAGGAACTGCGCGAATCCGTTGCCATGGAAACACAAACAACGGAAGCTGCTGCGACTCCAGAAGTTGACAGGAAAAAGTAGGTAATATTATATGCAAATTCTGTCATACAAATATCTTTTTAGCCAGTGCATATACGTTCCCTTTTGAGCGAATACTTTATTATAAGACAGCGACTATTGCCAGACAAACAATCGAGATCGTTAGGCTGCTTTTAAACAATACGTATACAGCCAGTTTTGATATTTCTGATCTGCATATGGCGACATTTTTTAATATTAGTAGCCTATATTCCCGGTTAACAGAGAACATTCTGGCAAGGGTCTCTCAAAGTTATGAACAGTTTTTTTCAGTAGGTAATGTTAATAGAACGTTATTTTGGACGTTATCGGGTCTTTAATAATGTCTTTAATATATACGTTTTTCCTAAAATGTTTTAGTTGGACGGTCATCTAAGTTATGTTTTTTTTATTTATTTTTATTTTTTTTATGCTATATAGGCTACTTGATGCTTTTGAATGTTCTTTGAATGTTCTGAATTCTGAAACGTTACGTTAGTTAAACCAAAAATTCTTCCATAGTATTTTTATTTTCCTATTTTCAAATTTTTAGTTTTGGTTTCCAACATTCTTCAAAATATCTTCTTTTGTGTTCAGCACAAGAAATAAATTAATACAGGTTTGGGACAACATTACGAGTGACTCAATGATGACAGAATTTTCTTTTCTTTTTTTGGGTGAACTCGGGTGAACTATCCCTTCAATGGAAGGTTAGCAAAACATTCTTAGAACTCGTTATTGTTAGCAGGTTTACTCCTGCAGGTCACGTGGATACGTGGATCACGTGGATATGGCCAACAGTGCTGATCTCTCAACACCTGCAACTGAACATGAGCCTCATAGTATTGGCACACACACAGAAGGTAAAGACATGTAGACACACACACACACACACACACACACACACACACACACACACACACACACACACACACAAGTTATTATTAGCAGGGCCATAATTGGCAGGGATATTTGATATTCTTGATGCTGCTCTTCTCCACTCCTCTCTGTTTGATGTTAGGATGACAACAAGTTTTAAAAGTTGTATTCATATTCTCTGCCTCAGTGGTCTAACAGCACTCGTCAATGGCAAAATGATTGAGATAGCCAATCAAACCAAAGGAGGCGGAGCTTTTCTCTTTTAATTGTGAAAGAGTTGCTAAATGTATAATATTTGTTCACGGCCTTGATTATTACCAGTATTATCATAACTCAGGTGTTTAATGTGCTTGATGCCTCATGTTGTATTTCCTTTAGAAGAAGGCACTCTGGATGACATCTTCAGGTTTGAGGAGGACTTCCCTGATTGGTCCACAGGGTTTGACAGCTCTGAGTGGTAGGTGTTAAAATGCATGTTCATTATTTATTTGGACTCCTTTTTCATCATGGAAGCTACAGCTGAGACTGTTGTTTTTCAGACGTGGAGACATACATGAATGGTTAAAAGAATAAATTGTAAAAAAAAAAACAGTTCCTTCCGTCTGCTTTTTGCCCTGTGACCCAGGGTGCTTCTCAATTCTTATTTGTGCATCCTCATTTCCTTTCCTCGCTTCCTCTCCTCGTGTCTCAGCTTCTCAGTTCTCAGGAAAGAAAAGGAGGACGGAGGAATCGAATGAAAGCTTTTTTATACAATATTTGATCACTCGAGCGACACTTCATAGCGTCATCAGCAGTGCTCAAAGGATCTGCCCTTATGTTGTAGAAGTTTGGTTATTTAAGAAATTCATAATAAATAATAATAAAGCAAGATACCCTGTTGAAATATGTGAGATGTGTGGTTTATATAAACTGCAACGGTAAAGTATCAATTAAAATGATTGTGACCGATGTGAAGGGTGAGGAGAATTTTATACGTCACGTTTATTCGATAAAACACTTCCGCAAAGGATACATCTGTTTATCCTCGCTTATAGCTCCTGTAGAAGCTCCTCACTCCTCGAACCTTGTCTCCTCGCGGTGCAAGTAGAGGATTGAGATGTCCTTCAAGATGGCTGAGCTCGATCGGTTTCCGGGTCACAGGATGGAGGAGAGGAGACGAGGAGGGATATTGAGAAAAGCACACTGTGCTCTGATTGGTCGGCTGGAGCAGTGTGTTGTGATTGGTCAAGCACTTCTGCTTCCTTGGCTAAAAAGTCTTTGATCGCTTGTTTGACATGTTCACCGACAGCAGATTAATGATCAGATTTGTATGGACGCTTGTTTCCGCCACTGAATAAAATAAATAAAATAAAATAAAAAAATAAAATAAATAATTGCGACTTTTTATCTCACAATTGCGAGATATGAAGTCAGAATTGTGAGAAATAAAGTCGCAATTGCGAGATATAAAGTCGCAATTCTGAGAAATAAAGTCGCAATTGCGAGATATAAAGTCGCAATTCTGAGAAATAAAGTCGCAATTGCGAGATATAAAGTCGCAATTCAGAGAAATAAAGTCGCAATTGCGAGATATAAAGTCGCAATTGTGAGAAATAAAGTCGCAATTGCAAGAAAAAAAGACAGAATTGCGACTTTATCTCACAATTCTGACTATTTTTCTCACAATTGCGAGTTTACATCTCGAAATTCTGACATCTTTTCTCAGAACTGTGAGATATAAACTCGCAATTGCGAGTTATCAGACCAATTCTATAAGGGGGAAAAAAGACTAACTTTTTTCCCCTCAGAATAGTTTATATCTTACAATTCTGACTTTACAACACGCAATTTCGACTATATCACGCAATTCTGACTTTATAACACGCAATTGCGACTTTATATCATTCAATTCTGACTTTATATCTCGCAATTCTGACTTTATAACACGCAATTGCGACTTAATTTCACGCAATTCTGACTTTACAACCTGCAATTGTGACTTTATATCAATAAATTCTGACTGTATATCTCGCAATTCTGACTTTATAACACGCAATTGCGATCTTATATCACGCAATTGTGAGATAAAAAAAGTCAGAATTGTGAGATAAAAAGTCGCAATTACCTTTTCTATTTTTCATTCTGTGGCGGAAACAAGCTTCCATAGATTTGACCTCTGACCTGTGTCAGAAGATTTGACTCTCAGTCCTGCTGTGATTCTCCTACGACCACCGTCAAATTGTCTTAGTTTTTCAAGACAAGCCATGACCAAAATTAACATTAGAGATTTCTTTGTACCATTTCAATCCCGCGTGTAATGAAGCTCGCATCACCGAACGTGTCATTGATTGATGATGTACATCTCCAGACGAGTTGTGTTGTGTTTGTTAGTTTTTAACACATCTTGACTGTCGTAGACATTAATGACAACTGAGATCTTACAGTGTGACAAGACTTACAGCGATGATCGTGTTCGTACAGTCTGACAAGAAGCAATCGTAAAGGACTGTGCCCCTTTATTTTGCGTATGCTTTGGGCGGGAAATATTTAAATGAGGAATATTGTGACTCAAACAGAAACATTACACACTAAAGAAAGATGAACATGGAAAAAAGCATAATAATAGGATTCCTTTAATGCTAATTCCAAGCTGAATGAAATAACTTCTTTTGTTCAGAAAAAAACTCACTTTTAATATAATATACACTACTGTTCAGATGTTTGTATATCTATCACTGGCTCTTGTCTACCTTGTCTAAGGGAAATGAGTGATGGTGAAGATGACACAGGCGGGGAGAAGCAATACACCGACAAGAAACGCATGTTCAAGCTTAAGAAGTTTCTGACCCAACTGGACAGCTTTTACCAGCAGAAGAAACTGAATTTGCTACAAGCCAGGTCTGTATCCTCTTTTACTGTGATAACGTGGCCCTTTCCATCCTCTCAGGGAAGGTTTTTAGACTCTGAATATCTGCCTCCCACTGTGTTTTCTAATGTACATCATGGTGTGAGCACATGCCAGAGCAAAGCTGTCAGGTACTGTAGGTGGACTGAGCAGAGCCGGCGAGCTGTAAACACAGGCCATACTGATTGGTTTATTTTTGTTTATTTCTGAGGTGGAGAAGGCTCCATTGCAAATAGTGCATTCACAGCTTTTAGTAAAATCTCAGAAATAAAGAAAAATAAACCAATCTTTAATTATATTTTGTATAAAGAATTGTTAATTACTGTAATGAAAAAAGATCTCATTCTCATTACCTTAAAAAACGATACAATTGTAAGCACGTCACGGTCGTGTTTGCTGTACTTTGGTTGCTGTTTTTAGTGATGTATTACAGTAATGAGAAGGAGATTTCTTTTCAAATTCAGGGATGCAAACAGCTCACAAATCAAAAATGCTGACTGCGTGTGATTGGTGCAGATCTGATATGGTGTTCAAACACACAACACATTAATTACGTCTAATCTCCACAGTTTGCCAGTCATGTGACTGACGACAGCAGCGCATGCACAGGGATTCGGCATCTATGCTGAAGTGCTGCAGGTTTTCATGGATATAAATACGTCGTACAACCGACAACAATTTTTTTTACTGATACTGGTACTCCTGATTCTCTGAGTAGTGCTATAAGGAAGGAAGCACAATGCAAATATGGACAGTATTCTGAAGTCAAGATCTATCTAAACATCTGATCCATTCACTATGTATAGCAACATTTTTAAGGTAAAGGTTTTTATTCTCCACCGGGAAATACTTTTTTGTTTATTTGTTTTAAGCACAGAATTCACTGAAAAGAAAAAAATATTCACAGATGGGGTGAGAAAATTCGATTGTTTTAAGGATGTTTAGATATTGTCCTTGAAAAACAAGACAATAAAAAAACAAGAAATGCTTATTATAATTTTTTTTTGCAAGTATGTGGATTTTTTCTACCCAATTTCATGATAAGTCTTAAGAATTCATATGAGACTTTGAAATCATAAGTTGGGCTGTGGAAAAATGTACAGGTGAAACTTGAAATTTGAATATGGTGCAAAAGTTCATTTATTTCAGTAATTCAACTTAAAAGGTGAAACTAATATATTATATAGACTCATTACATGCAAAGTGAGATATTTCAAGCCTTTATTTGTTATAATTTTGATGATTATGGCTTACAGATATGAAAACCTTTTCACAATATTCTAATTTTGAATTTGGGGTTTTCATAAGCTGTAAGCCATAATCATCACAATTATAACAAATAAAGGCTTGAAATATCTCACTTTGCATGTAATGAGTCTATATAATATATTAGTTTCACCTTTTAAGTTGAATTACTGAAATAAATGAACTTTTGCACGATATTCTAATTTTTCGAGTTTCACCTGTATGAGCCAAATATCAAATTAATCATAAAGTCGAACCCCTAATCTAATCTCAATTATAAAAGACTATAAGCGTGCATTTTCATTCAGTCAGGTATGATGCGACATGATTTTTCCCTCTTGTGAGTGTGTGAATGGTGACCTAAATTCAGTCCACACGACAGACGCAGACCGACTCCGACACTCAGACAATCTAATTCTGATTCAGCATGTTCAATCTGCGACAACAAGCTCCGACAGACTCCGACAGGAGACACACTGATCCGACAAAACCCGATGAAGTGTGTGTTGCCGTCTGTCGGCGCAGTGTGAACTGGCCTCTATAAGGGATCTTCACCGTTTTATCATTAATCTCACCATTCTCTATAATAAATGTATTCTTTCCTCGTTACCAACTACAACATGTTCAGATTTTTAGCTTCTTTATAACACACAAATGTATTTGTAAATCTGAGTTTGTACAAAATGTATTTTCTTCAAGGGAGGAACTAAAAGCATTTGACCTTCATGTGACTGAGCTGGAGGAAAACAGAGAGCAGATTGAGTCGGATATAGAGAGAGAGAAACGAGCTGAGAACAGGTAAAAAACAGTTTTTGCGAACGAAGTTCCCCGAAGAAGAGAAAGAAGTGTCTAGTTCTGCTTTGTTCTGCGCAGCGTGGCGGTGCTCCGGCTTGGAGCTCAACACAAGCGTGTGTGTGCCGAGCTGCAGGTGGAGGAGGATCTGGGGGATCATTTAGCCATGATCCTCAAAGAGCATGAGTGAGTTTCATATCTGCAATAATCTTACACTTAATACCTGTGGATTTTATTCTTGATACTGTAACTTGCATTCTTGTCTTGATATTTGTTTTTATTGTGATATTTAAACTTAAACGGCTTTAAACTTCTGGAAATATAGTGGTTGTTTTGCTCATCAATGAAAAAAGCAATGGAGGAAATTCACCTGTTTATTCTGTCATTTCTAAACTGTTTAAAAATGGTCTTAAAACGCCTTATTATGCTATTTTAAATGATCCTTGTTTTGTTTTGGAGGTCTACAATAGGTTTACATTAGCCTGGTTAAAACCAGAGCATTCTCATTTGTAACTGAGTTATGGTCTGGCAAAGCGTCATAGACAAATCATTTCCAGAAGGTCGCGGATAGACCTAAACCCAATCAGAGCGATGAAGGAGATGACGTATGCAGAGCGGTGGAGAAACATCTCCGAGTGTTGTTCTTTGCTCGGTTTTTAACAAAAAGGAAACGTTCAAATGGCTTAAAACAGACGCGATAGCTGATTCGAACGAGTGATGTTCGACGGCGGCATCCATCTTTGTAATGTAGGCTACAAAATCTGCTTCAAAATCCCAGCGCTGTCGTCATCGTGTAAAGCCGCCCCAACGCTTCTGATTGGTGCCGCGATTTCGGCGGATTGGAAATGGGCTTGAATGAGCTCTTTGCCAGACTAACTTTCAGAGCAAATCTAAATTTGCCGGAAGTTGTCTGGGTTTTCCCAGGCTAGGTTTACATGCATCCAAGGTCAAAAAACACTTCTATCTTCTCATAATATACAGTCTCTTTGTACGAAGATTCGGTTTATCTAAACCCCTACTTTCTGAGAGCTGCTCTGCTCTGATTGGTCAGATTGCCCAAAATCAGATTGTGATTGGTCGACCGTTTACAGCGTGTCGGAAATGAAACGGCCATTAGCATAACTGAATTCCAGCTCTGGATTTTCCTCAGCACTGGATGTATAGTGATACGAACAGTAACGATTTTTATCGTATCAATTCCAGCGTGAGTCTCATACTTATGAAGTGCTAAAAAAGTGGATTTTCTTTGGCAGCAGAAAACAGCGTCTTCTCGACATGAACAACACGAACCAAACTCAGTGTTTGAGGGTCAAAGTTGGTGTTGTTGGTGATCAGCCAATGAAGGCCACAGGCCACATTATGCAAATGTGTAGCCAGCCTACATGTTTGTAACAGAAAGTGAGGCTGGAATTGCTGACGACTCGTTTCTGGCAGTTCAGAATCGATTATTTCTTTTTGGAGAAAATAACTTGTAGTGCATATTGATCTTAAAAACTTTGCAGACCTTTTACATTCACAAACAGCTTTATTACACACAACATGAAAGGTCATGAAGGGGTATTTAAAGGGTCACACTCTACACTAGAGAATCTCAAACTAAGGTTCACAATGTGGATCATTTAATTTTGCTCTCAAATAACATTTAAAAACGAGTTTTGTTATGAATTGCGGGACAAACTTTATTTTTTCAAACATCCTTTTGAACATGGGTTTGATGACATAATTTAGTTTATCTCAGTATCTGTTCTGGATGGATTGGGGAGGAAGTCTTTGATTCTTGAAAATCCAGTTTTACACAGCATGATTTAATCTACTAACCATGGTTGCCTAACAGAAAGCCTTTAATATGCTGTTGTTGTGGATGTAGAGTGTAATTGTCGTATGTTCAGGCTGGAGCTGTGTCAGGTGGAGGTCGATCTGGGTCACTTCTTGGCTCTGCGTCAGGAACTTGAGCTGGAGGAGAAGAACGTCCAATTACAGGACAAGAAGAAACAAAAGCTCAGACTCCAGCGAGAGAAGAGCGTTATCAAACAACGTAGACACAAAGCACAACATGACAAAATGTAAGAGTTTAATGTGAAATGTGTCACACAATTGCACACCGCTTGTATCACATCCACTCCAGTTTGCAGTTTAATGCAAGACGTGTAACCTGAGCCATTTAAAGGGGGAGTAAGCGCTTTCTGAGAAATGCTGTTGAAAATGGAAATCAACATCCAATCATACAATTTTTTGAATATTTGTTAGGGTGTGTTCACACTTGGCATGTTTGGTTGGATTAAAATGAACTCTGGTACGATTGTTCTGTAAGGGTGGTTCATTTGAATTAAGTATGAATGCTATCATCTGAACCCTGGTGCCACCAAACAAACAGACCGAACGCTGAAAAGATGAGACTCGATCTGCTTCCAAATGAACTCTGGTGTGGTTCGACTGATATATGAACGCAACATGGACCAAAGACATGTAAACCAACCAAAAACAGGACGTGATGTCACAAGATGCGACCCTAAAAAGGACAGAATGTTTTTTTCTCATCATAGCCGGGATGTTGCTCATCACAGTTCAGTACAGGCATCAGAACCACGTCTCCTCACAGCAGGTCCGTGTGTGTGTGTGTGTGTGTGTGTGACGGAGGGATTCCTGTCGCTGTTTTGACTCCTTTACACATTTTATAAGCTCTTCATGAGTTCTCAGTTGGTCAAAATACCATCATATGTAGACTATGCACATACAGCGTGGACGTTCGGTAAATCTTGTCTTGAAATATACAGAATAAAAGCCAAACAATCAGGTTGTGAACATATCCCTATGCCTTTTGGTTCAGTGTTAAAAATGCCAATGTGAACACTAAACAGACCAAGACTAAACGTTTCTTCTTCTTTTTTGCCCGGAGTAAAGGAACCAAGCAAATTGAACTACAAGTGTGAACATACCCTTAGATGTCTGTTGTTCTGCGTGTGTGTGCTGAAAAACTTCTTTTTTTTTGCACAAAGTCCTAGCGATGTAAATATTAGAAAAAAACTAAGTGGATTGGTCCGATCCATAGAGGACCAGAACACTCTTGTAGCCAATCAGCAATAGGGGGCGTATCCGATCGAGATGTTGGAGGAGAGCAAGAGGGACATCTGCAGAAAGAATGAGAGTAAATGGTCACATGAATATAATTGGATAAAGAAGGGTTATGATTAGTGTTAGGAGCCACGTTAATATTGGAACAGCTTTCCAGCGCTGGAGAGACTTTAGAGAGCAGGAAGGTCTGAAGGTCTTGCTTTGTTTTTGCTCGATACATGAGCTTTCGTTGGATCACAGCTGATTCATCCATATGTGCACGAGCTGTTAGTAGTTGCTTGTGTTGCATAGTTTTTCTTCTATTGGGGGCGGAGCAATGAAAAGAGGGGATGTTTGAGTATCGATTTCAACTATCAACATTGTTTCTCAGTAATCGCATGCACCTTTAACAGTCTAAATCATTTCACAATTAGACTTTTTGCTGAATTGTCACATGATGGATGGTAAAATAAAAAAAAATCACATAGATTTTCAAAGCAGGCAATGCAACACATTTGAACATATTTTACATTTTTAGAATCAATCTAGAATCTATTTAGTATTTTCCTTGCCAAAAGAACAATTTAAATAAAACTTGGCTCATCGACTCAAAATGATTTACAAAACAAAGTAAAGAGTCTTTGACCTATAACCGGCAGAGAGAGTGGCCTCTGGTTTTCTAGTCAATTTGTAGAAAAGCCTAGAAACCCTATCGTACAGCTGCAGACCCCGGCATCATGGCGGCGAGTTGTAAGTGGGCAAGCACCACCTGAAAAAGTTTGTTTAAAGTGTTATTTGTATAATCTCCTGTGACAGTGAACGTGACAAGGTTTTACAAGAGCAGGCAGAAGTGCTCAGGAAACAACAGGAACAGGCTCTTGCTGGCCATCTCAAAGCAGCCGTCTTCCTCAAGCAGACTCTACAGAGGTGAGACACCAACATGCACATTTTGTATAACTCTAGTTGAATTACAACTTCAAATTTTCGGCTTTCATATTAGTGGCCAGTCTAATAAAGTGTATTTAAAAGAAGATAGTATAAAACGTATTGTAAGTGCTCTTGTGTTGTAGGATGAAACAGAAAGAGGCTGAGGCTAAAGAGAGGAGGAAGGAGCTCATAAAGAAGAGGCAGACCGCAGTGATGACACTTAAAGCCAGTTTCGCTGCCAGTCAGGTACAGTCAATCAGTCGTAAGGGTTATGAGTTGAGTTGGGAGGTGTGACGTGTCTGCAGCAGTATAAATAAATCGTAATATGTGTGTAATGCTTCATGAGGCCTAGTCAGGCTCAGCTCAAACAAACAACATGGAGCCACCTCTTTGTAGGCTCACCACCCGCAAGGAGAAGCTTAGGGTACCAATGTGGAGATCTTCCCCTACGCACCTGACTTCAGTTTAACCAAGTGTCCCTGACACCTGCAAAATTATACGCAGGTGAAATCCCCTTTGACCGCAGTGGTTTACGCCTAAGGCCGTGTGTCCACCAAAGCGCCTGGCGTATGTTTTCAATTGTTTTCAATGGGAGCGCCGCGTTTTTAGAACGCCATGAGCGCAACGAACGCTGAACGTTTTTTTCTCGCTGAAGCGCTGAGAGCTCGGCGTTTTTACAGGTCGCCGAGAGTTGAAGAATGTTCAACTTTGGGTAAAACGCAGCGCTCATCACTGTCACTTTTTACCCAGCCGTCCAATCACAGTGGAGGAGGGGCGGGGCTAATACCACACCGACCAACTGTCACAACATTCTGTACAACGACATCCACCAGCAGAGCTAACCGAACAACATGGATGAAAAATAAATTTTTAGTATGAAACAAATGATCTGCGAAATCAGTTACAAGTAAACTGTGCTGCGGATATTCTGTATCATAGCAACGAAACGTCTCAACTGAAAAAACGCTGCGCTGCCAAAACGCTCTCAAGCGCCCAAAGCTAGGCGTCTTCAGTAGAGCTTTGGTGGACACACGGCCTAAGAGTAGCTACTCTGACCGCATAAAATGCCTAAGAATTATAGTAACCTGACTGTATCTAACCCCACCTAAGAGTCTCACACTGAGTCGAACGACGCCTTGTTCCTTTTTGAACACTGTCACTTGGGAATAAGGTCTCTAGTGTTCGACTAACCTGGTGCGCAGCAATAACTAGACAATCCAGACAATGCCTTTAAATATGCTTTAATCACGACCGGAGGATCTCAGACCAATTTCAGACAGAATCCCACCAGCAAAAAAAATACAACAGGAGCATGGCAAAGGTGACATGATTCATTACGTAATTGTCCTACAATATGATTGGTTCTTCATATGTATAATCCAGCAAACCCTTCTGTTACTAGGTAGATGCAATTTCTTGGTATACTTCACTTTGTTTCAAGTCATCGGTTTATATATTCAAACATCTGATCAAACATCATTTCCCCTTTTGTTATATTCAGAGTTGATTCACTGACTGACTGACTTTGACCAAACTGTTTGGAAACATTTAGGTTTCAAAAGCATATGAATGTTATTCCTGCATGGAAAAGAAATGTTAGTTTTGATTCATTTAAAAATCCCATCACAACAAATAACAGCAACTATAGAGGGGCGTCCTTGCAGACAGGAGCTTGGTTGCGGAAACAAAGTTTTGCAATATTTTCTAAATGTCAATAAAAAAACTATTGCAAAATGACGGCGTTTCCATTAACCGATGTTATGCGAGTAAAACGTCTTTTCTCATTCCAAAAATCATGGCAACAGATGTTGGTAGGTTTAAGTATATCGCAGCCCACACACTAGCCATTATTATTAATGGAAGGCATGTTTTCCAAGTATTAAAGGCAAGGAAAGACCCGTATACTGAGAGCGGCTCATATGAGTGTTTCTCACTCCTTCTGCTTCAAGCTCTTGAGAAATTGTGGCATTTCGTTGTTGTTTAGAATCCAGTATTCCTGTGATACTTTTGTCTTTTATGAGTTTAATAAAGAACTCTGTCTCGTCTTCTGTCCAAACACACCACATCATCTTTAAAGAATGATCGACTTTTATGTACACCAGTTTTGCGAAATATTCCTTTTTCGAATTGCCTGAAAAAACCCCTCATGCGAGCGTAAAAACTTTTTTACGATACATGGGAGTTTTTTGTGAAATTGACGTGTTTCCATTGGTCGTATTTTCAATTCGCAATTTCAATTTGCGCAATTTGAAGAGTAATGGTATGTGTATCCACAGCAGCACTGGACAAGTATTGCTGGGCGAGTGTTTGCGTCTGCATATGCCATTGATAGATCTTCTCTCCATGTACTTAGGAAACTATGTGTGCTAGAAAACTACAACAGAAAGCCTATGAACAGAAACAGAAAGAGCAAGAGCAACACATGAAAGAGTCACTGGAGGCCAAAGGATTGAACAGCACTGAACACATCCACCGACTGAGAGTGCAGGAGCGCTTCAGGAAGAAAAATGCGTGAGAATTTCCCATAAACATCTGATGTGAAGGCTCAAAAGGTTTGAGGACAGCTGTTATGCTGTATGTTTTACATATCTTCTATCTTTTTCATTGAAGGGAATTTGAAGATACACGGAGAGTGGGGCAAATGGAGATTGTGGCTAAATTGCTCTCGGAAAGGAACATGAAGGAGAGGCGTAGGAAATCTCCCGTACTGACTCTGAGCCATGAGAAAAAGCGAGATGAGAAACTCTTGCAGAACATACTGCCTCCATCTGCACATACAAAGAGAGAGGTACCAGTGATTGCTTAGCGTGACACTCGCCATACAGTATTTGTTTATCAGTAAAACAATGAATGAAATGATGGTATGTTCTGCGCTCCACAAAGAGAAAGTACAGTTAGCTTATGAATGATGCAAGTTTGTCTGCAGAAGTAGAGATCACATTGCATAATGCCATTATAAACCAACTCAGCAAGCAATTTTGCGTTTCAAAGACGTCTAATAGCCGTCCAAACACAGCTCAGACGTCTAGGCTAAAACAAGGCAAAATTTGGGCTGTCAGTGAAAATTTCAGAGACGTCTAACCATCGCCCAAGAATAGACTAGTCATCAATTAGATAACAAAGAAATGACATGAGTGAGGAAATGAAACCAAACACCTTGTAACCACTGTTGACTTTGCTTACATGATGGAATATCGTACATCTCGCAAGTTATTTTGGCAAAAACGACATGTAACCAAATTTAAGGTTATTTTGGCTAGAAGTGGGTTACTCATACCACGACCACGACTTAACCACTCCATTTATCTGCTTGTCAACTTTAAGCCAGAATCAAACTTTTTCACACATGGGGTAACCCATTGGGTTAAGTAACCAAGGTTGTGATTACTGGCACTAAAATGACCCCAAATCAAAGATGCTGATAAAAGCAACACTAACAATCACTTTTTCCACTTGTGTTTAATTCAGGAAAAGCATGTAATGTCAAGTCCCAGAGCATCTCGCATCAGGTCGTACAGTGACAGCAACAGTGATGTCAGTTCCTCTTCAGACTCTGCCGAGCTGAAGTTGGGAGAGTGTGTAGAAATGGAGGATGAAGATAAAAGAGAGATGAGCCTGGCTCAGCCTGAGTTCACCGGCCTTTGGGAACACAAACACAAAGATGATATGGTAACAATTTCAATAAAATACATAAGAATGTGACACCCCTTAACTGTTCCCCCCCTTTTTGAGAATAGACATGAAAATGCACTATCCAAACTTAAATGGTTGTAATTCAAAAATGCTGTGGAATATAGACCTATTTTTGGTCTTGTTTTAAAGAAGACACTATAGATAAAGCCCTTCAAAAAAATTAAAGTATCAAAAAGTTATGGAAGTTTAAATTTACTGTAAATCAAATGTACTGTACTAAACATTTTTTAAATATATATTTTGCTAAATTATTTTTACTATAAAATCAAAGCCATAAATCTAACCAAGTTGTGTTCCAAATTTGAAGTTGATATCACAAAAAAATTACGTTCCCATTTTGTTTAAGCGTAATACCAAAAATAGCCACCGGGTGACACACACATTCCATTTAAAAAATGTTTAATGCATTTTCCTGTAACAAATTAATACATTTATGTCCAAATATCACTTCTATCACAAAATAGTCGCCAAATATGGAACCTTGAGACTCTATGAGACCTTTCCGACGATAAGTGTTTTGTCAAGATTAGAAAAGGTTTTGAATTTAAAGTAGTTAAAATAAATATTGTAATATGAAACCTGACGACGCCCACTAGGGGAGGAGCCAGCTAAAATAATTTAAAGTACCATTTCTATTGTAACGCAATGTCCAATTTCAAAAGGATGAATTTTGAGTTCGTAAGATTTCGAATGATACCTAATTTATGATGATTAATTAAAATATGTGCATACAAAAATGGCAATAAAAAAAGAATGCCAAGTTTAGTAAAAAAAAAAAATCCTCTATCCCAATATTCAGAGATTTGATTTCAACAAGTGTAAGCTCTGTTTTGTTGAACCATCGTGACCAGTACTGTGTTTCCCGAAAGCATTGCAGGCCTAAGTAGATCATTGAGACCATCGGCACCAATAGTCTCAATGCTTTTGGGAAACACAGTATCATCACACAATGGACATACTCATAACATAATGGCTATGATTATGCAACTGGCCCCTAGTATTACTATACATAGTAATCACTTATTTTTATTTTACTACGCTATAATAGAATAAATATCAATCTTTCATTTACAGCTAGAAAATCATTGTTTTTTGTCATATCTGTCCCCCTAGGCCACATCAGATGAAAACATTCATCTTGAAGCATCTCACACCACCATGAAGACTGACATGAACAAAGGTTTGCTTTCAAAGGAAGCAAAAAAGACTATAAAGGGTAGAGAATCAAAAGGACCACCATTCATCAGCAAACCTGAGATTATTCTGTTTAAGGTACCGAATGCAGACGTTTTCATCATAACAGCTGTGTTCAAAACTTACTGAGCTGCCTAGACATCGTTCATGGGAATTAAAGGTCCAATGAACAGAATGTGTCAAATTATAGGAACCGAAGTCCTGTGCCTGATAAAATAATTATTCGCAATATTCTTCACTAATTATATAATACCATAATGCATTGCAATGAGGGCAGCAACGAATTTACATTCAAGGTGGATGACAATGCTGAGGGAAATATATATCATATTGTATATCAAATATGCAGTTTGCGTTTGCTCTCAATTCAGTCACTTGAAGTATGGAGCCACTAAAGGGATGTGGTGGTGGAAAAAATATAACATATATTTCTAAACTTTTGGCGTTTGAGCTCACTTAACTTTAAGACACAAGCTGTGTTTCCATCCACACATTTTTATCCGCATTAAGTGATATCGAATGAAAAATGCCTTATGGAAACAGTAAAATTCGATTGAATTTCATGAATATCGACTCAAATGAAATACGATCGTCTCATCGGATTTTATCTTGATCGATATACGGCTTATGCGATAAACGCGGATGGAAACGTTATTATGGTGCGATCCATTTTGCCTAGCAAAACTTTGTTCGCAAATGTTTGCTTGAATGTTGTGCGATTCGGTGAGAAAATGAATGGAAACACCTTAACATGTCTCAAATCAATTCGATATACCAATTTGATCGCAAAACAGCATGTGACGTCATTACGCACAGGTTTTTATCCGCTTTAAAAGCCGTTTGATGGAAACACACTTTCACCAGCTTTACCGAACTTCAGATAATTCGATTGACAAGTGGATGGAAACATGGCTACAGTCATCATCTGAGACCTCAGAGTCATGCCTCTAAACTAAAGTACAAAACTTAATACATTATATTACATCTGATATATTTAATATTAGAATATATTTATATTTATGTTGTTTCTGAACTGTATTTGCAGGATTGCGATGTTGGGAAGGTCTATAAGAAGAAAGTCACACTCACGAATGTCACATACATGACTAATTACTGTAAGCTGTCGGGAGTGTCCCAGAATCTGAAAGAGCATGTGTCAGTCAGGTAGGCTGCTCTTTTAGCACATCACATAAACATCTCACATTTGAGGGTTTACTTATCAGTCTCGTTGTGATCACAGGGATGCTCTTTTAAAGCCAGAGCAGTGTGACACGTGGTACTGGCATCTTTTGCTGACTCTCTCTGTTTGTCTTGAAAAGAAAATTCTGTCATCATTTCCAAACCTGTGTGTGTGTTTGTGTGTGTGACGTGTTTTCTTGCAGTTTCGAGCCACCAGGGCCCATGTCTGCTGGCATGGCTTGTGAACTGGAGGCTATATTTAGACCTTTGGTAAGGTTCTTCCACACTGCACATCTGCTGTTTGTCACGGGAATAATATATCTTTGCTTCACTCTGCACGTCCCATGAGATGCTTTGTCTCCCAAAATTAGATGAAATTCTGTTTTAAAATTCTGTTATTATTATATCACTGCATGTGGGTAGAGATGAATCATCGAGAACAGTGAAATTACTCACAGTAACATGGGATGGATTACGTGAGCTTGGTCACAATCAAGTTCAATTTGATTTCTAAGGCAAGGCTTATTTATCACATTTCATACACAATGCTAATTCAAAATGCTTAACACAAATAAGGAGTTAAAATAACCATAAACGAAAATATCATGCGTAAGACATGAATCACTAAATTCAGGAAAAGTGTTAAGCAATTTTCACTATAAACATCTTTTCAGAAAATCATACTATTATATTTTATAGTGCCTGATCAGTCACTTCATAATGTGTCACACGCTCATGTGTCACTGCTAATTTGCATAAAGTAAAACTTTATTGAGTGGCATGGAAACCCTAGTGAAAAATAAATACACTAAAATGTATTTGAAATATATTTATTTTATGCTAAGTATACTACAAATACATTTACATATTTATGTACTTATTATAAATACCCTGCAATTGTACTGTTGGTACTAAACTGATAAACTTAAAGTCTGCTAAACTGGAACAACTAATTTTGCACTTAATGTACTTTAATAATCCAGAAATAGTGCTGAAGGTCAACTAATGATATACTGAAGTATATTTGATTGTGCTAAAGTTAAACTATTGCAAGTATACTTTAGGTACACTTTAAATATCTTGCATTTAAAGATTGATATTATACAGAGACGATACTATCCTTACTAATAGTGATATTAAAACACATTTTATGCTTCATATTAAGAAATTTGCATTGTGCAATAAAGATTTACTCCAAATAATGTTTCATTATATCAGTAAGTCTCAAGCGATATGTCAGTAAATATGTTAATGGGTTTGTAGTATACTTAGTATGAAATAAACGTATTTTAAATACGTTTTGGTATAGGTTTTTTCACTAGGGAACCAATAGCCTAGAAACTTAAGAACCAAACACACTTTTCTTTTAATACCAGTTGACTTCCTTTACAGGACACATTTTTACATCTTGTAAACCAAGATATTAAGTAGATGATCATCATCTCCTGTTCTACAATGTTTTTCCCCCCCCTCTTACTCTAAATATTATGAAATTGATCTATATTTGTTGTAGCTCGATGTGGATTTGGATGGTGTGATTCACTTTCAGTCGGCTAATGGCCCTTTTTCTGTGGCTATCAAGTGCTCCAAGAAAAAGTGTGAGGTAGGAGTTTTTGCATGGTAAATGACTCTTCTTTTTTTAGGTTTTGGTAATTGTTGTTAATTACCAAATTAACCGAGTTGTTAATCCCATTATTTCCCTTTTTTTCCCAGATGGTTGTTGATCACTGTTTTGTGGACTTTGGCACTCATGTGGTCGGACAGACGGTTTCACGAGGAATCACCATGACCAACAGAGGGGCTCTCGGCACTCGTTACACGCTGACCCCCGTCTCCACCGGTCCATTTCAGCAAACCTTCACGAGCTCACTGGTGAATCACACTGATGCGACTGACTGTCTCCTCCAGTAGTGCCTGTTGGGTCATCAGTGAACTGAGTGAGGGAGATAGTCCTGTGATTTGGTATCTAGTTATTCTGGTTATGATAGAGTGAATCTCACAAAAATATGTTCAGGTAGGGTTGCCAACTTTGTACCCATGCAACAGAAAGTGGAATAATGTGGCAGTACACTTTCATTGTGATTTCAGCTTAAATCTAATGGATCCCATGATGTGAGTTTTCCTGTAGTCAATAATTTTATCCCTTAACTCATCTTTGATCACCAAAATGACATTTAAACATTTTTTTCATGCCTTAAAATATCTTGAATGTAACTCGACACCCTTGCCTCATTTAGTATGCGCGGGTCTATGAATATGCAAATGAGCCCCGCCTCCACTCACTCACTCAGCTCAGAGATCCACTGGTTGACGATCACACGTTGATCTGATTGGATACAAGGTCGTTTGTGACGTCAGAAACACCAGCGATTTCAAACCGTGTTTTTGAGACTGTCTTTGGTTCACTGCAGTTTTAAGGAGAAAATACTCAGCAATGCTGTCGACTTATGAACTTACACATGATTTGTCTTAAAGCATATTAAAAACACCACATAGACACATAAACAACATTAAAAACTGGATTTTCACCACAGGGGGACTTTAATATTTTGGTCAATCTTTCTGCCCAGGATTCTGGTAAAAGCGGTAGTTTAGAGATGGCCAGTCTGAACGCAGAAATCCCATCAGGCATAGAGAAGACTGACATTGACCTCGGATCAGGTAACATAATGCTTTTCTCCTGTGGTACAGTGCTTTTTCAGTAATACATTTGAAATTTGCGATATTAGTTGCAAACATGTAAAAACAATGACTTTGCCAACATGAACTCAGTGTTGACATGACTTTCATTTCAAATAGGACCTGGGTATTTACTAGGCTCTTTGAACAATGACTTAATCCCTTCTACATCCGCCATCCAAAACACAGTCAGCATAATTACACCACCTTTTAAGACACCGTTTTGACAGAGAAGTCGATAAAAATGGCGAATATAAAACATACTTATATTTTATTACATTTGAAAAGTACTAATAGAAATAGTTTAGTCTAATGAAAAATAAAGATATACCACTTTTTCAGGCGTCTTAGCTTTGACAATTGACTGTGACAAATGTATGTGACATACACGTATACACTTTGTACTTCTCTTTTAATAGTAAAATTAAAATTCTGTTTATAGTGTCTCCTGTCAGCAGTCACAGTCCTGATGAGGTTTTGACAACTGATCCAGGACCAGTGGATACTAAAGTGGAGCCTACTGAGTTTAGCATCGAGGAGGTATGAACACATTGACCTGTTTACACACATTTAAGAAAGCAAATCAAGAAAGGCAAAAATCGAGTCTGGTTCTCAAAGTTTGAATCTTTTTTTTTTTTTGCAGACACATTTATTATTTATCCAACATTTATTAACTCAATGAAGAATATCTAAAGGAAAAATATATCAAACTGAAACAGCTTTGTAGTGTAACGATCTCTGTCTGTTTAGTTTTGATTGTGTTTTGGTTTTGTTTTAACTGTGTTCGCTGTCCCGATTAGACTAATTATTAGTTACTGATTATGTTTACCTGTTTTTCATTTAGTTCCCTTGTTATCTCTGTATATTTAAGTCAGAATATTTGTATAATATTTACACATGGTTTGTCTTAAAGCATATTAAAAACTCCGAATAGACATACACTCACCTAAAGGATTATTAGAAACATCTGTTCAATTTCTCATTAATGCAATTATCTAATCAACCAATCACATGGCAGTTGCTTCAATGGATTTAGGGGTGTGGTCCTGGTCAAGACAATCTCCTGAACTCCAAACTGAATGTCAGAATGGGAAAGAAAGCAATTTTGAGCGTGGCATGGTTGTTGGTGCCAGACGGGCTGGTCTGAGTATTTCACAATCTGCTCAGTTACTGGGATTTTTACACACAACCATTTCTAGGGTTTACAAAGAATGGTGTGAAAAGGGAAAAACATCCAGTATGCGGCAGTCCTGTGGGCGAAAATGCCTTGTTGATGCTAGAGGTCAGAGGAGAATGGGCCGACTGATTCAAGCTGATAGTAGAGCAACTTTGACTGAAATAACCACTCTTTACAACCGAGGTATGCAGCAAAGCATTTGTGAAGCCACAACACGCACAACCTTGAGGCGGATGGGCTACAACAGCAGAAGACCCCACCGGGTACCACTCATCTCCACTACAAATAGGAAAAAGAGGCTACAATTTGCAAGAGCTCACCAAAATTGGACAGTTGAAGACTGGAAAAATGTTGCCTGGTCTGATGAGTCTCGATTTCTGTTGAGACATTCGGATGGTAGAGTCAAAATTTGGCGTAAAAAGAATGAGAACATGGATCCATCATGCCTTGTTACCACTGTGCAGGCTGGTGGTGGTGGTGTAATGGTGTGGGGGATGTTGTCTTGGCACACTTTAGGCCCATTAGTGCCAATTGGGCATCATTTAAATGCCACGGCCTACCTGAGCATTGTTTCTGACCATGTCCATCCCTTTATGGCCACCATGTACCCATCCTCTGATGGCTACTTCCAGCAGGATAATGCACCATGTCACAAAGCTTGAATCATTTCAAATTGGTTTCTTGAACATGACAATGAGTTCACTGTACTAAAATGGCCCCCACAGTCACCAGATCTCAACCCAATAGAGCATCTTTGGGATGTGGTGGAACGGGAGCTTTGTGCCCTGGATGTGCATCCCACAAATCTCCATCAACTGCAAGATGCTATCCTATTAATATGGGCCAACATTTCTAAAGAATGCTTTCAGCACCTTGTTGAATCAATGCCACGTAGAATTAAGGCAGTTCTGAAGGCGAAATGGGGTCAAACACAGTATTAGTATGGTGTTCCTAATAATCCTTTAGGTGAGTGTATAAAAAACATTAAAAGCTGGATTTTCAACACAGGGGGACTTTAAATGGCAGTGTAACATACAGGTGTTCTCTTTACAGCCTTATGAAGGTGATGTTGGCCCATTTATGAGTGTCAGAATACCCATCATCTTCAGACCAACCATTCCAGGAGAGGCAAAACTGGATTTTCAAATCCTATTTTCTCAACCTGGTTGTGAACCGGTAGAGTTTTCACATAATTATAAATATATATATATTTACATACTTTATATTTGCTTTAACAGCTCAAAATATTAACTTAATTTTCTCCTTGTTTTCTGAATGCATAGATTGTGGTTTCAGTTTGTGGGGTGGCCGAGAGCGCGCCTGTGTGGGTGACCAAGCCAAATATTGACCTGAAAATCTGCATGTATGATCGTCTTTATCAGGACAGCATCGAAGTGCAAAGCAGGTGAATTGCACCAGTTCGATTTTTATCAGACAAGATCCACATTTCCCAGTGAATTCTATTGCTGGTGGACTTCTAAAGAAGCACAGTCACAGAGCAGCTGTATTCTGTAGGGGTTACCAACCTGACTGACAGATAAAACCTCGACTTAAGAAGACCTGTTGTGCTGCCTATCAGAGGGATGACATGAATTTGTAGGACATACTGCTGCAAAGTAGAGGTGTAACAATATATCGGGTCACAATATATATCAATACAAGAATGTAACAATATGTATTGTGGATAGTTCACCCAAAAATAAAAATTACTGTGTAAGAAAGAAAATAAACTGCTATATATAATGTTGAATATAATGTATAACATTGTAATGGGGGAATATTTGTGGGTCCTCTCCTGATAATGCCAAATGTCTGATGTTTCCAGTATAAAGTGGCTGCATTATTTTAAATATATCTAGTCAGTGACAGAGTTCAAGCATATTCATCTAAAATTATTCTGTATTTTCAGCTTCAGAATCATGAATATGTTTATTCTGGTCAAGTCAAGTCATCCTCATTTATATAGCGCTTTTAACAATGTAGATATAATGGTATAATAAGGTAACTGGTTATATAATTGGTTTTATAGCGGTTCCTGAATAACATTATTTCCAGCTAAAGTTAGTTTTGATTGATTCACTTCCGGCGAAATGATAATTTGTTATTAAATTAGGGGCCGCTAAGATGACGCCGTTCTCTCTAAACAGATTTTAAACTGAACCTGTGATAAACGCTGATGGCGTTCACATGTGCATTAAGTGTTGATTCTATAGTTATGTGCGTTTGAATATATGTGCGGAGGTTTGTAATTCCCTAAAAAACCATGCCTAAACAAACTACTTGTCTTACATTTTTATACAGAATTTTATTTTATTTTATCACTTCGGAGTAGGTACGTAAACCGAAATTTCCACAACGCTTATCTGAAGAGTGGTATAGGGATCCTCCATATGTTGTCTCTGTTGTCCTGTGCTTTGGCTTTCCAGCAGCAAGTCTATTCATTTACACACACAATGTAATATCAAATTTAGCATTTTAATCAACAGTACATTTTTTGTTAACGTTTAACATTATATTCTGCAATAATATCGTATCGTGAGTTCAGTATCGTGATATGTATCGAATCGTGACACAAGGGTATCGTTACACCCCTACTGTAAAGCAATCGTTACTGCAGATGCCAGTAAAAGAATGTGAATATTTGGTGGTTTCAGGCCTTTTATTTCACACTCTGCATAGTCTGATTATTTAAAGAATTCCCAGGATGATCTTCCATTATATCTGCTGTTCTGGAAGCTTCTTGCTGCAGGCAACAATTGGGGAAATGGGTCATCTATTCTAGAGCCATATAGATAGTGGGGTACTGCATATTTCACAGCCCTGCTGATGTGGATCTGAATGAGTGGCATACACAGATCTCGTTTGCTTCTCATATTTTATACTTTTTCTGGTTGTGCTTTAATGCTCTGTGTTGCTGAGAATGTTTGGTTGGGATTACACACACACATACATGGATATTACATTGTACAATGCAGTGTAATTGTGATTGATTTTAAATTGAGAATGAGTCCTCTTTCAGATATGAATATATTGGTTCTTTCCGTTTAACCAATGTCTTCTCTTTCAGTCTGTTTTCCTGACTTTTGAGAATATGAATATTTGATGGTGTTTTTTCTTTTTTTTAGGGCCAGCTCAGCTCTCAGATTGACATTCAAGGTGTGTAAAGAGATGAGGAACCACATGTCTATCCTACCTAAAACAGGATTTATCCAGGCCAAATCCAGCTTCAATGCTCAGCTGAAATTTCTGCCCAGGTAGACCTTGATAACACCATTTAATTAGATAAATAATACTAGACTTAAAGTCCTCCTGTAGTAAATCACCTTTGATCACAAAAATAACATATTTAAACGTTTTTTCCTTGAAAAAAAATTCTTCATGCCTTAACGTAGCTTGAATGTAACTCAACACCCTTGCCTCATTTAGTATACCCGGTTCTATGAATATGCAAATGAGCCCCGCCTCCACTCACTCACTCAGCTCAGAGATCCACTGGTTGACGATCACACGTTGATCTGATTGGTTACAAGGTCGTTTGTGACGTCAGAAACACCAGCGATTTCAAACCATGTTTTTGAGACTGTCTTTGGTTCACTGCAGTTTTAAGCAGAAAATACTCAGCAATGCTGTCGACTTATGAACTTACACATGGTTTGTCATAAAGCATATTAAAAACACCACATAGACATATAAACTACATTAAAAGCTGGATTTTTAACACAGGGGGACTTTAAATCCTTGCTTGATGGGGTGACTTTCATACTGTTGTTTTCTGTTCATTTCTCATTGTTTTTTAAACAAAGTTGGGAATTTACTTAGATTAAAAAGGACCTAATATGTTTGTTTTAAATCTGAATGAGTGGATGCACACCATCTCCTGTTTTTACTCGCATGTCTGGGGGAAGCAAATCCACTTGCCAATTTTCATTTGCCTTTTCTCAAAGTATCAGATGTGATTTAGGGTCCCAAGTTTGACCCCTAGTGTCAGTCATTGACACCCCGTCGAATCAAGAGGTGCTCCCTGCAGAGTCACATGACATCCAGCTCCACCTCTCTGGACGTTTAATGTTGGAGGGATAGAGTAGGGTAGGGTTGGATTGGGCAGGGTTAGGGTGCAGTTGAGTATTATAACTCCACCCATCTTAGTCATCTTACTACTGTACATCCACATCTACAATGCTCGCACACAAGAAAATGAAACCTCATTACCTATTTGACATGAACCATTCCCATCCTTGAAAAATGTAACTTGTATCATAAGAGCATCTCGCAACATAAAACCCTCGAACCATCAAGAAAATCTCCCGAGAGAAACATGTGGACATTCAGGAGGAGCTAAATTTGAATGAGGCTGCTGAGATATTTTTAAACCTGAACTGTAACGCGCTGTGCTGCAGTGCTGTCGGATCCTGAGAGCGAGGATGAGAAGCGTGTGTGTGTGTGTGTGTGTGTGTGTGTGTGTGTGTGGTGCCCTTCTCCTCACCCACATTTTTCATCTGACAGAGCCGAATATTGATAGCTAAGCTGATTTGAGGTCAGATGAAGCTGCATTACATGATGAAAGTTAAAGGAACATTTTGTGGGCCTGACGTGCTGCAGTGGATGAAGTGAAACTGCTTTAATCTGCTTAGAGGGCTTAAAATGCAGATTAAAACTGCATTAATAGCATCCGCACCATTTCACTCATCTCTCTCTCTCTCTCTCACTCCTGTGATCCACACCCACAGATCTGTCTTGACTCCTGCTTATGTAATGCTCTTAACATGGCTCATTCTCACTGGAGCCGTTTTTTGCGATATTATTGCACGGCTGTCTGGAATACCTGATTGTGATTGATTGGCAGGATCCTGTGGTCAAATAAATAAGGGATAACATGATAATTAAAACACTGACAGAGTGTTTGGGATCTTTGATCTCCCTGAAGGGCTTTATTTTTTGTTAATGTCTGGATGACTGTATACACCATCTCTATCATTCTATATTATTTCATGAGACTGCAATTACATCCATCCATCCATGTATAAAAGGTTTTATGCTCAGTATATACGTATATAAATTAATAATGTCTTTTGATGCCTATTTTTATTACAGTCATTTGCAATAGTGAAGTCAACGATGATGCTGAGTGATCATTGTGATTATGAGATACATCTACAACTATAACAGTTCTTAAACAATTATTATACATGCAGTTTTCATGCTCACTCCAGAGTCCACTCCGGCCCATGAGCCCACTCCACCTACTCCAGACCATGTGCCCACTACAGAGTCCACTCCAGCCCATGAGCCCACTCCAGAGTACACTCCAGCTCGTGAGCCCACTCCAGAGTCCACTCCACCTATTCCAGTCCATGTGCCCACTCCAGAGTCCACTCCAGCTCATGAGCCCACTCCACCTACTCCAGACTATGAGCCCACTCCAGAGTCTACTCCGGCCCATGAGCCCACTCCACCTACTCCAGACCATGTGCCCACTCCAGAGTCCACTCCAGCCCATAAGCCCACTCCACCTACTCCAGACCATGTGCCCACTCCAGAGTCCACTCCAGCCCATGAGCCCACTCCACCTACTCCAGACCATGAGCCCACTCCAGAGTCCACTCCGGCCCATGAGCCCACTCCACCTACTCCAGACCATGAGCCCACTCCAGAGTCCACTCCAGCTCATGAGCCCACTCCACCTACTCCAGACTATGAGCCCACTCCAGAGTCTACTCCGGCCCATGAGCCCACTCCACCTACTCCAGACCATGTGCCCACTCCAGAGTCCACTCCAGCCCATGAGCCCACTCCACCTACTCCAGACCATGTGCCCACTCCAGAGTCCACTCCAGCCCATGAGCCCACTCCACCTACTCCAGACCATGAGCCCACTCCAGAGTCCACTCCGGCCCATGAGCCCACTCCACCTACTCCAGACCATGAGCCCACTCCAGAGTCCACTCCAGCTCATGAGCCCACTCCACCTACTCCAGACTATGAGCCCACTCCAGAGTCTACTCCGGCCCATGAGCCCACTCCACCTACTCCAGACCATGTGCCCACTCCAGAGTCCACTCCAGCCCATGAGCCCACTCCACCTACTCCAGACCATGTGCCCACTCCAGAGTCCACTCCAGCCCATGAGCCCACTCCACCTACTCCAGACCATGAGCCCACTCCAGAGTCCACTCCGGCCCATGTGCCCACTCCAGAGTCCACTCCGGCCCATGTGCCCACTCCAGAATCCACTCCAGCCCATGAGCCCACTCCACCTACTCCAGACCATGAGCCCACTACAGAGTCCACTCCGGCCCATGTGCCCACTCCAGAGTCCACTCCGGCCCATGTGCCCACTCCAGAATCCACTCCAGCCCATGAGGCCACTCCACCTACTCCAGACCATGAGCCCACTACAGAGTCCACTCCGGCCCATGTGCCCACTCCAGAGTCCACTCCAGCCCGTGAACCCACTCCACCTACTCCAGACCATGTGCCCACTCCAGAGTCCACTCCGGCCCATGTGCCCACTCCAGAGTCCACTCCAGACCATGAGCCCACTCCACCTACTCCAGACCATGAGCCCACTCCACCTACTCCAGACCATGAGCCCACTCCAGAGTCCACTCCAGCCCATGAGCCCACTCCACCTACTTCAGACCATGTGCCCACTCCAGCTCATGAGCCCACTCAACCTACTCCAGACCATGAGCCCACTCCAGAGTCTGCTCCGGCCCATGAGCCCACTCCACCTACTCCAGACCATGTGCCCACTCCAGAGTCCACTCCAGCCCATGAGCCCACTCCACCTACTCCAGACCATGTGCCCACTCCAGAGTCCTCTCCAGCCCATGAGCCCACTCCACCTACTCCAGACCATGAGCCCACTCCAGAGTCCACTCCGGCCCATGTGCCCACTCCAGAGTCCACTCCGGCCCATGTGCCCACTCCAGAATCCACTCCAGCCCATGAGCCCACTCCACCTACTCCAGACCATGAGCCCACTACAGAGTACACTCCGGCCCATGTGCCCACTCCACCTACTCCAGACCATGTGCCCACTCCAGAGTCCACTCCAGCCCATGAGCCCACTCCACCTACTCCAGACCATGTGCCCACTCCAGAGTCCACTCCAGCCCATGAGCCCACTCCACCTACTCCAGACCATGTGCCCACTCCAGAGTCCACTCCGGCCCATGTGCCCACTCCAGAGTCCACTCCAGACCATGAGCCCACTCCACCTACTCCAGACCATGAGCCCACTCCACCTACTCCAGACCATGAGCCCACTCCAGAGTCCACTCCAGCCCATGAGCCCACTCCACCTACTTCAGACCATGTGCCCACTCCAGCTCATGAGCCCACTCCACCTACTCCAGACTATGAGCCCACTCCAGAGTCTACTCCGGCCCATGAGCCCACTCCACCTACTCCAGACCATGTGCCCACTCCAGAGTCCACTCCAGCCCATGAGCCCACTCCACCTACTCCAGACCATGTGCCCACTCCAGAGTCCACTCCAGCCCATGAGCCCACTCCACCTACTCCAGACCATGAGCCCACTCCAGAGTCCACTCCGGCCCATGTGCCCACTCCAGAGTCCACTCCGGCCCATGTGCCCACTCCAGAATCCACTCCAGCCCATGAGCCCACTCCACCTACTCCAGACCATGAGCCCACTACAGAGTCCACTCCGGCCCATGTGCCCACTCCAGAGTCCACTCCAGCCCGTGAGCCCACTCCACCTACTCCAGACCATGTGCCCACTCCAGAGTCCACTCCGGCCCATGTGCCCACTCCAGAGTCCACTCCGGCCCATGTGCCCACTCCAGAATCCACTCCAGCCCATGAGGCCACTCCACCTACTCCAGACCATGAGCCCACTACAGAGTCCACTCCGGCCCATGTGCCCACTCCAGAGTCCACTCCAGCCCGTGAACCCACTCCACCTACTCCAGACCATGTGCCCACTCCAGAGTCCACTCCGGCCCATGTGCCCACTCCAGAGTCCACTCCAGACCATGAGCCCACTCCACCTACTCCAGACCATGAGCCCACTCCACCTACTCCAGACCATGAGCCCACTCCAGAGTCCACTCCAGCCCATGAGCCCACTCCACCTACTTCAGACCATGTGCCCACTCCAGCTCATGAGCCCACTCCACCTACTCCAGACCATGAGCCCACTCCAGAGTCTGCTCCGGCCCATGAGCCCACTCCACCTACTCCAGACCATGTGCCCACTCCAGAGTCCACTCCAGCCCATGAGCCCACTCCACCTACTCCAGACCATGTGCCCACTCCAGAGTCCTCTCCAGCCCATGAGCCCACTCCACCTACTCCAGACCATGAGCCCACTCCAGAGTCCACTCCGGCCCATGTGCCCACTCCAGAGTCCACTCCGGCCCATGTGCCCACTCCAGAATCCACTCCAGCCCATGAGCCCACTCCACCTACTCCAGACCATGAGCCCACTACAGAGTCCACTCCGGCCCATGTGCCCACTCCAGAGTCCACTCCAGCCCATGAGCCCACTCCACCTACTCCAGACCATGTGCCCACTCCAGAGTCCACTCCAGACCATGAGCCCACTAAGCCAAACCCTAGCCCACTCCCAACCCATGAGCCCACTCCAGAGTCCACTCCGGCCCATGTGCCCACTCCACCTACTCCAGACCATGTGCCCACTCCAGAGTCCACTCCAGACCATGAGCCCACTCCACCTACTCCAGACCATGTGCCCACTCCAGAGTCCATTCCAGCCCATGTGCCCACTCCAGAGTCCACTCCAGACCATGAGCCCACTAAGCCAAACCCTAGCCCACTCCCAACCCATGAGCCCACTCCAGAGTCCAATCCAGCCCATGTGCCCACTCCAGAGTCCACTCCAGACCATGAGCCCACTCCAGAGTCCACTTCAGCCCATGTGCCCACTCCAGAGTCCACTCCAGACCATGAGCCCACTCCAGAGTCCACTTCAGCCCATGAGCCCACTCCAGAGTCCACTTCAGCCCATGAGCCCACTCCAGAGTCCACTCCAGCCCATGAAACCACTCCACCCACTCCAGCCCATGAGCCCACTCCAGAGTCCACTCCAGCCCATGAGCCCACTCCAGAGTCCACTTCAGCCCATGAGCCCACTCCACCCACTCCAGCCCATGAGCCCATGAGCCCACTCCAGAGTCCACTTCAGCCCATGAGCCCACTCCACCCACTCCAGCCCATGAGCCCACTCCAGAGTCCACTCCAGCCCATGAGCCCACTCCAGACCCCACTCCAGCCCATGAGCCCACTCCAGACCCCACTCCAGTCCATTGGCCCGCTCTGCTCCAGAGTCCGTTCCGGTTCACAACCCCCTAGCTCCTCCCATTTTTTTTTTTTTGCTATACGTCCCCGGCCATAGTGGCCGAGCCAAGCTCCCAGGTCAAAGCCACGGAGGCCTGTCCTCCCGGGCTCCCTGTACTGCCGGTACCGTCTTGGAGGCTACCTAGCCTGCCCTCTTCACCTTGGTCACCTGCCTATCACCTGCCACGAGTCCAGGACTTTTTTTTCCTACATATTTTTTTCAAAATCAATGCATTTACCTCAAAATGTGTAATTCTAATTCTTAATGGTTCTTAAATAAGCTTTTCCCCCCCTTCTTTTTCTCAAAATGTAATTTCTTGGCTCCTCCTTTTGTTTTTGGGTTGAAATAAGAGCTAAATGTGTTCTTGGCAGGTTTTTCTGAGATTCACTCCCATTTTTTATAGCATAGTCATAGATTATTTTTACCAAATCTCTGAAAATGTGTTTGTGCTCGCATGCTGCAGAAATGGCTTTGCTGAGCGCTCTACTCATGCCTCTCATCTGTGTTTATCTACACTTCTGTTTGTGGAGAAGTGCACACCAACATTTCTGTGTGGATGCTTAATCCTTGTGATTTTCCACAAATTATGTGTAAAAACAAACAAACAATTCATTGACAGATGTCATTCGTCCGTTTCCGTCTTTTGAGATGCGAATGGTTAATCCTCTTTACTGTCATAGTAATCCTTCACACACAAACATAGGTTTGATATAAGAGCTTTATGACATTTCAGCCAGTTTTAACAGGCTAGCAACAGAATAATCAAATAAAACACATCAGAACCTGTCAGAATAGAAGAAATTAACCCTTTAAATCTGTTCGCAAATCACACTGGACCGTACTTCCCGATAAACAAGGAATCTTAGCCATTAAGAGCGGTCTCTTTGTGTGAGATTATAAATGTTCCAAACTTTTTTACATGCATTTCTCAAAAATGCATCTAACACGAATGTGCTTCTTAAAGAGTAAAATTAAGCCGATCTTCAACACGCTTTGTATTGTTACGATGTCGGTAGTATATGTAAATGAACAATATTTACTCTTTCTCCGTGTTCCCTTTCGAGGGAACTCGAACTGCGTCGTAAGATCGACACTTTGGGGAGGCTCCCTAAGCGTGCGCCTCTGAAGTAAGAATGAAACTAATCCAATCCTGATTTGGTGTTGCGTCGTGACGTAACATGTGACGGCATAACCGGATGCATAAAAGTGACGCTGACACATACACATATCAGCTTTCGCTCTTCAGCAAGCGCTCTCTGTGAAACTGTCTGTCTTATTTGGTGTCTTGTCTGTGCAAAGCTCTATATTATGGCGAGTGAACAATACACTAAGTGTGTGCACCCCTGCCCAAGATTATATATATATATGTGTCACGGGTGGGGACACGCATCAGCTGTGTGTGTGTGTATTGTTTAGGGGCGCAGCACTCTCAGTCAGCTCTCGAGAGGGCTGCCTGTGAACACTATGAAGCACTTCCTATTAGAGTGCTGCGCTCCCGCTTGGTTATATTATTTCCTGATGATGGCCAGGCTCCCGATCCCCGCGATTCGGGTCCCGCGTCCGTTGAGGCGGCGCGACGGCTTAGATCGTGGAGATCGCAGGAGGATCTCGTGGATGAGAACGAGACTGCTGGGGCACCTTTACGTTCATCATCCGCAGATTCTATGACACTCGTTCACGACGCAGAAGCCCGCAAAGCAGCTTCTTCTGCCCGTGACGAGTGCCCAGTGCTCGAGCTATCTGTTTATAAGGAAGTAAATGTGCTCAGCATCGGGAACGAGCAACATGAGTCACACTCGCCGGCTTATGTTTCTGCTTATGTAGAGCTTGTGGAGGTTGTGATGCGTGCTGTGGCCAGCCAGACTAAATTAATAAATATATATATATATATATATATATATATATATATATATATATATATATATATATATATATATATATAAATAAAATATATCAGCTGGCCACAAAATAAGCAGGATGATCCTCGTCAAAATGAACTAGACGAGAGATTCCTGCAGCACCGTTCACAACCACAGAGCCGGGGCTTACTGTTTTTCCCAGATATGAAAGCTTCAGCATAAAGTTCTGCCAGGAAGACTTAATTATTACGTCACTTATTACCTTCACATCTATCCAATCACGTCCTTATACTCGCTGTATAAAAGATTGGTACTTACACACGTTTGAGTTCGCAGATGCTGTCGCGACAACTACCTCCATCCTCCCCACCACCACCAGGATGGTCCCGTCCATAACTCCCAGGGGGGTCTGCTGCGCCCCTGCCTTCATCTTCAGGCAGGAAATGCAGATCCGCTACCCTCGGATCATGAACTACGGACGGGGCCTACGCCAAAGAACTTTATAAATAATTGCTTGCTGGGCTGTCAATAAATGTATGCTTTGTTATACCATTATATCTCCCGAGTCTTTCTGGTAGAACTTTATAAAATATATATATTTATGTGTAGATCCTGGGAAAAACCCACTCTTTACGTATCTCACCACATTCATTATATGTTTATTCGAATGTGGTGGGTGCGAGAGAGTCGGGTTATGGCAAGATGCCGCAGATGGAGGAACCTTTAGCGAGCTATCTTTCTCCTGATCCGGCATCTTCGCTTTAAGCCCCGGCGCTGCCCAACAAACCGTGCAGGGACACCTCTGCACTGGTTGGCTGGGCTTATATGGTGCAGGAAATCGATGTTGCTCTTCCGCCGTTAAAAACGTTTCGAGACACATCGGTTTCCAGCGAATGCGGCCAGGCAGCATTCGCGATCGCCAATCGAGAATCGTTTTCGGTCCAGCCCTGCCGGAAACCCGCTTCAGGGGGTCGAGAACGAATCCCGATTAATACCCGAAGCCAGGCTCGAGAGCCTGGTTCCTTTGGTAAAATATTTAGAAAAGAAAAGGTCAGGCTGGTGCATGCCTGCACTCTATGACGATTTTGCAGGCGTACCAGGCCGATCTTCTTAAAGATCTAAGTGAGGCAAATATTTCCTGTTTTTCGCTCCGCTATCTCCTTCTGGCCTGTTTTCCAACGCTGTCACTACAGTCGTTGACAGGTTTCAGGAAGCAAAAAAAAAAAAAAAAAAAGAGAGCGTTGCCTCTAGAGCCCCTCCTGCGGGAGTTTGGCAACAGAGGAAGCACTCTCAACCGAAGTCCTCCAGCCAGAAGGGTGACCTGAGGGCCGTCCTTCAGGCGAAGAAGGCTTTGGGAAAGAGGTCCTAATGGTGGTGTAGGACCTCTGAGGGCTGCCCCCCCCCCCCCCCCCGCTGTGGAACAATCGAGGTTGTTCTAGCAGCAGGTGCCCTCGGGGAAGATGTTGTCCCGCCATCTTTGACGCTTCGGGCCACATCGATTTCCAGCGATCGCACACCGTGGCGTTCGCCCCAAAAGCTTGCAACAGGGCACCGACTATGGTCACGAAATCTGTATCGACTTTTTTCCTGCCGGTCCTCCGCTTCAGGAAGTCGAGAATAGTGCTTGAAAAATACCCGAGGCCAGTCTCGAGGGGCTGGTTCCCTTAGTAAATTTTGTAGAAGATTGGCAATGCCTTCTGAATATATCTATATGGGTCCTGTATATTATAAAATATGGGTACAGATTGCAGTTCGGTCACCGACCTCCCCAGTTTGCTGGGGTGGTACCGACTGCAGTGGTTCCAGAACAGGCTCGGGTTATGGAACAAGAGGTACAGACTCTACTGGAATTAAGGGGCCATAGAATGTGTTCCCCTACCAGACAGGGAGTCCGGGGTTTTACAGCCGGTACTTTATAGTTCCAAAGAAGGATGGCGGACTGAGGCCAATTTTAGATCTAGGGCTTTTGAATCGTTCTTTGAGGAGATTCAGGTTCAAAATGCTTACTATTCCCATTATCGTGAACCAAATCAGATCCAAGGACTGGTTTGTCACGATGGATCTAAAAGACGCTTATTTCATGTCTCCATCCTTCCATGTCACAGGAGGTTCCTGAGGTTGCTTTCGGGGGCGAAGCATACCAAAATCGGGTTCTTCCGTTCGGCCTAGCACTCTCTCCCCGCACGTTCACAAAGTGTATGGATGCGGCTCTGGCTCCACTGAGGCTTCAGGGCATACGTATACTGAATTACATCGACGAGTGGCTCATATTGGCCCAGTCTCGAGAAATGGCAGTTCGGCATCGAGATGTCGTCCTTGGCCACATTCAGAACCGGGGGTTGAGGCTCAACACTAAGAAAAATGTGTTGGACCCAGCTCAGAAGACTACTCTTGTGGGCGTGGTATAGAATTCGGTTACGATGCGGGCACGTATGTCTCCCGCTCGTATCGAATCCATCCTGGCCATGGTGTCCGGGATAAAGCTAGGCCAGGCCATCACTGTAAGCAATTTCAAAGACTACTGGGCCTCATAACAGCGGCATCCATCATAATTCTTTTGGGCCTGTTTCACATGAGGCCCCTTCAGTGGTGGCTCAAAGCCAAGGGTTTTTTCCCCAAGGGGAATCCGTTCCGTATAATAAAGGTTAAGCGCAGATGCCTTCGTTCCCTATTAATATGAAAGAAACCTTGGTTCTTGTCCCAAGGGCCAGTGTTAGGGGCGTCATGTCGCCAGGAAACTGTATCGACAGACGCTTCCCTCGCTGGCTGGGGCGCGGTCTCGGACGGCCGCTTTGCCAGGGGTCTGTGGCAGGACCATCATCATTCTTGGCATATAAATTGCCTAGAGATGTTGGCTGTGTTCAGGGCTCTGAGGAGCTTCCTCACAGACATCAAAGGTTACGATGTCTCAGTGGTAGCTTATCTTAACCGACAAAGGACACTCAGATCGCGCCCTCTATCCAGATTGGCGCATCAGATCATTTTATGGTCCCAAGGGAAAATATTATCTATAAGAGCAATATATGTCCCGGGGGTTCTGAATCAGGGAGCAGACATCCTGTCGAGGCAGGGGCTGAGGCCCGGGGAATGGAGACTCCATCCAGAGGTGGTGGAGTTCATATGGCAGAGGTTTGGACCAGTGGAAGTGGATCTGTTTGCGTCTCAAGGGACGTCCGTCCCACTGTCCACTTTGGTTCTCCCTCACTCATCCAGCCCCACTTTTGCTAGGTTCGACGCAGTGTCTCGTTCCCTTCTCAGGGAACAAGGGTTATAGTCATAACCCGAGACGTTTTCTTGAACGAGAAATTCATGTTAATTTTCAGCAAAATTACGCCGGATGACACAAAACACATCAGCACTCTTTTGACAGATCCAGGGCTTTCAAGTACAGATTGAACTTGCACATTTTTTATCCCAGCCTACGGACAGTCGGATCGGCAGAGGGTTATTAACAAAACAGTTATTCTAAGAGTATGTCTATCACTTAAAATCGTATCATGCTTTGTCTACTCTTTAAACTGCATTATGGTAAAAATACTGCGCAACAGCTTTCTTACCTGTATGGGATGGTGTTTTGTTTTAGGCGGAGCTGATGGAAAGCCAGTTTCTTTCTACTTTTTCCCCTCCTTTTGGCCTAAAACACTGTGTTCATGGTCATTCAGTTTGAAATGTTGACTTCAAACACAGTTTTTTTTTTTTTTTTTTTTTTTTTTTTTAGTTATTTAGATAGGGACAGATACAAATCACATAGATGAACTTTGACAGTAATCTGATGCATGTATCATAATGTGATACATGCATCACATTAGTCAAGTGATTCGATCGGGACTCGACTCACTTGACTCGGGACTCGACTCACTTGACTCGGGACTCGACTCACTTGACTCGGGACTCGACTCACTCGACTCACTTGACTCGGGACTCGACTCACTTGACTCACTTGACTCACTTGACTCGGGATTCGATTCTTTCGAGTCGGCTGGCACGTGCTCAAACTCCAGTTCGGCCGGCGAAACCTCCGCTGTATCTGGATTAGCAAGTTCAACAAAACCAGTGCGGAATACGGGCTCGAGGGGTCCGATACGATGGGTGGGTTCGGCAGGAACGGTAAACTTGAAAGCCCCTCTGACGGTCATCAAGGAAGGATCGAACAGTTTGTGGAGATGAGGCTTTAGCGGCGTGCGGAACGAGTGAGAGAAATCAGCCGCAAACGAACCTCCCCGACGCAGGGACAAGAGCAGTTCCTCAGGATCTTCTCCTGCGGGGAGTTCAAAAGCCTCTCTGAATAGGGCGATAAATACCTCATAAGAAGGGAACGACATCCGACCTGGTTCCCAGAATGTACCAACCCACTCCAGAGCCTTTCCAGTGAGCAGTGAGCAGATGAATGAAACGCGGTCGTCATCCGAGGTGTACAACTGGGGCTGAAGATTCATGTATACGCTGCACTGCTGAAGGAATCCCTCACACGCCACAGGTGAGCCATCAAACTTGTCAGGAAATGCCAGACTGAGATAGTCAGATGCGGTACTCACACTGGGTTGCGGTGGAACAGGTGCAGCGGCAGTTCGGGCTTGATCAGCCGTTGTGCTTGAGCTCTGCGTAGACCAGGTTTGCACGGAGCTTGCTAGTTCCTCGCGGAGAGAAGTTAGTCTCGCCAACTGAGAACGATGAGAGGTTAGCATGGAAGCTCGGGTCTTGACCACGGTGGATAGATGCTGAAAGTCTGCTGGATCCATGTTTGGCGAAGTATTCTGTAACGTACTGACAGAGGCGGTCGGATCCAAATGCAGAACTTTATTAAGAGGGAACATCAGAATCGAAGTCAAACAGGCAAAAGTCGGGGCAGGCAGCACAGGTTCATAAACAGAGTCCAGATAACAGGCTAAGGTCAGGAATCCAGGGAAATACAAAGAACTAGAAACAGAGAATAATGCTCGGAATGGTACGCTTACGCTATACAATACTTCGCCCTGAACACAGGGAAAACACGGGCGAATTTAATTATTTGCGCGAGTAGATTACATACATAGTCAATGCAAAGACGCCAATAGACGCATCATTCGCGCCGGGCGTTGCTATTGACGCGAATTGGGCGACGCGTTTGCCGCAAATGTCTTCCGCGCAAGTTGAAAAATTTGAACTCGAGCGAATGTTCAAGCGTCTAACTAAACGCGATAGACGCGTATTTGACGCTCTATTCGCGTTCGGTGTGAACACACCATAAAAGTTTGCTTAGAGGTATTTCTTACTCAAGCAATGCGGTATTTGACTCTGGACAGGCCTATCCAATAGGAGCAGACTTTGAGTGGTCTTGGATGGCAACAGTGCATTATGGGTTTTGAAGTTTTTTCTACCTTTTTGGCAAAAGGGTTTTCTTCAGTATAGCACTGATTTTTTCTCACCTTTCCACCACCAAGTTTTATTGAAAGACTGAAAGTCTGTTAATGAAGCGCTGAATGTGAATCATTCAGCGTATAGTTTTTTGTGCAATGGTATAAATACTTGTAATTTACTTTGTGGGAAAGGTTTATTAGGTTTTATAGTTTGCTATTTTTCTTTCTTTTTTTAATATATAAAAATGATCAACCAAATGTTCTAAATAAATGTGCCTATTATGCCTATAAATGTGCCTATGACAGCGCTTCACTGAGAGATTGTCCTGTGGCTGATGTTGGCAGTGACAAGAACACTGAGTAATGAGGTTCACAGTGTTGCAGAGTGCAAAGTGGAAGCTGCTCTTTAGTGACATTTACCAGTGAAACGTGGTCTATTCTTTACTATGCACAGGGGATAATGGTGAAATCAGTGCTGAACAACAGTTTGATAGAGTCCTTGGGTGTCAGAGAGTAAGATGAAGGCTTGTTAATGAGGAAGATGTCACCAAGGTGTACAATATATGGCCTGTTTTCATGTGTGGCAGCAAGTCATTGACATGTGTCCCCCAGTTTTGTTTCTGTTTGTTTGTTTTTTATCCGCCATTAGAGCATTTCCCCATTAAACACTCCCAGTGAATTTAACTTACAAAATTGTCTGCAACAATCATACCATGAATTTGTTTAAGTCTTATTTATTTGTCTATTTACTTATTCATTTATCTATTCATATTTTTTTAAGTAAAAAGTAAATTGAATATTAAAAATTGAATATTTATATAAATATATAATATTACGTCAAAATGTGTTTTGAAAAAAACTTTAAACTAAAATTGTGATTGTCTTTTCTTCCCTATTTTGACATGTTATTGTTTTAAATTCATGTTCCTGGTAATGTTGAATCAGAATATCTTCCTCTTGCAGCATCTCTTCTCTGATGATGTGGGCGGGGCTATAACCTGTCACTCACATGAGATCAGCCAATAGCAAACCACAACCATCCAATCAATTCCTCACAGACACAATCAAGCCCCGCCCACATTTGCTCTTGTTCCAGAAGCGTTTCACTCGGATATACGGCACAATACAGAAGAAAAGAATAGTGCAACTTCTGTTTCATGCCGACTTTAATGTAATTACATTACCAATCAAGTACCTTTGTACTTTTAAAATTGAAAACTAGGACTTTTACTGGAGTTATATATTATTTTGGCATCTGTGCTTTTACTCAAGTACTGGATTTGAGTACTTCGTCTACCACTGTGTGTAGAAGTGTGTTTTAGTTTGGCTTAAGTCAGCTAAAAATAGCTTTTTAGAGCAGAGGATGTGTCAGGGTGTGTTCACAAGCAGGATCCAATCAGATTCCCGTTAGTGTGTTTGTTCCGTCGACAGATGGGCCGTGTGGCGTCCCACAAAGCTGTTCCACAATACTGTGCCAAAACTATTGAAGAGCACCGCTCCCACTGATTCCATTAACTCGGATGGAGCCTTTGCTGGAATGAGATTAAACTATCTGAATTGCATAGATCAGAACATTTACACTGAAATTGAAAAGATGGAGATTGTAAGAAATGGCAGTATTCTGCCCTCAAATATGAATCCATCTGATTTTATTATAACCACGTCACATTAATCTCATATATAAATGAATAAATGTCATTGTGCAATTAAGAGTACAGTATTTATTTACTTTAAAGCGTCAGTTTTATCAGGTGTTGGTTTTCAAGTTCATTGAAAGCATGTTAAATCACCATGGTAAAACCAGCATCATCTTACTATTGCGACTGCAATGCTTGTCATAAGGCACTGCCACAGATTATTTTCCTTTTTCCTAATATGATCACTCAGATCATCAGGATCAAGTCAGTTAGAAATACCAAGGGAACACTCTTATTATTAAGGGTTATTTTTATTACTGTTTTAATTACATTTTAAATCAATGTTAATGTTAAAGCGCTTTTTTCACAACATTTTTTTTTTTTAGTATTAAGCAGTTTTATTAAAAGGTTTCTTCCGATGAGGTTTTTTTCTTCATAAGGATGTTTGTATCACTCTGAAACATCAAAATAAATGTTAATGTAAAATCAAAAATATAGTAATAACACAAAAATAAAAAATAAATTGTATTCAGGTCACTGTGTGCGTGAAATGCATTTTAATGTAAATACACTTTAAATAAATGAATAGATGAGAAAAAAATGTTTTGCTCGTCCATAATGCATCAGTGTATGTGCACTTAGAGAATTATTCTGTGTAATAAATATCCTATATTTGAAGTCTTGAAAAGATCATGACATTATACATTTAATATTGATTAAAGAGTTTGTTTTCTCCATGTCTTTATAGACCGAGCTTGCATGCGGATGCCAAACGCTTCTTCAATAAGGACACAGGAGTTCTGGAGGTTCCTCTGACTGTACAGGTCCCAGATCAGGTAGAACGTCTCTTTCTCAAAGCAAGGTTTCAGATCCACCCTTTTCTTTGTCCTGTGGCTCATCTTCACTCAATATTCTTTATGCTTGTATTCCCATTAAATGCACATGTAATAACTCTCACTCTTCAAAAGGCTATTTTTCTTGTGCAAAAGTTGTGTATATATATAAATATTGAGAGAGAGAGAGAGACTATTAACCAGTTGCTTATTATCAAGCATATTAATATGATATTGGCTGTTTATTAGTACTTATAAAGCACATATTAATGTCTTATTCTGCATGACCATATTCTACAACCCTTAAACCTAAACTTAACAACTACCTTAGGAACTATTAATATGCATTAATTAGGAATTTATTGAGGTAAAAGTCGTAGTTAATAGTTAGTTAATAATGAGATTTAGGCCCTAGTGTGATCAGATTGTTGGATTTATGATAAAAAGTTGCTTTTCCACATGCATAAATCACTGCCATGATGCAAAGGTGGTTTTGCTCGTGTTGATAAAAAATAAATGTTTCAGTTATTGAAACCTCCTATCCTCTGGATTTAGCTGGTCATTTAAAAAAAAAAAATTGTTTGAATGGTCTTTCTTTTACGAACCCGTCAGTAAAGGATGTTAATAGGAAACAGAAGTGAAAGGGGAGATAGTGTTTTAAAGGGTAATCAAGTGAAATAATTCCACCAGTTATGGGATATTGTTGATTATCTAGGGCTAGGCTATATGAAGAGCACAGTGTCTGTTGTGTTTTGTACATTGTGAGAGCAGAATAAAACCAAAAAGGCATGAACTCACAAGTCTGTCAATGTGACAAATATGATCATTTACAGCATAAGCGTGATCCTGTCACCAATAGCACGTGTAAATGAGGCCTGTGATAGCTTTAGATTTGGCTCGGTTCCTCCTTAAACGCATGTCTTTAGGATTTATTTCACCCATTTTATCAGCCACTAGGTGGAAATCTTTTCTGTTTGAAATACAGGCTCGACTGTGAACACAAGCTTACATCACGTTTGCTGTTTGCTTTGTATGTAATGACATAAACATAGAATAACAGAGCTGTGTGATGATGACAGACTGGTTAAACACTCATTATCATAATCCTCAGATCTGGACACTGGTTATCTCCGCATGCTTTAGCAGAAAGCAGGATCTCACCTCTTCCTCTCTTCCTCTTCCTCAGCCAGACTCTTCATTCACGCCAGGACCCTCACTGATCTCAAACCAGTGCCCGGAGCTGGCACACATACACAGCCTCACTTCACTATCATGCTTCGAATAACTTTAGTCATATCTGTAACAAATCATAATCACTGCATGCAAATCAACATGTAGAATTTTTTTGAAGAAAATGGCGATCACTCCGCTCTATTATTCATTTACACTTGAATCAGTCCAGTTTTATTAAACACATAATTCAGGCTCTAAAATCTAAGAAAATAATTTTAGAAGAAAATAATATTAAAGTTATTGAGTTATTTCAGAAATGTTTCCTCCTCCAACAAAATCATATGCTCAAGCATCCCAGCTAACAAAAATATATTCTAAGAACATTTTGCTAAAGGTCATTTTAGGTTATGAAAACGTTATTTCTGAATATTCTCTAAATAGCTTTTTCAATGTTTTAAAAACGTTTGTTCTCGGTTACGTGAATCAAACATTTTGCAAACATTATTGGAGCGTACATTTGAATGTGTCTTTGAACATCCTGAAACAAATAGTAACATTTAAAAAAACATTAGACGGGCTGGAGCCCTTGCTATAAAAGCTATAATCATTTTCTTACTTTACATTTCTTGTGCTTGTTATATCATTTTTGGTTAGAGTGGAAATCCATTGACTAAATAATGTTAAATGACTGCTTCATTTCCACTTTATAAAGCAAAGCAGTTGAGAACATTTCTAAATCACAGAATGGAAAATAACTCACAAAACGTCAGAAATGGCTCTTTCTGTGTCAGTACAACAACAACAGTGCACAACACCCAAATTCAGAAGTTTACTTAGAGAATAACATTTAAAGGATTAAGAGAGAGAGAGAGAGGCTGAGAGAGAGGGAAGAGAGAGAGGGGAGAGAGAGAGGGAGGGAGAGAGATAGTCAGAGAGAGAGATAGTCAGAGATAGAGAGAGAGATAGTCAGAGAGAGAGAGAGGGAGAGAGAGAGAGAGAGAGAGAGAGAGAGAGAGGGAGTGAGAGTCAGGGAGAGAGAGAGAGAGAGAGAGAGAGAGAGAGAGAGAGAGAGAGAGAGAGAGAGAGAGAGTCAGAGAGAGAGAGAGAGAGAGAGAGAGAGAGAGAGAGAGAGAGAGAGAGAGAGAGAGAGAGAGAGAGAGAGAGTCAGGGAGAGAGAGAGAGATAGTCAGAGAGAGAGAGAGAGAGAGAGAGAGAGAGAGAGAGAGAGAGAGAGAGAGAGAGAGTCAGGGAGAGAGAGAGAGAGAGAGAGAGAGAGAGAGGAGAGAGAGAGAGAGAGAGAGAGGAGAGAGTCAGAGAGAGAGAGAGAGAGAGAGAGAGTCAGGGAGAGAGAGAGAGAGAGAGAGAGAGAGAGATAGTCAGAGAGAGAGAGAGAGAGAGAGAGAGAGAGAGAGAGAGAGAGGTTCAAAAATCTTTAATTTTTACATTTCAAAAATCATACATTCATATACTCATTCTAAAATAAAAATAGAACATATAAACCCACAGATGTTTAAAAAATATAATAATAATTAAAAATTCAGAACCATCACACCATCATACATAGTACATAAAACATCATTAATGCACCATATTTCAATAAAACTCCTGACATCATTTACAATATCATAATATGCGTACTCCACTTTAAGCCTCCCTTCCACTAATTTCCTAAACATAATTTCAGGATCCGTGGATGCAAGTTGTAAGCCTTTGTTCTTCCTAGTCTTCCACACTGCCAATTTTGCTGTCCCAATCAGATAACTCAATAAACACACTTTCTTCCTCATCAAAAAGCCATACTTTAACCCTCCAATGAACACTTTATCCGAAAAATCCTCATCAAATTCCCTGAACCATTCTTAAGAAGATTAAAAAGACTCTGTAGTCTTTCACATCTTAAAAACAAATGTTCCAAATCTTCCTCTTCACCACAAAATCTACATTCCCCACCCACTGCTGGATTCAAGTGTGCCACATGTCTGTCTGTAGCTATTGCCCTGTGAATAATCCTCCATTGTAGATCAGCGGTTCGCTTCTCCACTGGAGGTTTATACAGTGCTCTCCATCTGTCCCTCACGAGGAACTCTGGTGTCAACAGTTCTGGCCACCCAGAGGCTTTCACTCTCCTGAGTGACTCCTGATGTAGGACCTTCACCGTGATGTGATAAATGGCCTTCTTTGATGTAGACTCGAATAGTTCTATTTGAGGAAACTCAAAAGACAAAATTGAACCAGCGTCCACACCTTCCAGATCTTCCTTACTTGCGGGAGCTATTTTTATCTTCGGAAATCCCTTCTCATCAGGTTCCTTCCTTGCGATGATCTCTCTGTAGCTGCTTGGTATTACATAAAAAATTTCCTCCATCAGTTTTGCTGTAAGTCTTAGTGACCGTAATCCTGTCACCTCCCTGAGGGTCTCTGCTGATCTCCATCCATTACTGTCCAAGAGGTGCCCCAGTTTTACAACGTTGTTCCTTAGTAAGCATGTCCGTATACTCACAGAAGATAACATCCTTGTCTGGATCATTGGATTAAAAAGCAAGGGTTCTTCAGTGACCCAGTGACCTTGAGGATCAATGTCCCGTTCTACTTTAAAAACAGCTCTCCAGACCTTCAACATTGACTTGTAAAATGGTGTAAGCTCAGACAAGCTCACCTCCTCCAGTTTTATTAGGAATAGATGTTTATCCAGTCCCAGTCCTCCTGCTCTTTGTAGCAAAGCACAAGCAGTTTGGGCCCAAGTCAAGTCCTTATGATAGAGGAGTCTCTGTGCAGCTTGTATCCTGAATGCACTGATACGACTCCTCACATCCACCAACCCCTGGCCACCTTCCTGGACAGGTAAGTACAGTGCTGCTGCCCGGATCCAGTGCTGCCCACTCCAGAAGAAGTCCACCAGTGCTCTTTGTACACGGCAGATCAGTTCATCAGGTGGCTCCATGACAATAAACCTGTGCCACAGTGTGGAGGCGGTTAGGTTATTAATAACCAAAACTCGCCCTCTATACGATAACTGTGGTAATAGCCATTTCCATTTAGACAATCGGGCAATCACTTTCTCCAGCATTCCCTCCCAATTCTTCATCTGAAATTGACTATTCCCTAAATATACACCCAAGACTTTCAGCCCCTCCCTACCCCATTTCAAACCACCAGGAAGCTGCGGAGATCTTTTACCTATCCACGGTCCAATAATGAAACCCTCACTTTTTCCCCAGTTTAATCTAGCCGAGGATACCTTCTCGTATTGCTCAATGTTCTTAATTAAAACTGTAACATCATCCTGGCCTGTAATAAAAACAGTAACGTCATCAGCATAAGCCGAAACAGACACCATAGAACTGATGTCTCCATTCGGAATTAAGACTCCATTGAGCTTTCTCCTTAACTTGCACAACAGAGGTTCAATGACAAGGCTATATAACTGTCCTGAAAGTGGACAGCCTTGCCTAATTCCTCTAGAAACAGGTATTGGGGCACTTAAACCACCACCAGCCTTTACAAGAACAAATGCATTGGAGTACAACAACTGAATATATGAAATAAATGTATCACCAAAGCCAAAATGCTGTAAAACATTATAGAGATACCCATGGTCAACTCTATCAAATGCTTTCTCCTGATCTAGAGAAAGAACACCAATTTCATAATTATTGAGCTGACCTATTTCAATAACATCACGTAATAATGATATATTGTCCATTATAGATCTTTCAGGAATGCAGTATGTCTGATCCTTCTGCACCAATAAACCAAGATAACACTTTAATCTATTAGCCAAACATTTTGAGAATATTTTGTAGTCAACACACAACAATGACACTGGTCTCCAATTTTTTAGAAGTCCCAGATCTCCTTTTTTTGGAAGTAGTGAAAGAACTGCCCGACTACAACTTATGGGAAGTATCTTACTTTGACAGCATTCAGACAGTACCTCATAAAAGTCTTCTCCTAAAACACTCCAAAAACGTTGATAGAATTCAGCAGACAATCCATCAATTCCTGGGGATCTACCAGTGGACAATTGCTGCATTGCCTCTGTAAGCTCTTGAAAAGTAATGTTATCATCCAGAGTCTTTTTGTGCTCACTCTCAATCTTTGGTAGATCACCAAGTAGATCCTCAGCACTTTCCTGGTTACAGTTTTCAGAAGCATATAATTGTGAATAGAAATCTGCAGACATTTTCCTTATTTCCACAGGATCTGTTGTTATAGAACCATCATGACGACGAAGATGATACATTTGCTTCTGTGTTGTACTTTTCTTTTCAAGATTGAAAAAAAATGTGCTAGGGGTGTCCATGTCTTTAATAGAGCAAAATCTTGCCCTTATTAGCGCTGTCTTTACTTGTTCTTGAAGAAAAGTTCCAAGTTCTTTATTTTTCCTTCGTAGAGCATCATCATGCACAAGTTCATTATTATTAAAAATTTCTTGCTCTAAAAGTTCAATGTCTCTTTGTAATCTTTTCACAGTTTCCTTCACCACTGATCCAATATGAGATGAATAATTCTGACAAAAAATCCTTATGTTAACTTTTCCGACATCCCACCACTGACTGAGATTCTCAAACGAATCTTTCTTCATTTTCCAGTTCTTCCAGAAAAAAATAAATGAATCACAAAAATTAATGTCTTGTAGCAATTTAGCATTAAAATGCCAGTAATAACTAGGTTTTGACATATTTTTTAAATTGAAATCAAAAATAACCATGTGATGGTCTGAAAAACCATTAGGCAAAATAGAAGCATTCGTCACCCTATTATTCCATTCTTTACCCAAATAAAATCTATCTAATCGTGCACCACTGACTCTATTATCATTTACTTTAAGCCAGGTATATTGTCTATATCTTTTATTAATCATTCTCCACACATCTACTAATTCAAATTCATTCAATACTTTTACCAACATCATACTTGATTGAGTATGTGGCTCTTCACCATTTCGATCAATTGTAAAGTCTGTGGTGCAATTCCAATCTCCTCCCACAACAATACACACATTACTATCAATTGTCCTAATTAACCTTGTCATTTTCATAAAAAAATCCAACCTTTCAGTCCCATTATTTGATGCATAAACATTCATTAACACAAATACCATTCCCCCAACCTCAATCTTAGTTAACAACAGTCTACCTTTTATGACCTCATCCACAGCTAAAATATTAACATTAATATTTTTAGAAAATAAAATAGCAACCCCTGCACTGTTATTTGTCCCATGACTTAAAGTGAGCTTCCCTTCCCACCACATGTTCCATTCATTCTCATTATCAGTATCAGTATGGGTTTCTTGTAAAAAAGCTACATCAACCCGGTTAATTTTAATAAACTCTGAAACCATTGCCAATTTTGTCCTAGCTCTACCTCCATTTATATTCAAGGAGCCCACCCTTAACAGCCCCATAAGAAAAAGGAAATAAAAGAGACAGGACAGGTATAAATGTGACATACAAAGTTTAGAAATCACCATGTGCAACTTCTTCATTTGACTTTTTTCAAAGCATTCATTTTATCTTTCCTTAACCTTGTTATCATTTTTTTCAGACGAAATCTCTTTTTTTTATCTAAGCCTTCATAACTGACAGTTTTCTGCAGGGACAACACTGACCCAATGAATTTATCTGTGTCTGGAAAAAAATCCGTAACTTCCACTACTTTTCCAAATGTTGCATCCAAAAAGTTGTTAATTTCCTGCAATGTGTATGTATCCTCCAAAGCTTGAGAACCTATCTCAGAAATATCAGAGACTGACTCATCATCTCTCATCTCCTTATCCTCAGACATTTCAACGCATCCAGATGTCCCTGCCACTTCTTCATCCACAGTTCCATGAACTTCTACCTTTTTCTCACTAGACTCATTGCCACCATCCTCATCATCATCAACAACAACATCAGTTTGTTTATCACTATGAGCTTGCGCGTCACTCGTCTCTCCAGCATGAGACTGTTTAGCAGTCTCAGATCCTTTTGCTACATCGACGGCATCACTAGGCCCTGCAGTCTCCTCACCGTTCTGAGCTTTATGTGGACACGCCATCCTTTTATGGCCCACATCCCCACACTCAAAACACTTCATGCTTCCAGAGTTTGCATACACCATGTACGCCTTTCCTTCATGCCATACTCTGAAAGAAATATCTAATTCTGGCTCATTCAAAAACATGAACACCTGCCTCCTAAAAGACATGACATGCTTTAATGCTGCATTTTTACAGCGAAGTGGAACCATTTTAAGTGCGCTAGCAAACTTCCCATAACGAACTAATCCCCGCTCAATCTCGTCATTATTAATGAATGGAGGCACGTTTGATATTGTTACGCGTGTCGTCGGCGTAACCAGCGGTGAAACATTAATAAAATCACCACTTACCACAATTCCGTTGATAACGAGACGATTAGCTACCTCTTCCTCCTTTACAAAAATCACAACGGCCTTGTTCATCCTCGAAGCCGAAGAAATGTTTTCAAACCCGATCTGCTCTCCAACCGCGACTAGCACTTCTTCCACCTCCACACCTGGCGCGGGAACACACCTGACTCCATTACGCAGAGACACAAGTGGCGGTGGCTCTCCCGCGTTCGGGAACGACGCCATCCCAACACCGTCCCGAAAAAAAAAAAAAAAAAAAAAAAAAAAAAACTTTAATCAACTTAACCTAATTTCAAAATCAACTGTTATACCCCAAATTTTAAGAATGAAAAATAAGGAAAAAAAAAAAAAAAAAAAGTCAAAAACAGTCACCCTCTCCCCTGACGAATCCCCCACACACACCCAAACGCTCCCAGCGTGCACCGGAAGTGGAGAGAGAGAGAGAGAGAGAGAGAGAGAGAGAGAGAGAGAGAGAGAGATAGTCAGAGAGAGAGAGAGAGAGAGAGAGAGAGAGAGAGAGAGAGAGAGAGAGTCAGGGAGAGAGAGTCAGGGAGAGAGAGAGAGAGAGAGAGAGAGAGAGAGAGAGAGAGAGAGAGAGAGAGAGAGAGAGAGAGAGAGAGAGAGAGAGAGAGAGAGAGAGAGAGAGAGAGAGAGAGAGAGAGAGTCAGGGAGAGAGAGTCAGGGAGAGAGAGTCAGGGAGAGAGAGAGAGAGAGAGAGAGTCAGGGAGAGAGAGAGAGAGAGAGAGAGAGAGAGAGAGAGAGAGAGAGAGAGAGAGAGAGAGAGAGAGAGAGAGAGAGTCAGGGAGAGAGAGAGCAGGCAGAAGGTCAGAAACTGGGACTCAGTCCAGACTGGTGACCTGTATGGAAGGTTAGGGACTGATTCCCGGTAACCAGAGTGAGATATGTGAAGAGACACTAGTGATGTTCACAGAATCCCACTTTAGTTTCCGGCTGATGACGCAAGTACACACACTCCTTGCTCTGCACCGAATGAGCCAATGAGCGTGTCAAACCGGTTCATTCATCAAAAAAAAAATTTGTTGAGAACAAAAGCACAATATATAGAAAGAAATGCACACAAGAAACAGGTGTGAACAATTCATAGGTTTCAGTCAGGTCAGAGGCCGAGAACAGGCCGTATGTATAAGAGCTCAGAGTAAAACTTTAGTCTTAAATGTGTCAAAATTTGAAGAATGATGTAATCTGACTGTGATTCAGAAAGGTTCACCTAAGTGACTAGGTCTCACTTTGTAACAAATCCTTAACAAATCCGGGTCACTGAAGCCCTAAAATTTTACTTACAGTTTTTTTTTTTTTTGTCCAGAAAGCTTATTTCATTTCATTTTGATTCTTTTTTTTTTTTTACCTTTACATTACTAGATTTTATCAATACATAATTAATAAATAATAATTTAAGCACATTCTTCACATTCTTTCAACTTAAGTTTAAAATAACTCACAATTTCATGCATAACCCTTTTAATTCAGCTTAAAATATGTCACATGGAAATGCAAGCTTGATGTTTAGAATGGCGACTGACAGGAGTCATTGAGTTGCATTGATGAGTGTGTTCCCCAGGTGAAGCCTGTGCTGTTCACGGCTCATGCTGTGGTCACCAGCTCAGACCTGCGGTTCGAGCGCACCGAGCTGGAGTTCGGACACTGCTCCGTCCACGAGTCCACACACACTTCAGTGCGTCTCACTAACTGCTCCCTGCTGCCCCAGGAGTTCGGCTTTGTGGGTATTCCCAAGGTGAGCACAGTATCCAGCGCACGGTTTTCATCACGTCAATGAGCTCATTGTTTCTGCATTCAATTATTACATTGTTCATTTTGTATATGTACATTTCTGAAAGACATAACTTAGACAGTTCCCTCTGATAACAGATCACTCTGAACTGTAATGTGGATTTTCCATGCATTTTCTGTAAAGAAATGATGTGTATTGTGAAAAGCGCTATACAAATAAATGTGAATTGCGAACACTTCACAAAACTCACGCCAGAGAGATGTCACATGACCTCTTTTGGTTCAGTACATCCGCATTAAACTCTGCAACAGCACTGAACCATATTCAAAACAATACAAACACACAGCTGAGAGTGTTTTACCCAACCAACAAAAACACGCGTTTAGGATTTTGCTAACAGTTAGTGTGTATTTGATGTTTGATTTGTACCAATATTAGATTAATTAAAATGATTCATGCAAAACACATTTTTAATCAGAAATGAGTTTTGTGCTAAATCTGGTCTCACATTCAGAGAAAATGTGTAGAAATAATTTAAACTCAGAGTTTAGTGGAAAAACAGTTCCAGTGTTACTGCATTACTGAGAGAGAAAAGGAAACAAATGTATTATGAGATCCAGAGGCCTTGAAGATATAAACATACATGTACACAATATATCTTTTTCTGTCTCTCTAGTTTATTGATGTCCAGCCTAATGACGGTTTTGGCACTTTGCTGCCGTCTCAAAGCATGGACATTCACTTGATCTTCAGCGCGTCAAAGGCAGGAGAACACAACTTCACACTCACCTGCAAAACCAGCATTAACAGGTGAGAAGATGAGCAGTTTAGCGGAGGACTCAATCATTTAAGATGCAGCATTATTTTTCATTAAGAATATTCAGACATTAAACAATGTCACATTTAACACGTGCAAATGTCTATAAAGAGCACAAAAGCTCGCAGGAGGATATGTGATTCAGTTAAATGAGAGCACATGAAATAAACAGCAGTTTACCTGTCCAGTGCTGACTGTGCCAGAACACAAGGCTTTAACTCATACGGCTCCATCTAGTGGCCAGCAGTGCAAAATAAGAGTTCTGGGCACTATATGCTTCCTCTATAATATTTATATACAAAATCTGGAGTTTTCTATTAGTTTCAATGGCAGTTGCTCAATTGAAACAGGGCCCGTGGAAGTGCGTAATTTGAAATATTTGCGCATGGACAGTCAGTCACCTGTGAGCCATAAGTGTCATGTGACTAATTACTCTAAAAAAGTAGCAAGAAAGTGGCATCTTGATCGCTGATTGGCCTTCACTAGTGACTATCTTCTGATATCAATGAAATATCACTCTGTTTCATTCCATTCAAGTCCCCCTGTGGGGAAAATCCAGTTTTTAATGTTGTTTATTGTAACAAAGGTATGTTGTTAATGTTATAAACAATCCTTTCCCCCTGACTGGAAAAGCACGGTGTTACCCAGTGACATCCACTGACATCCGTCAGTTTTCTGTTGTTCTGCTTGCATGCGGATTTGTTTATTTAGTAGTTATTCTTTACCAATGAATTCCTATGGGTTTCAGCGGTGACATGTCCGTGTCGCAATATTATTCAAATTGCCTTCAAATTACATGACAATCGCAAAGTTTTTTATTTGCTTTTTTATACCATCTGTCTTCATCAAAAGACTGGGTGATTAATGAAGTAGGCTATTATCTAGTGTAATATTTAGGGGAGCAGCATTCTGACGAGAAAATGTCATCCAAGTGTCGCACATGCAATGTTATCAGCTTAAGCTTGAAGCAAAAACATGACCCCGGCACTTCCCATAATGAAATAAAGACTTTTGAAAGTTTTGTACATCAATCTGTCTTTATGTGATATAGCTCAACGTGAAAACTGTTTTAATGATAAGTCGACTGCTTTTCTGACGCAGTTCGAGTCCCGCGACTCTTTATTTACAAGTAATGAAATCACTTATTTTTCATCTTTACAATAATACCAGCATCACGTAGTGAAGTGCTTAATTGAAGTGGATGTAAGTTATTTCACAGGCTTTCGGAATAGACGAATGGCTCGTCTGTTTATTCGGCATTCACTACTTTAATAACTGCCCAAACTTAAGATCAGGGGTTTTAAAAACTTATTAGAGGTGCAGAAAGCCTCACAGAAACTTTTTGTCATTGCACCAAGCACAAATCAATCGTAATCATTACAAAGAGTACAGATCAAGCGCCTAACAAGGTCTACCCACGGCATTACCGGATGTGACGTTTTTGTGGGCGTTCTCAGTAATGCCAACCAAGTCTATGGGAAGGAGGAGGCGGGAACCGGCGAACTTTCAAACAAACTTTAATAATCATAAAATAAACAAACAACAAAACTAAGGCTGCGTCCCAATTCGCCTACTTATACTACGCCCTAAACATATGTACTCTTTTTGTGAAGAAAAAGTACATACTTTTGAGTGTGTAGCAGAAGAGTAGGCAAGCTTTGGGACACACTACTTCGTCATCTTTAAAGGACAGATCTGTCACGTGTATCCTGTCACCGTAAACTGCCCTGTCAATCATCCTGTCACCGTAAACTGCCCTGTCAATCATCCTGTCACCGTAAACTGCCCTGTCAATCATCCTGTCACCGTAAACTGCCCTGTCAATCATCATGTCACCGTACACTGCCCTGTCAATCATCCTGTCACCGTAAACTGCCCTGTTAATCATCCTGTCACCGTAAACTGCCCTGTCAATCATCATGTCACCGTAAACTGCCCTGTCAATCATCCTGTCACCGTAAACTGCCCTGTCAATCATCCTGTCACCGTAAACTGCCCTGTCAATCATCCTGTCACCGTAAACTGCCCTGTTAATCATCCTGTCACCGTAAACTGCCCTGTCAATCATCCTGTCACCGTAAACTGCCCTGTTAATCATCCTGTCACCGTAAACTGCCCTGTCAATCATCCTGTCACCGTAAACTGCCCTGTCAATCATCCTGTCACCGTAAACTGCCCTGTCAATCATCCTGTCACAGTAAACTGCCCTGTCAATCATCCTGTCACCGTAAACTGCCCTGTCAATCATCATGTCACCGTAAACTGCCCTGTTAATCATCCTGTCACCGTAAACTGCCCTGTCAATCATCTTGTCACCGTAAAGCGCCCTGTCAATCATCATGTCACAGTAAACTGCCCTGTCAATCATCATGTCACCGTAAACTGCCCTGTCAATCATCATGTCACCGTAAACTGCCCTGTCAATCATCATGTCACCGTAAACTGCCCTGTCAATCATCCTGTCACCGTAAACTGCCCTGTCAATCATCATGTCACCGTAAACTGCCCTGTCAATCATCATGTCACCGTAAACTGCCCTGTCAATCATCATGTCACAGTAAACTGCCCTGTCAATCATCATGTCACAGTAAACTGCCCTGTCAATCATCATGTCACCGTAAACTGCCCTGTCAATCATCCTGTCACAGTAAACAGCCCTGTCAATCATCATGTCACAGTAAACTGCCCTGTCAATCATCCTGTCACAGTAAACAGCCCTGTCAATCATCATGTCACAGTAAACTGCCCTGTCAATCATCTCGTCACAGTTAAAATCCTCCATTCAATCTAATTGAATTTTCTACCGTTTCGGAGAGAAATGTTGTCGCACGTTCATCTGCCAGTTGTCGGTCTTTCATGCGGAGACTCTCCTCGTGTTTGCAATTTGAATGTAATGATGCATTTAAAAGTTAATGGCTAAACGTATCTTTGCAAAAGTTCACAATGCTGCTGCAGATGCAATATAATGTGGACAACATTGAATAAATACATTTTCGTCAGGTTAGATACTGATAATGAATCACTCAAACCCCTTTATCTAAACCTCTCTACATAACCGCCGGACTCGCGCGTCCTTCATGTCTGTAGTTTTTTAACACTTTTCACTCGTGTTTGTAGTTCTAACCGAATCCTCGTCCAGCGCGCGATGGGTTGTGGGCAATATCAGCCGTTAGAGTGCGCATCGATCTACACTTCGGATTCTGACCGGATATAGTAGACCATCCCGGTCTCTTTGGGACACTCATTTCAACATACTACGATTTGGGACGTACTAATTCTATTTTCGAATACTATTTAGGACGGATAGTATGCGAATTGGAACGCAGCAATAGCATAAATGTCCAGGCCTGGTCCTCTCTCGTCCTTCACTGTCGTCGCTCCTGCTTTTATGCTTCCGCTCCTCCGTGAGAGATACGAGACGCAGGTGTTGCTCATTATCAATCACGCCACCGGCCTCGCGCCGCTCTCTCACGGCCCTCGACCCCGCCCTGCTCGCCACATTTATATGTCTTTGTGGTGTTTTTAATATGCTTTAAGACAAACCATGTGTAAATTCATAAGTCGACAGCATTGCTGAGTATTTTCTCCTTAAAACTGCAGTGAACCAAAGACAGTCTCAAAAACACGGTTTGAAATCGCTGGTGTTTCTGACGTCACAAACGACCTTGTAACCAATCAGATCAACGTGTGCTCGTCAACCAGTGGATCTCTGAGCTGATGAGTGAGGGGAGGCGGGGCTCATTTGCATATTCATAGAACCGCGCATACTAAATGAGGCAAGGGTGTCGAGTTACATTCAAGATATTTTAAGGCATGAATACATTTTTTTAAGGAAGAACATTTTAAATATGTAATTTTTGGTGATCAAAGATGAGTTTTAAGGGATACAATTATTGACTACAGGGGACTACATTGTAAAGCCAAAACAATACCGTAAATTGTATGTTTATCTCTGTAAAGCTGCTTTGAAACAATCTCCATTGTTAAAAGCGCTATATAAATGAAGATGACTTGACTTGACTTGACTTTAAGAACCTCCAAAAAATCCTCTATAACATACTCTTGATTGTGTGTTGTTACTTTAAAGAGCTGTAAATGAGTGTCATCGTTTTTATACAACCGATCGCTAAACAAGAAGTTAATATTGAGGACAGTAACAGCAATTGACGGACAATACTTTAGGAAATTGAAGTTGTAAACATAATTCGATTTGCTTAGTGCAAGGAATCCTGAATTTCTTCTGCGAAAAAACTAAATCTATATATGAATTTGGAGAGAATGCTGGTCTGCATTTCGCACAGCAACTTAATGTAGATGTTTACTGTTTAATGAGGTCTTATTGTATATTTCTGTGGCCAGAAGCCGGGTCACATATATCTTTCCTGACACTATCAGCTGTTGCCAGGCCTGATACTGTTGAGAAAAATGTATTTTTAAAGCAGTCTCTTTTATTAAAGAGGACATATTATGCTCCATGTTCATCTTTCTATGCTTTCAGTGCTTCTGAACTCCTGAAACGCCTCCATTGTAGTCTTGAGTCTCCTCCGGGAACGAACACGTCACAATATTCCTCATTATAATAATTCATGCGCAGAATAAAGGGGCGGGGCCTGGTTGAGTGAGTTAGTAGTGTGTTAAGCTGCCGGTTATGGGAAGGGGCGGGACATTTCCCAAACACACTCGAAGCGCTCGACCAATCACAACACACTGCTCCAGCCGGCCAATCAGAGCACAGTGTGCTTTTCAGAAGGAGGGGCTTCATAGAGACAGGAAGTAAACAGAGCGTTACTGACAGACTGGGAAGAGAGGAGCCGCAACACTGAGGAATATGAGGAAAATAATCAACATTCAAGCAGGAAAACCCGTTCTAGTTGCTGATATTTTTCACTCTTCTAACTCGTATGCCTCTCTTTTCTTGACTCAGAGACTTTGTGTTGTCTTGTCACGCGACTGGCGTCCAGCCTTCTCTGAAACTCTCTCATAGTTTGGTTGAGTTTGGCGGGACGGCTCTGGGTGACCGGGCCACTGCAGTTCTGTATGTGGAGAACCGTATCAGCGCCGGGCCGAGGCTCTTCTCCTTCTCTGTTCCTGAAGATTCAGACATCTCCATCGCACCCTCTTCAGGACGTGTTCTGCCTGGACAGGTACGGCTAACCACTGAAACAATTCACAATCACTCACATTTTTCTGCTTTATTATCCTGTTTCATTACTACTTTTTTGCTTTTGTCCACATTCAGTTTCTTCATGCTTTTGATTCAATTAGGGGAGATCGGGGCTAGTTGTCACATTTTATTACATTGAATGTTTCTCATAATAGGTTTATTTTTGATAGTCAAATTATGTATAGACACATACCTTAATGTTTGGGCCACAAAAGGTGTTTTGAATATTTCTAGAAATATCAGTGGGGCATGTTGTCACACTATATAAAACAGAATAAATGATATGTAACACAAAACAATAAAACATTGTAAAATCATTATTGTAAAAAAAAATTTATTAGTGAACTGTAACGCTTACTTCTTGCCAAGAAACACATGTGCTCCTAAGTTGAAGTCCATTAAAATTCAATTAAATCCATTAATGTATCAAATAATGGGTTTTTCCTTAATAAATGAATACAAGGAGACATTTACAAGCAGATTGATTTCATTTATTAGAACACATGAAGTACACTAGGTTTTTAAATATTTCTGCTTCAAACTGTATTTAATAATTATGTAATTATTAATAGGTCGACTTAAAAATGTATTTATGTATGTAAATAAACTGTAATAAACAGATGATTGTGTCAATACTAGTAAAATCTAGTAATATATATATATATAAAATATCTGTTAAATATTGTCCTTAGTCTTTCTTCTCAGTGAAAGGAAAACAGATACAGTTGTATAACCAAATTAATAATAACCAGGAAAAAAAAATGTAATGCATAATATGAGACTTTTATTTATAAACAACCCTGAAATACATTGGGTCTCTTATTGTGAAATGTCTATGCTTTATGCTTTTTTTATTCAAACACATGCTCCTAAATACATTTTTACAGTTCAGACACATCTATTTTTAATTGTGACAACTTTATCTAACCTGAAATGTATGGAAAAATACCCAAGAACACAAGTTAACTTTATATATGGTGAATACAATGGTTTTCTTCTTAATGTGTGCCAGAGTGGTTTTATCATGTTCACTTGAATTGTAGTTTGGCAGATAAAGCATCTTAATTTACTAGATGTTTGAAACAACATGAAAATTAGCATTTGTGTAAATGGATAAGCATATGAAAAAGTCAATTTACACAAATTTGACTCAAATACTGAAATTCTGCCCTGAAGTGTTTGTGTGAAAGCAGTCTCAGGTCTCTCTCTCTCTGTGTGTGTGTGTGTGTGTGTGTGTCTCCACAGAGGTGTCTGATCCAGGTGACGTTCAGTCCAACACTGTCTGATGATGTCATCAAAGCAGAGGCTCTTCGCCGGAGGAACGAGTCCATCGACTGCCAACACACACAGCCTGACACCAAAGTAAGGTTCACACACATCACATCACTTCTCACACTCACAGCACTGCCAGCTTTTGTAACTTCCCTGCTGTCTTTCTTCATTTCACAGAACAAAATGGAAACTCAGTTGCATTTAGTAAAAGGTCAAGGCAGTAAAGTGTCGCCTGCAAACGGCAGTCCCTTCCACTCGCCGAGCCCAGCAGACCTTCAAACCGGGTAAAAACAGTCTGTGTTTATGACGTTTCCATCATTTCAGAGGGACAATTGAAAAATATAAGTAAGCAATAAGGTACGAGAGGCTGTCCTGTATGGTGAATAAGTCACGGCTGAAGGGCGTTGTTAGTCAACCGTGACTTCTTCACGATACAGCACTAGCCTCGAGTACCTTATTGCTTTTATAAAACGGTCACCACACTATACAAATATTAAAGGCAAAAAATAATGTATCAATGCAACTTTCACAAGGTAAAATCACTAAAAGCCTTCCTTCCGCTGGAAAAAATAATCCCTGACCGTGAACAGCAACAGAAGTTACATTATTTCTTCATTAGATGGCGGCGAAGACGGTCTTTATGAGTGAGTCAGTCAGTAGAGAAGACTTTTATATTGAAAGGACTGAAACTTGTGAACACCGAGAAGCAAGACGTGCAAATGACAAATGACTAGCGTGTGTGTCAGGGCACAGGAAACCCCTTAACTGTTAAAAGGACAAGATGTTACTGCGGAAATTCAAACAAATTTTTATTCAGAAAATAGGACTGATCTGTATCTACTGTATGCAGGTAGACTCACTTACTCAATCTATACCAATACTCTACTCTATAAGCTTTAATGAACAATATCAATGAGAACAAACATTTGTTTACGTTGCTAAGAGTAGTTGCTAGGGGTGTTGTGTAGTGAACCGTTGGGTGAAGCGGTCATAGCCGTGTTTAATCGTGAATAAAACACAGCTAGTGACCAATCAGAATTAAGGACTGGAACTAACCGTTTTATAATTATATTTATATCATTTGTTCACAGCTCTTTTGAATATTTGTCTGCGAAGGCCTCACTTCTGCGCTCTTTCACTGAGCGCCGCGTTCGCCATGTCATATCCTGCTTCACTTCTACACCAGACACATCAGAGGAGCCCAGATACAGGTGATGATGAGAGAACGAGACATAAAACTGTTGAAAATGTTTCCTTCAAAACATCATTCAAAGTTATTCAAGTTTAAGGTTCACCAGGGAACTCTGTGTTAACATGAACAACACTTCTACAGCATTGTATCCCTTAAAAGTCATCTTTGATCACCAAAATTACATATTTAAACTTTTTTTCCTTGAAAAATAATGTATTCATGCCTTAAAATATCTTGAATGTAACTCGACACCCTTGCCTCATTTAGTATGCGCGGTTCTATGAATATGCAGATGAGCCCCGCCTCCACTCACTCCCTCAGCTCAGAGATCCACTGGTTGACGATCACACGTTGATCTGATTGGTTACAAGGTCGTTTGTGACGTCAGAAACACCAGCGATTTCAAACCGTGTTTTTGAGACTGTCTTTGGTTTTTAAAGCTGGATTTTCACCACAGGGGGACTTTAATTTCAACATTTACTAATACATTATTAAAATCAAATTCTTAACATTAGTCAATGCATGTGAACTAACATGAACAAACAATGAACTGGATTTTTATTATCTAACATTAACAAAGATGAATAAATACTGTAACAAATGTATTGTTCATTGTTATTTCATGTTAGTTTATACATGAACTAATGTTAACTAATGAACCTTATTGTGAAGTGTCACTATTGTTCAGCCCACATGAGACGCTGTATCTGGAGTTACACTGTCCCGCTGTCAGACCGGCTCTGCTTCTCGTCTCGGACCGACACACACTCCACTTCAGTCAGGTGGCCGTCGGTGAGACACGTTTCACTATCAACTCAACTCTTAAAGGGATAGTTCACCCAAAAACTCTGTCAGTAATTCCTCTCCCTCATGTTGTTCAACCCCGTAAGACTTTCGTTCATCTTCGGGACACAAATTAAGATATTTCTGATTAAATCTGAGAGCTGGATCACTCCTCCATAGGCTTCTAAGGGATTGAAACTTGCCGGCCCAGAAAGTTAGTAAAGACATTGATAAAATAGTCCGAGTGACTACAGTGGCTCAACCTTAAGTTTATCAAGCGACGAGAATACTTTTTGTGCGCAAAAACAAACAAAAATAACGACTTTATTCAACTCTTCATTTCCTTCTCTGTGGGCCTCGAGTGAGTTCACGTAGTGTAACAGCGCAGCGCTTCTGTGTCGTACGTCACACGTAGGCTCACTATTGGCCGACGCTGGTCATGTGTGTGATGTGTGTGATGCTGGCCAATAGTGAGCCTACGTTCTGACGTAGCGCTGCGCTGTTACACTACGTGAACTCACTCTGAAGCCCACAGAGAAGAAGATGAATGAAAGTCTTACGTGGTTGGAACAACATGAGGGAGAGTAATTCTGACAGAGTTTACTTTTTTGGGTGAACTATCCCTTTAAGGTGATGATACACAGGGCAACTTTTTGCTTGGGCACTTTGCCATTGAAAATGGACAATTTCTATCTGGATAATTTAGATCAGCCATGGAACATGTGTCTCGCCTGGTTGCCCGTTGATGGCAACATTGCTCATAAAGTTGCCCGTGTATCATCACCTTTACTGCTGGCATTTGACCTGTTCACTTGTAATGGTTTCAACCCTGCAGGTCAGAAGGTGTTGAAAAAGGTGATAATCCAGAACATTTCCTCAGAGTTTGTGAAGGTATCTTTTTCAATCATTTCTTAATAATTTTATTATATAATGTGTGTTGTGTAACTTACACTACTGGTTTGGAATATATATATGTTTTATTTATTTTTTGTTATTTTGAAAGAAGTCTGTTCTGCTCACAGAGGATGCATTTATGTGATCAGAAATACTGTAAAAAATAGTGAAATATTATTAGAATTTAAAACAGCTGTTTTCTATGTGAATATATAGTAAAGTGTAATTTATTCCTGTGATCAAAGCTGAATGTTCAGCATCATTACTCCAGTCTTCAGTGTCACATGATCCTTCAGAAATCACTCTAATATGAGGATCTGATGCTCAAGAAACATTTCCATCAGTAACACACTAACCTACAAAAATTATTTTAAAAATGATAATTCAAACCAAGCTCAAATAACAGAGTTAATTAAAGCACTCATGTTAACTAAAATACAAGCATCACATTTCTGCTGTTAACGCATAGAATTCCAATGTAAGTATATTATAAAAAACTTAAATATAAACTCATTAAATATTTCTTTAATGTTGTTAATGGTAATATGAAGTTCTTGTGGTAGTCCAGTTATATGTTGTGTATGACATCAGCCTTATCCTGCTGACTTTCAGCTGACATCATCACTGCTGGATGTGAACGGGCCGTTTTCTGTGCTGAACGCCATGCGATCCATCGGTCCTGAGGACACACACACACTCCTGATCGCATTTACTCCCTCTGTGGCCAAGAAGGTGAGCGCCGCTGCCATACACACATCATAGCAAACAGTGTTTCATATTATTGTCAGTATCTGAACGTGCGACACCAGCTGATTGTAAAATAGATATAACTAAATGTAGATGCTCGATAGATGCTTTAATATTAAACAGTGTATTTATAGCTACAGAGAAATAGATTTAAATAGAGTGATTAAAGTGCTGCTATTTTTCTCCTACAACAGGTTTAAATGCATCCAAGGTCAAAAAACACTTTAATTTTCTCATAATCTCCACTGCAGCATCAGCTCTTTCCTCTCAGTGTCTGAAACGCTTCGATCAAGGATTCAGTCTCTCTAAGCCCCGCCTCTCTGAGAGCTGCTCTGCTCTGATTGGCCAGAAACCAAACGCTCATTATCATATCTGAATCTCAGCTCTTGATCACAGTGATACGAACAGTAACGATGGCGTGGGTTTCACCGTATCAATCTCATCAAAGTGGATTTGCTTTGTCAGCAGAAAACAGCGTCTTCTCGACACGAACAACACGAACCAAACTCTCCCAGTCTCAGATACACTAGTGTTTGAGGGCGGAGCTAAGAGACGCTGATCAGCCAATCAAGACCATAGGCGGGCATTATGCAAATTAGTTACAAACCTACACAGGTTCAGCAGGAACTGAGACTGGTGTTGCTGACGACTCGTTTCAGGCAGTTCAGACTTTATCGTTCAGTTTTGGAGAAAATAACTTGTAGTGCACTTTGATCTTGAAAACTCTGCAGACCTTTTACATTCATAAATAGATTTATTACACACAACATTACAGGTCGTATTCAAAAAAGCATAATAGAGCTCTTTAAAAGGCCAAACAAAGTAGTTTGGCTTTCGCAACGAAAAACACAGCGTCTCCACGACGTACAACAATAATAATAATACAGCGAGAATAAAAGTTACGCCTTCTTTCTTTGCGTGTACATTTGGCCGGTGTTATGAAACTCTGCACACACACACTGACGTAGAGATGTGGAGGAGTGTGTGAACTAAGCGTTTTAGAGCGGTGTGGTTGAGATTTAACTTTTATAAAGAATATCTCCTTAGCTTTGACACTTTGTAACTCTCAGATATTATACTTGCACTAACAGCTACATAACACACTAAAGAAATTAATTTACGCTTTTATATACATATAAACAACATTCACTCAAACATCTGTGCTTATCATACCTTAGATGTAAATGATGACCAAATTTTCATTTTTGGGTGAACTATCCCTTTCCCAAAAAAATCATAGTAACGCAAAACCATCTCTTGTTACTCATTATTCTCATTACTGTAATGCGTACTGTCTTTATTGTTGGTGAAATATGAGCCAGGCATTTTCTCGACAGGTTTGGTCAGATTCACTGCATTTATAGTCCAGTCATTTTAAAAATGGGGGTCAACCTTGAACAAATTGCAACAGAAGCAAACTCAACTGATTTTGTATCCTCAACATGTCCTGAGTAAGGGGAAAAAAACAGAAGAATCCCATTAGGGGAAAGTTTTGAAAAAGACCCAAATATTGTCTATTCATACGCCTATTCATTCTTTTTCTCACGTGAATAGGGTAAAAATTTTAGTCTTTAGATATCACCATGAAAATTACTGTGTTGATTACCTCAAGACAAACAAAAAATGTATTACAAGTTTTTTTTAATTGTTTGTTAACATGGGCAAACAGTGCATAATCTAATTACATATGTAACATTGGGTATAGCAGGTGAACATGTCTTGTTGAATCTTGTTGACATATAACAGTAAAATACTTAATGTTAAGGTCTGAATGGAACCCATTTAAGCTACCCATGAGCATTAATACAGGAAGAAGTACTTTAGAAACCAGCCTTTATTAATTATTATTAAAATTTAAATTAAAAAAAATTATTTCAAATTTTTACCCTAATTCACGTGAGAAAAATAATTAATAGGCGTATGAATAGGCTATATTTGGGTCTTTTTCGAAACTTTCCCCGAATGAGATTCTTTTTTTTTCCTTACTCAGGACATATTGAGGATACAAAATCAGTTGAGTTTGCTTCTGTTGCAATTTGTTCAACCTTTTTTCATAAAATGACTGGACTATTACCCAGTTCTGCCACTGAATCTGCTGGTATTCATCATGTGAAATATGTGTTGTGTTGTCAGTATTATGAGACTCTGGAGGTGAGCTGCAGTCAGATGACCCTGGAGATCTCTCTGTGTGCTGAAGCTGTCGACCCCGTCCTCTCCTGCTCACACGAAGGACACATCAACTTTGACTACGTTCCTGAGAACGAGAGCGCCTCGCAAGTGTTCAGGGTATCAACTCTACATTGCTCTCTGAAATTTGAATTCATAACATTAGCAGATGTTCTTCTCCAGTGTTTCTGCCTTGTTTTCCAGTACAAATTGTTAAATCAAGAGACATTTACTTGAGAAGCAAAATGACTTAAAGCTGAAAATCCAGCTTTTAATGTTGTTTATGTGTCTATGTGGTGTTTTTAATATGCTTTATGACAAACCATGTGTAAATTCATAAGTCGACAGCATTGCTGAGTATTTTCTGCTTAAAACTGCAGTGAACCAAAGACAGTCTCAAAAACACGGTTTGAAATCGCTGGTGTTTCTGACGTCACAAACGACCTTGTAACCAATCAGATCAACGTGTGAATTATCAAAAATGATCAATTTAGTAACAAGAAAACATATCTGCCAATGGAGTAAGAAAAATAAACTTAATCCAAAGGGAAAACGAAATAATTTTTCTGACCCCAGTGACTGATTCTTTTTCTTGTTTTAAGCAAAAACTCGCTTAATTTTCAGTATCTTAAATCATTCTGCTTCTTCAGTAAATGTATCTTGATTTAAGACATTTTAGATGCTTGGAATGAAAAATAAGACAAAAATACTAATTTTTTTCAGGGTGCATTGTACACTCCTGTTAACTGAAGAAACATGTACAGTTATCAAATTATACTTCAAGTTATAATAAGTTTAAGTGTACAAAAGCTTGTCACTGTTTCCTTAAACGGACATCTTTGTACCTTATTTACCCCTAAAAGTCTGATAGTAGATCCTCAAAGGTATATATTACTACATAAGGTACTAATATGCACCTTTTGGGGGGTAGATCTGGCTCACAATTGGCCCTTTAAAGGTATATTTTTTCTTTATTTTCTGACTACTGGATGAATAATGTCATGTTCATGCTGCAGTTCAACACTAGAGGTCACTGTCAGCATAGGATCCGTTCTGGAGACTGTGTTTCTGTGCAGTTCTCTTACGAGAGTATCTCTCGTACTGCGTAATAGCTTACGCTCGGGGAAAAACTCTTTTCCGCGAGATATTGAAGCCAAAAATTATCCTTAATTTTTTTTTAATGTAAAACGCTTTGCAGCAGCAAGCAGACATAGGCGAAACAGCTCGCGCGCCTATTGGTTGCTCTGCAGCAAATGCAGCAGCCTATCGAGAGAGACTCTGCGTGACGTAATGACCAATGGGGGCAATTCGCGCCCATATCGTCACGTCCCGCCAGAAGGGGCGTGGTCTCACCCTATAAATATGCTCGTTAGGCTGATACAAGCTGATTTTTACAGCACACGCATCGCTGGATCCGGAGTGAGAAGCCGCGCCGTCGAAGCAAGCCTTTCAGCGGGACGAGCTCTGAAGTCGCTGGCCTCGCCGCCTTCAACTGCCGAACCTGCTGCGCTTTCCGGCGTTCTATATCCTTTCATACTCTGTGTGTATTTACTCTGTTGAGAGTGTTTGCTCGCTTACTTGACGCGACTCACACTTCTCTCACAAAAAGAGCTGCGTCTTTTTAAAGATGCCTTCCTGTGGCTCGTGCCGCGCCCCGCTCAGCGATGGAGACCGGCACGTCATCTGTGTTTCCTGCCTGGGTGAGGATCACGCGGCTCTCGCGCTCGCTGACGGCGGATGCCCTCATTGCGAGCTTTTGCCCATGGTGACTCTGAGGACTCGCCTGGCATCATTCTCCGAGCCTTCACCGCAGCCCGCCGTGGTGCCGCGCCGCAAGAAGCGCCGCGCCCAGCGCGCTCCCGAGCTTTCTCCAGCCCGCCAAAGCTCGCCGGTTCGCCCGCCAGCTTCGCCGGCTTCGCTCGAGTCGCTCACTGACGGACAACGGCCGCCGCCTGCCGCCGCGTCCATCCACGAGTTTGACGAACCCACCGAGGCGTGTTCTCTTCTGGCATCCGATAGTGAGGATTGGGCGAGCTCCGTAGATCTCCCCTCCGCTAGCGTTTCCCGCCAGCCCACTGGTAAGAGAGCCGGCATTGAGACTGAGCTGATGCGTCTGCTCTCTCAGGCCGTGGAAAGCATCGGCCTCGATTGGGAGGCGCCCGCGCAACCGCCGCGCAACAGGCGAGCTCTGTGGACCTCCGCCTTCTGTCCGCGAGTCGTCAAGGAAACGGGCCAGCATCAAGACCGCGAGCCCTAAAACCGCGGCTAGCTTTCTTTACGTTATAAGAAATCTACCCCGCCCCCCAATGGGCGTGCGTCACCGGCAAATGAGAAAAGAGTGTTTTTTAGTCCCCGCCGAGGCCGGACTAATCTCCATTTCTTAAACATTTCTCAGCTCCTAGTTTGAGCGGCTGAAAATGTCATTATTGCAGCAATGAGCCTGTTGTATGACACGCACACCTGCATACAAACGCCGACACACACAAAACTGTGATGACACTCTCTTATCTGCTTGCGCCAGTGTAGTTCTCCCTGTGGCCCAGTGGCGGAACCCTAAGCTTTCACGCGGGAGACCCGTGTTCGATCCCGGCTCTCGCAGCAGATAAAAATTTAGTCTCGCCGCGGCCAGACTTCCACCAAAAACTTTTCGCTCGTTCAGTTCCAGAAAATGCGACTGTTCCAGTGTATTTTGCAGTAAACAAGCTGGTACCACGGCCCGCTTGCCTGCACATAAAGGCCGTTTCCACGGCAACCTAGAAAAATCATGTGATCATTGTATTTCTGGTTTTCCGGCCACAGCCGATGGTGTTATAAGTGTAATAAAATGCTCACAGCCCAGTGTTCATTTATACACACAAACACAGCCCGCCACGGTACAGGGCTCACACAAATAAAATCGACGCATGTCAATTGTGCATTAAATGTAGTGAATGTGCCCACAACCCAGTGCCCACAAACACTACCACGGTTTCTGTAAAACGAAACCAACACAAGTCTTCCTAGCCTCCTAGGAAATCGACGGTGTTTCAGTCTCGCCGTGGCCAGACTTCCACTGAAATTTTCGCTCGTTCAGTTCCAGAAAATGTGACTGTTCCAGTGTATTTTGCAGTAAGCAAGCCAGTACCATGCCCGCTTGCCTGCACACAAATGCTGTTCCCACGGCGACCCAGATAAATTTTCTGGTATTCCGGCCACAGCCGATGGTGTTATGAGTGTATTGAAAATGCCCACAACCCAGGGCTCATTTCTACACACAAACACAGCCCGCAAAAATGCAGGGCTCGCACAAACAAAATCGCCTCATGTCGATCGTGCACTAAATGTAGTGAATGTGCCTACGTCTCAGTGCCCACAAACACTACACACCACATGTCCCACGGGTTCTGTGAAAACGAAACCAACACGCATTCAGTCAGCTCAGGCCGACGGTGTTATTCAGTGCAGTAAATGTGCCCGCTGTCCTGCGCCCACATTCACTCACAGACATGTTAAGCCCCACGGGGCTCGCCCCGCTCTCTCTCCCTCAGCAAACTGCTATAAGGGTTTTGAGCGCGGCCAGGCTGCCCGCCGCGATCGGCGCGCCCCCCGCCTCACACACTGTAAACACAGTGTCTGCGTTACAGCACGCCGGAGCTCTCTTGCCGTCACTATGTCTCGGCCAGAGCCCAGATCTCATTCTACCCCTAGCTATTCACGCGAAAGTGTGGGCACAGTTTCTTGGGGTATCGGAATGGGTGCTGAACACTATAAAAAGAGGCTATTCGCTACAGTTCGCTCGACGTCCCCGCCGTTATACGGCGCGCGTCGAGACGAAGGTGGAAAACGAAGTATCTCATCTACTTCGAGCCGAGATAGCGAAACTACTGAGCAAAGGTGCTATAGAACCTTTATCTCAAGCTCAGAGCAAAGGGGGCCTACACAGCAGATATTTTCTGGTACCGAAAAAAGATGGAGGTCTCAGACCCTTTTTAGATCTGCGACAGCTGAACAGAGCGCTTGTGAAGCGCCAGTTCAGAATGCTTACGACCAGGAAAATCCTCGCGCAAGTGCGCCACGGGGACTGGTTTATGTCAATAGATCTGAAAGACGCCTATTTCCAAATACAAATAGCGTCCCATCACAGGCGATTCTTGAGATTCGCTTTCGAGGGCCAGGCATATCGATACACAGTCCTGCCGTTCGGCCTGTCCCTAGCACCTCGTACAGTCACGAAGTGCATGGACGCGGCGCTCGCACCCCTGAGACTTCAGGGCATGCGAGTCCTGAACTACTTGGACGATTGGCTGATTCTAGCTCGATCACGATCGGAGCTCATAGAACACAGGGCCGCATTACTCGAGCACCTCAAAGAGCTGGGCCTCACAGTCAATTGGGCGAAGAGCTCACTGTCTCCCAGTCAGAAAATGTCCTTTCTGGGAACCGTGTTGGACTCGCTGTCCATGACGGCACGCCTGTCACCAGAGCGCGGGCTAAATATTCAGCGCGGCGCGAAATCCTTCCGCCACGGCTCGATAGTTCCGCTCAAAAGGTTTCAGAAAATGCTGGGGCTGATGGCCTCAGCAGCCTCTTTACTCCAGTTGGGCTTGCTCCGCATGCGCCCACTGCAGATGTGGCTGAAAGCGCGGATTCCACCCAGGGCATGGACAGCGGGTCTGTTTCGCCTCAGGGTCGACCTTCAGTGTGTTTCAGCTCTGGAACCCTGGAAAATAACCGACTGGTATCAGTCAGGTGTGAGTCTGGGGACCGCTTCGAGTGTGGAGGTGGTGTCTACGGACGCCTCCACCTCGGGGTGGGGAGCGCTGCTCGAGGGCAGACCGCTAGCTGGCCTGTGGTCAGAACGGGAAAAGCTCCTTCACATAAACTGCTTGGAGATGATAGCAGTCGACAAAGCGCTACGGCGTTTTTGTCCCCAGGTAACAGGCCACCACGTCTTGGTCCGGTCGGACAACATGTCAGTGGTGGCATACATAAATCGCCAGGGCGGCGTCAGGTCACGAAACCTTCACAGGCTGACGGAACGCCTCCTGGTCTGGGCTCAGCACAACCTGCTCTCACTGAGAGCAGCGCACGTGCCTGGTCACCTGAATGTGGGACCAGACAGACTGTCCAGGAACAATGTTCCAGCAGGGGAATGGTCGCTGCACCCGCAGACGGTCCAGCTGCTGTGGAAAACGTTCGGCAGAGCACAGGTGGACCTATTCGCGTCCCACGAAAACGCTCATTGCCCGGAGTTTTTCTCGAAAAGCAAGGACGCGCTGGCTCATGTTTGGCCCCGCTGCCCCCTATATGCTTTTCCTCCTGTCTCGCTCCTGCCTCAGGTGTTGGAACGAATCAGGGAGAACAGATGCCCAGTGCTGCTCGTAGCTCCGCTCTGGACAAACCAGACGTGGTTCCCTGCCCTGATGCAGCTGACCAGCACTGCCCCATGGCCTGTACCATTGAGGAGAGACCTCCTCTCTCAGGCGGAGGGCTCGATTTGGCACCCTCGCCCGGAATTGTGGTCCCTGCACGCATGGGCCATCAACGGGTACCCGCTAGCCTCCCAGAAGGAGTGTTAAACATGATCGCGCAGGCTAGAGCTCCGTCTACCAGGCGGCTCTACTCCTCGAAATGGTCTGTTTTCTCTGCATGGTGTCAAGCCCAGAGCTTTTCACCTGTGGAATTCGGGGTTTCGGAAGTGTTTTCCTTCCTTCAAGAGCTACTGGATAAGGGCAGGACCCCATCCACGCTCAAAGTATATGTGGCGGCCATAGCAACGTTTGCAAAACCGGTGTCTGGCCAGTCGCTGGGGAAAAACGACTTAGTCGTGCGTTTCCTTAGGGGAGCTCGGAGGCTGAACCCTCCCAGGCCCCCTTCAGTCCCGACGTGGGACCTTTCCACGGTCCTGGAGGCCATGAAAGGCGCCCCGTTCGAGCCAATCCAGCTGGTGGACATGAAACACCTGTCGTTCAAAACAGTGTTTCTCATGGCTCTCGCTTCAGTGAAGCGCATAGGGGACTTACAGGCGCTTTCACTAAGCGCGTCGTGTATGGAGTTTGGGCCTAATGACTCGAAGGTCATTCTCAAACCAAAGCACGGGTATGTCCCGAAATCCCTCAATACACCGTTCAGGGCCCAGGTAATTTCCCTGTCCGCCCTTCCGGTTCTCAGTGAGGAGGAGGATGCGAGTCTCCTTTGCCCCGTCAGGGCATTGAGAGCTTATGTGTCACGCTCGTCTGTTTTCAGACAGACGGAGCAGCTTTTTGTTTTGTTTGGCGGGCGTTCCAAGGGACTCGCCGCCTCAAAACAGAGCCTATCCAGATGGATAGTGGATGCCATTGCGCTCGCTTACTCTGCGAAGGGCCTACAGTGCCCCTTGGGTGTCAGGGCGCACTCCACGAGAGGCGTGGCCTCTTCGTGGGCGTGGTCGAGCGGGGTTTCCCTGCAAGATATCTGTACGGCCGCGGGCTGGGCCTCGCCGTCTACATTTATAAAATACTATAACCTGGAGGTACCCGCCTTACAAGCTAAGCTTTTGGCGGTCTAAAATTCAGTGCTATCTGCCCCGCTGTGCGGCCCAGATGCTGAGTTTACTGCAGCCCCATGAGTGTTGACACACGTATGGCCACCCAGATCAGGCTGAAAGTTTTCACCCTGGCTGCGCGTTTTATTGTCATATAATAGCCCCGCTGGGTGCTTTTTTATAGGGAATGACGCTTCCAGCCTCTCTTCCTCCACTCTATGTGAGTTTATGGTGATTATGCACTACATGAGCCCTGGGCTTCGGCCCCCGGGACTTTGGTGTTGGATCCCTGTACGCACGGCGTGTTGCATTGTGTTCCCCTAGCGTAAGCTATTACGCAGTACGAGAGATACTCTCGTAAGAGAACGTACTCGGTTACTAACGTAACCTCGGTTCTCTCTAGAGAGGGAACGAGTACTGCGTATCTTGCCGTGCTTGGAATACGCTCTGGTTCGCTTCAGTGATAAAAACCAGCTTGTATCAGCCTAACGAGCATATTTATAGGGTGAGACCACGCCCCTTCTGGCGGGACGTGACGATATGGGCGCGAATTGCCCCCATTGGTCATTACGTCACGCAGAGTCTCTCTCGATAGGCTGCTGCATTTGCTGCAGAGCAACCAATAGGCGCGCGAGCTGTTTCGCCTATGTCTGCTTGCTGCTGCAAAGCGTTTTACATTAATAAAAAATTAAGGATAATTTTTGGCTTCAATATCTCGCGGAAAAGAGTTTTTCCCCGAGCGTAAGCTATTACGCAGTACTCGTTCCCTCTCTAGAGAGAACCGAGGTTACGTTAGTAACCGAGTACGTTTTACATGCTGTTTCTTGTTATTCTACCTGAGATCAGGTGTGTAAAATCTCCAGTCACCACTGTAACCTGGAGCAAAACTACTGTACTGTACTGTACTGTACTATACTGTAAGTCACAATCATCTGCTAAATTTAATGAGCGAGTAAGATTACCGCTCTGTTATTGGACTTATTGCTATACACTACCGTTCAAAAGAAATGAATAGCTGAATTTTCAGCATCATTCTCCAGTCTTCAGTGTCACATGATCATAAATCATTGTAATGTAATATGACTGAGCTGGTGTGTGTGTTCAGCTGCAGAACGCCTCGTCGCTGGACGTGCGCTTCAGTGTGAGGTTAGAGAGCGAGAGGATTCTGTCGCTCATGGACTCCACTGCACATCTGGGTGAGTTACACACACTATACACACACGTGCCGGGAGATTCTGCCCATAAAACACACGGCTTTTAGAGGAAGGTTCACCTAAAAACATACGTTTTGTCATTATTTAATCAACCTGTTCAAATGTCTGTCTTCTCTGCAACACAAAAGGAAATGTTTGGCAGAATTTTAAAACTTCAAGCAAAACATTTGCGAAGTCAAGCTCCCAAAAAGCAAAATATCCCAAACAAATCTCCCATCCCAGCTAACGGAACGTTCTCTCAAAGTTATGAACAAACCCAGTAACATTAATAGAATGTTCATTCATAAGTTATCTGCTCTTTATTAATGTTCTCAAAATGCACATAATGTTTGCAGGGTTCCCTTAACATTCACATATATCCGAGAAAAAACATTTTTAAAACATTTAAAAAACTATAATGTTTTCATAACTTAATGGCAACGTTAGCAAAATATTTTTGTTAGCTGGGATAACAGTTGCCCGTATGACTCATGCCTTGTATTTTATATATATAACAGCTTTATTTTTATTAACTAACGTTCACAAAGATTAACAAATGTATTGCTCATGGTTAGTTCATGTTAGTTAATATATTAACTAATGTTAACTAATGAACATTATTGTAAAGTGTTACCAGAACTCTTAACAGCACATGCTCATTTACTGCAGATATACTGTACCCGTCAACAGTTTGGAAACATTGCAAATATTTAGTGAAAGATACAGTGGAAACAGTGCAATATTACAATGTAAAATAAGATCATGTGACACTGAAGACTGGAGTAATGATGCTGGAAATACAGCTTTGATCACAGGAATAAATTACATTTTACTATATATTCACATAGAAAACATGTTTTACATTGTAATAATATTTCACAATATTACAGTTTTTCCTGTATTTCTGGTCAGATAAATGCAGCCTTGGTGAGCAGAAGAGACTTCTTTTAAAAACATTTAAAGATTTTAATGTTTTCAAACTTTTGACCGGTGTTGTACAGTGATGTCTGGCCGTGGAGAATTGACATCTTCACCCTTTATTTAAATATTAAACAAGGTTTTGTAAGCATATTTCATAGCTGAACTTGGAGTCAATTGTTTTATTTTTGAAAATGCAAAGAAACATGCCAATTTGTGCAAACAAGCTGAAATTATGAACACTTTTTTTTTTTTTTTTTCATAGTAAAATAAAACCTGTAATAAAAAAAGTATTGTAGTTTGCCTTTTTTTGACAAATAATTGTGTCAATTGTATTGTTCTTTCATCACATTTAAAATATTAAAAAAATATTAAACATTTTCCTCATATTTTGATGATTTAATGGAACTTGCAGGCTCATAAAAAAGCCCACATCTACAGTATGAAGTCATCAGTTAGTATCCTCATGTGTCCATCCTTCCTCTCAGGTCCTCAGAACCACAGCGGGTTGAGTGTGTTCAGCGTGTCTCCATCAGGTGGCGCTGTTCCTCCTGCTGCTGCTGCTGACATCACTGTGACCTTTCACCCCGATCACCAGAGTCTCCACTACAGAGACCGTCTCAGAGTCCAGCTCATCAACAAAGTTAGACATCATCTGCACACCAATACAAACTACAGTCAGGATAGGACACTTTTTTGCCCCATGTGAATGCAAAAAGTTTATTATATAGTATTATTTATAGTATATTATATATATGTGTGTGTGTGTGTGTATATATATATATATATTCTATTGCCACTTGGATTTATTTTTCTTACTGTATTGGCAATTTTTAATGGCTTAAAGCAAAACACATTTTGTTAGATTAATGCAAGAATTTTTTATAATATGCACATTAAAATATGCAGTAACACTTTACAATAAGGTCTCATTTGCTAACATTAGTTAATGCATTACCTAACGTGAACTAACAATATATTCTACCAGCGTTTTTTATCTTTGTTAATGTTAGTTAAAGATCTAATTCATTGTTTGTTCATATATTTCACAGTACATAACAGTTGTTGACACTTTTTTTGGATTTAAAAAATTTATTAGTAAATGTACCATTGACCAAGATTAATAAATGCTTATTGTTAGTTCTTGTTAACTAATGTAGTTAGCGGATATTAATAAATGTTAACCTTATTGCAGAGTGTTAGCAAATATGCACATTTGAGTGGTGGATGTTAATTTCCCTCCCTGTTGACAATATAATTACGGAATATGATTTTTAACCCTTGGATGTTTTGTCATTTTAGACCAATTTTTTGTTTTTTTTTCATCGGAATGGTACGAAACTCAGTTACTTTTGTGGCAGTCGCTATGTGACTACAAAACAAATCGTGGACTTGATTAGAAAAAGCTAAATAGTAGTAAAAAAGTCACACTTTGTTGCTCGCGGTCAGAAATAAATACAAAAAATATGAAAAAAGTCATCAATTGTTGGGGGGTGCAATCTGCAAATCAGCCACGATGCAGAAAAAAGCACACATCAGTGAAGGACGACAGTCTAAAATATACACACTCCACCCAATACACCAAAACTGATCAGATCAGACACAGATTGATTAAGCTCTGGTACAGAATTCCTCTTTTTTTATTGAATTTTGATGTATGTAACAAAATGTCTTTCTCTCTGTTTGACTGTAGTAAAATTAATGGAAAAACTTGACACTTCAAATCAACATTTCAAACAAAAAATATCTAAACCTTGACAAAAAGTAGTCTTTAAAAATGTCTACATGTACATCCAAATCCACAAGCCGCTTCTAGTGCACTCCTCATCTGTACGGCGCTTTGGATAAAAGCGTCTGCTAAATAATTAAATGTGAATGTAAAAGTAAGCCCACATTTAGTAAGCCCAATTTGCAAGCCTCTTTATATAGAGCTATATAGGAATCTAGTGGTTACACCACAACATTACAGAATTTTTACAATTTTTACAAAGAATTTACAATCTTACAATCTGCCTTCAAAAATTGGATTTTAAAGGCATTGTCTCTATTTTAACCTGAAATAGAGCTTTAATTGAAAATTAATGATAAAACATGCATTGTGTTATTTTCAAGGGGGAAAATTATTGTAAGTATTGCATTAATATTTAACATAATATAGTAACATACAATTATCTCAAAATACAAACTAAAAAAATGATTAACAAAAATATATTACATTGATTTTACTGAAAATAAAAATGTCAGGTGTTCGGTCACTCTTGACCGCGAACAACACTAGTATATCTCCCAAATGAACAACACCAGAGGGTTAAAGCCTGTGCAGTTCATACACAGCAGTTCTAATGTCTTGACAAAAATAATTGTGTGTGTGTGTGAATGTGCTGATAGCAAACGGTGTGTGTGCTGGAGCTCAGCGGCTCTTCATGTACAGACATGTTTGTCTGTGGAGGGGATCCAGTGGACGCCTGTCCTGAATCACTCATCCCATCGCATATATACACATCAGGACATCAAGGTACCGCTTTCTGTTGTTGTGTTTAATGTAGTCATGCTAAGCCTGGCCTGTATTTCCTTCTGCAACCCTTCTAACATGTTTAACTTGTGTATGTAGTCAGACCTTTTGAGTCTGGTCCACATTATACATGCCTGTCAGAAATCAATTTGTATCAAAATTAAGTATTAAATATCTTAATTGGTATAAGAGAAGTCTTAATTATTAATCAGTAGAAGTCTCAGGTTTCCCAAACACTCTCCTCTTCTCTCATTGGTTAGACATTCAGATGCTCCTTGGTCAAACTCACACCATTGGTTGAAACACAAAGCACTTTATTTGAGCTGTTATCCCTGATTTCCGTATCTTTGTCATTTTTTCACACGTTGTGTAGACAGCAAGAGTTTGCTGCTGACTTTTAGGAGTGAATATCAAGAGGGCAGAGCCATCGCAGCCACGCGCAAACTCCACGTGGGATGTGTCCTCGGCTCAAAGCCGGCCACTAAAAAAGTAAGTGAACAGTTCACCTGAAGACATAATGACATGTTTGAAGTGTTTCCAGCTGATGAATCCTGTCTCCTGCCGTCAGACGGTGGAGTTCCTCTGGGAGAACCTCTCCGCGGTCGAGCAGCAGGGCTTCAGAGTGACACCGGTGCAGGGCAGTGTGGATGCAGGACACCGGCGTCCCATCACCCTCAGCTGGGTGCCGTCTACTGGCCTCGCTGTGAGTGCTGACGTCAAAAACACTGAGATAATAGTGTGATCTGTGCTGTCGTGCCCATTATAGATGTAGAGTGGCACTACAGAAACAACGGCAAGATTATGGGTTTGATTCTCAGGGAATGCGTGAACTGATGAACTGTAGGCCTCATGTAAGGAAGCTTGTTTCCGCCACAGAATAAAACGTTTTGAAAGATAATTGCGACTTATAATCTCGCAATTCTGAGAAATAACGTCAGAGTTGTGAGATGTAAACTCACAATTGTGACATAAAAAGTCGCAATTATCTTTCAAAATGTTTTATTCTGTGGCGAAAACCAGTCACAATAAAGTCGCAATTGCGAGTTATAGAGTTAGAAGTGCGTGATATAAAGTTAAATAAATCACACAATTCTGACTTTTTTCACGCAATTGCATCTTTATATCATGCAATTCTGAGATAAAAAGAAAGAAAAAAAGTCAGAATTGCGAGAGATAAAAAGTCGCAATTACCTTCTTTTTTTTTTTTTTTGGAAACAAGCTTCCATACTTATGTGCAATGTACAGTAAGTCACTTTGGATAAAAGCATCTGCCAAATGCATACATGTAAATGCACTGAAAGCCTCTGACTAACCCTGGAACTACTGGCTTCTTACTCTAAAGTTACCCAAGTTTTTGGAACCGTAAGTTGAGGTTATATATTTACTCTTAAGTAAACTTACTCGGATAAGTCGCTTAACCTGCTTTCTAGAACACACACCAGTTCATCAATGTACTTTTTACATGAACAAGGTCCAGATATACTTACAGCGAAGTTCTTTCTTCGGGGGAAAAAGAAGTTGGAAACCCCTTTGCAGTGATTTACTGTCAGTGAAAATCCTGAGCCGTCCAGTTTAGATAAATATGTGTGTATGTGCTGCGCTTTCCTCTCAATAACACAATAAACACACAGCTAACATGTCAGCGGTGAGAAAACAGCAGTTCAGAAAGCATCTGATCATAGTGATGTGGATGTTTGCAATTCAGCACTCCGGTCACGTCACGTTAATTATACAGCGCTTTATACAGTAGATTGCTTTAAAGCAGCAGCTTTACAGTATTAAACATGTAAAAACAGTGTTTCCATTACAGATTTGCGCAAAACTTATGCGATTTTTCCTAAATGTCAACAAAAAAACTATTGCGAAAGGATGGCGTTTCCATTAACCGATGTTATGCGACTAAAACGTCATTTTTTCCTCTCGCGATAAACCTACCAACGTCCGTTGCCATGATTTTTGGAATGACCTGTGTATATCTCAGCCACTGCACTGGCCATTATTAATAATGAAAGGAGACGTACGTGTGTTATCCAGTCATTAATGACAAGGAAAGCCCCTTATTCTTGAGAGCAACACATATGAGTGTTTCTGGGTGTTTCTCCCTCATTTCTGCTTCCAGGTCTTGATTGTGGCATTTCTTTGATGGTTAGAATCCAGTATTCCTGTAATTCTTTTGTCTTTTATTAATTTAATAAAGAACTCTGTCTCGTATTCTGTCCAAACATCTACGTCAGGTGACCTGTAAATGCGCAAAAACTGTTTCCATTGCAGTTTTGCGAAATATTTCTTTTTCGAATTGCCTGAAAAAACCCCTCATGCGTTTTTGCAATAAATAGGAGTTTTTGCGAAATTGACGTGTTTCCATTGGGCGTATTTTCAATTCGCAATTTCAATTTGCGCAATTTGAAGGGTAATGGAAACGCGGCGTGTCTCTTTCAAATATAATTACAGCTTCAGTTTCTACTATAAAGCGTCTCTCAGTGTGTTCATGTTTTCACTCGTGTCTGTCCTCGACGGACTGAACAGAAGAAATTAATCTTAGAAGATTTACACCTCAAAGAAGGCGGAGCCTCAGAGCCACACCCACCTATTACATCATCACCACACTGACCAATGGGTGTCCGATGGTGTTATTTTCCAGAAAGCATGCTGTTTCGAAACTCCAGAAATGGACTCAAAACAATGTTCATTTAGCCTGATTTTGTTCAAAATAACGCAGGGTTGCCAACTCTCACGCTCTCACTCGCACGCAAGAAATGTCACGCCAGAATCCATTTTTCTCCCCTCTCAATCGAATCTGTTAGTATTCTGTTGATGACTAGACTACCACAGCGTATTAATGACAGCAGGGGCGGAGTGGCAATCGGGAGAGTCGGGACTTTTCCCGGTGGGCCGGTAGTGTTTCGAGGCCGCGAGGGCCGGTCTGATAATACCGGTAGTTATAGCCTACATTGCAAGTTCTTAGCAACACCAGAACACTGTATCCATCCAACCGATCGCCGCGGCAACTAGCGCTCAGCTTGATTTAAAAAATAAAAAACAGATATAAGCGCTAGATCTCTTATAGCAACCTAAATGAATGCTCTGCTAGTTAACTGGAGATGTTTTATTTATTTGTATTAGGTACATCCGTGCCTCAATGTTTCAAAAAGTGGTGGGGGACAATATCGATCCTGAGAAAAAGTGGTGGGGGCATGTCCCATCCGTCCCACCCGCAAATTACACCTAAGACTGGATCTAAACAAATCAATCTAACCATAGATGTGATGTAAACAAGGACTGACATTTTGAAAATTAGGGTTAGGGTTACCAAAAATGTTCTCCGCGCACGCACTGAAATTTTACAGTCTCACTCCAGCCAAAGTCCCAAAGTAGGCAACCCTGAATAACGTCACATCAGTTTGTTCTTCAATTCGACTCCAAATTCCTCTATAGATCATCTTCTTCTGTCCTCTGTCAGCAACTTTTGCGAGCTCCAGGTTCTAGGTCATATTTTGTGTGAATATGAAATAATCCTCAGTCATATGATAATAAAATAAGCTGTGTTCTCAGAAGTGGAATTGCACTGTAGGTCACAGTATAACTGGTGTACTTTGTGTTTTACCACGGCTTCTCCAGGGTTATCAGTCAGAAGTGTGTGTGTTTTTGTGTTCCAGCCGAACGCAGTGGTTGAAGCGTGTGCTTTGCTGACCGTCAGAGGAGACGAGACCGTCGTTTACCGGGTCAATCTCGTGGCCCATACAGACACAAATACAGCCACCTAGACATTCATTCATTATCTATGATTATATAATTCACTGTTACTGAACCCTGATATTTGAATCCAGTTGAAGACATCTTTGTGATCATTATTGATTTGATATGAGTTCATGGTCTTTTTTTAATGCTGTGTGTGTGTGTGTGTGGTTCTGTGCAACAATAAATAATGATGTACAAAACATTTACAAGGATGCCTTTATTGTCAAAGGAAGAAAGGAGACTGGCATATCCCATTACAGATAGAAATACTGCATCTTTCTGTATTGTTTGAAACACATGTACCAGATGTGGCCCAGATCTAGGCCTACACTGTCGCTGTCTGTGTGACACTACGATTCATACGAGCTCACCAAAACTGGACAATAAAAGATTGGAGAAACATCGCCTGGTCTGATGAGTCTGGATTTCCGCTGTGACATTCAGATGGTCGGGTCAGATTTTGGAGTAAACAACATGAAAGCATGGATCATCCTGCGGTTCAGGTGATGTGATATATATTTTTTAGCACACTTTGGTTCTCTTATTAGCTATTGAGCGTCGTGTAAACACTATAGTCTACCAGAGTATTGATGCTGATCATGTCTAGCACTGAATGACCATCATCTAACGCAGGATAACACACACGACACAAAGCTCAAATCATCTCAAACTGGTTTCTTGAACATGACTGAGTTCACTAAACTCAAACGGCCTCCAGTGTCACCAGATCTCAGTCCAGAAGAGTGGCCTGTGACTATGGGCGCCTGGGCTACCATGCCGAATGGCTTAACTCTATTGGCCTGTGACTATGGACATCTGGGCTACCATGCCGAATGGCTTAACTCTATTGGCCTGTGACTATGGACATCTGGGCTACCATGAGGAATGGCTTAACTCTATTGGCCTGTGACTATGGACATCTGGGCTACCATGCCGAATGGCTTAACTCTATTGGCCTGTGACTATGGACATCTGGGCTACCATGCCGAATGGCTTAACTCTATTGGCCTGTGACTATGGGCGCCTGGGCTACCATGCCGAATGGCTTAACTCTATTGGCCTGTGACTATGGACATCTGGGCTACCATGCCGAATGGCTTAACTCTATTGGCCTGTGACTATGGACATCTGGGCTACCATGCCGAATGGCTTAACTCTATTGGCCTGTGACTATGGGCGCCTGGGCTACCATGCCGAATGGCTTAACTCTATTGGCCTGTGACTATGGACATCTGGGCTACCATGCCGAATGGCTTAACTCTATTGGCCTGTGACTATGGGCGCCTGGGCTACCATGCCGAATGGCTTAACTCTATTGGCCTGTGACTATGGACATCTGGGCTACCATGCCGAATGGCTTAACTCTATTGGCCTGTGACTATGGACATCTGGGCTACCATGCCGAATGGCTTAACTCTATTGGCCTGTGACTATGGGCGCCTGGGCTACCATGCCGAATGGCTTAACTCTATTGGCCTGTGACTATGGACATCTGGGCTACCATGCCGAATGGCTTAACTCTATTGGCCTGTGACTATGGACATCTGGGCTACCATGCCGAATGGCTTAACTCTATTGGCCTGTGACTATGGGCGCCTGGGCTACCATGCCGAATGGCTTAACTCTATTGGCCTGTGACTATGGACATCTGGGCTACCATCCCGAATGGCTTAACTCTATTGGCCTGTGACTATGCGTCACAAAAGTTCTCTGAATTCAGTGATGGTGCTTAATGAAGATGCTATATAGCAGTGTCTCCACGAAGATAATAAAAATGTACTGCAAACATTTCAATTTACGAATCATGATTTTACGATATTTAAAAAAGAACTTGAATATTTGAGCTGATATTACTATATCTATTGTCTGAGATATATTGCTAAAGCGTGATTACTTGGCATTTCATATCTGTCTCATGCAATGGTTATGTCAACACAATTTGAGAGTGAATCCCACATATTACACTTATCTTTGATGTTGGATTTCTAAAACCACACTGCACTGTTAACCCTCTGGGGTCCTTCCGCCCAAATGGACCCGAAGCATTTAAAAAAAATTTTTTTTTTAAATCATTGCTTTATCGGAATGGTCCGAAATTTGGTGACTTTGTTGGTACTTGGCATATGAACACCCCAAAAAATTGGGGACAGGATTTGAATAGTCTAAGTGGCTGTAAAAAAAATAGTCACACTCAGGACCTTCGGGTCCAAATGGACCCGCATAGGAAATGAATGGGAAATTGGCAAAAATGTGAAAATACAGAGTTATTTTGTGCGTACAAACTACAAATCAGCCACGATCCAGAAAAAAAGCACACAACAGTGAAGGGGTGAATCTATAAAACATCAAGAGTGCAAAACAGACACATCCACACACACACACAAACACACTTTTATACACATACACACTAATAAATTCAGATTACATATGGGTTTTGAATTTTTCAAATGCTCAGTTTGTCCACCAGATGGCATCCATCTCATTTCAAAAATTGCTTTCATGAGGCCTAGGCTTGACTCTAAAATGAAATACAGCTTTAAAAAAAATTAATATATATTTTTTAAATTTCTATTATATTCAATGGGGAAAAAATGGGTCATAATTATTGCATTAATATTAATTATAAATCATTTTTATTTTTGAAATTCTCAAAACACCAAAAAAGAAAAGAAAAAATATTATAAAACAACAAGTAAAAAAAAAAGATGATTTTTTTTAATAAATATTAATCCCACCCTTCCGGCCCATTTGGACCCGAAGGTCCTGAGTGTGACTCTGAAATGAAGGACCCCAGAGGGTTAAGGCAAATGCTGACCAAGTATTTGAAAGTTAAACGGCGAGCTCATTGGCTACTGAATATGCAAGAACCAATCAGCTGCACCCTATTGATAACCGATTATGAACAGGTGAGTTAAAGACCTATTAGCCTGCACCATCTAGACTAGTTTCATGCCAGAACTTTAGCATTAATCACTGAGAAGTTAAGTATAACATTGAATTAGATCGAGGAAGAGCTTTCAGGTATTGGTCACATTTTAAATGCTTAATGTAAAACCTATAGAAGAACAGAAACAGACAAGGTTAGGGGTGCGTTTTTTAATGTAAATGTACCCCACTTGAAAACAGTATACCTTTTTTGTAGGGAACACAAAGAGAACTTCTAAAAATGCTATTAGTGAATTAACGAAAGTAGTAATACAGGAGCATTTAGAGTCCTGCTTTTAAATAATCCAAAAGGGATTGAAAAGTCCCAGTTTAGAACAGCCATTAAACCGTTCCTTACCTCAATGCAGATTACTAGAAGTCACACAGGACAAACAAAAACTCAGTGCAAAAATGTTCCAACCTGACCCGTAATGCTGCCTGAATCATGATCATACACGGTTCGCTGGACAGTGGAGAACTAGTCCTCAACTGAGCCTGGGTTCTCCCGCAGTTCTCCATTCTGTCTCCTGATGGAGTTCTGGCTCTAAGTTACCAGTGTCACCTTTGGTTTGCTTAGTTGCAGAAATGTAATATTCAACATCATCATCTGTCTGCATTGCCACCATTATATGAGAACAAAAAAAATAAGCCATAACTGAATTTAAGCTGGACTACGAGGCTATTTGTTGCATTATTTGTCACAGTTTTATCACAGTAGAGCTGCTTCCAGACTTCCAGCTTCAAACAAACTTAATCCACAGAAACATGCAACACATCACTGATTGTATAAAAAGTTTTATTTGATTCATGTTTTGTAGCCAGTACTACTGTACAATCATGGACAGGGGGATGTGTATGTGGTCTCAAACTGATCACCTGAAAAAAGGACAAGAAATTAGCCTGAGCATACAGCCAACTCAGCCAAACTCACGAGTCGATGAAAGCCTACTTGTCTGATAGTAGTCATAAACATTGATGACTGCTGGCTTGAGATTTGAGACTGCAAGAACCCGTTTTAGCCGTAGTGTGTAAGTTATGGGGAAGCTTTTGAGAACCTGCAATACAGAAGAGATGAAGAGCAAAGATGCAAATACACGATGGTGGCAGCTAGTAATGTACCCAGTGTAGCCTCACCTCTTTCAGATACACTAGGACATGATCATCTTCAGCATCAACCCGCTCCACTAGCGGAGCAAACGATTTGGGTGCAGAACCAAGCTGAGAATAAAAGACCATCATTTACAGAGAATTACATCTGAAGGAGCTTCAAGCATCTTACAAGTCATCTTAAACCAGTACAAACCGGTGACGTATCTGCCATGAAGCCCGACAGGAGCTTAATGTCCACGATAACCATGTTAGTACTTGCTTGTGCACCATTGTATCTGAATAAGGGGAATAAAGAGGTTTAGACAACGGGAACAAGCAGCTTTCAGGGCATTAAAACCATAAACAGGAGCTGATTAAGGAAGTCAAAGATGTTCTTACTTCACTGTGAAGTTCAACATAAGATTAGCCCCAAGCGGTCTGCAGTCTCCAGTCACCTTCGCTTCGACACTCAGCGTTCTGGAGACTTTAATAGGTGTCGGGATGTTGTAGAAACACGCAATCTATGATAAGTAAAATACAATTAGTATGTGCACAAAAGAAACAGAAATGGAGAGGGTGAAGATACAGACCTGCACAGACACACAAGCGGATCCTGACGCTTTAATACTATATTTGCCGGGAACATTCTTCAGCGGCTTCTCCTGATACAGGAGCCTGTTGTCCCGACTCACACTGAAGCTATAAGAGTCTCCGCCTACTACTGAGGACTGTACGGTAACGGTGCTGGACCCAGCCAAACTGAACACTTGAGCAGCGTACACAGACAGGGCATGAAGAGCCACCACAGTGTCCTAAAACAAGCAAATTATTAAACTCCACTCAGATATGGTTGATTGTGCTCATGTTTGGTAGTCAGAGGCACCTGGGTGGAGGAAAAGCCTCCATAGGGATTCTGCTGGGTCACCAGCCAGTTGACAATGCGGTTAGCATAGCTCAGAGAAGCCGTTGTGAGGGGCTTAACTGTGAGAACCGCTAGCAGCACGTAAGAGGTGATCTCCACCGCCACAGTATCACCAGATGTAGTCTGAGACCAATGGAGTTTAGTGCCTTAGGATGAGATGGAGAGGATAAAGTTGATGCCAAATAACCTGATGAAAAATCTCAAACAAGAGGCTGGTAAATTTCACCTTCAGAAATGGCAAGATTATTCAAGGTGGTTAGAAGCTGTGATCGAGTGGTGGTCTCTTCAGCCAGACTGAAGGTGTAGGCCAGAAGAGCCGTGGTGTAAGTGTTTCCCACGTTCCCAACAACAGGCCTCAAGCAAGACAGAGCGTTGGTAATGACGGGATCCTGAAAATCAAAGCAAGTGTCAGACTAAAGCCAGAAAAGGAAGGTCATCTGTAAGGAGCTCATACAACTACTGAAGTTTACCGTGGAGGGGACGCCCATCTCAAGCAGTGATGCAGTGATGTAGGCGGTCATGGTAATGTTATCATCAACTCCACCCTAAAACACCAGTATATGGATTAAAAATGTCTAATCCCTTGAATACATTATGGGGCATTTGAAGAAATTTGCTTGACCACCTTCAGTTCATAGTGGTACAGAGTTCCCTGCTGCATGAAACAGCCGTCCGAAACCTGCTGGCTGATCAACCAATCCTTTGCACTCTGAAGGACATTCGGATCTATGAAGACGAAGCCCCTCGCTAGGCCAAAAGATCTCATGACAAATGCAGTCAACCTGGCCATGGAGGAAGTTTCATGACAAGCTAAAAACACAAACAGCTGACTAAAGTCAAGAACCAGCATGAAACTCACCATGTATTCGATTCATCATAACCAAATGTGCTGTATGATCCATCACTGTGCCTGTAGTTTAGTTGTCCTTGGTATCCTGTTCAGGTCAAAGTCCACAAGAACTTAGTCTGACGCTCCCAAAGGACGTTCAGTTCTTTTCCCGTTAAACTAGTCTAACAAGTAAAATATTGTCGTCCAAACCTCTTTGAATGTAGCCTGTGGCCGTCTCTCGGATGGCTGCGGTGAGTTGCCTCGTGCCTTCCAGGTACTGCAGTATGTAAATATTTGGAGCAAGAACACCCATATTCTGTTCTCCACAGCCATATGGCATCCTTAATAACCCATCTAGATTATTCAGTGAACGACCCATTACGTCTCCTATGAGAGGAATAGAAACAAGGGGTCAAGCCATATGTTATTCTGCTGAACGTCACTGATGGTTTCTCCAAAATTGAACTGCTTTACCTAGGACTGAAACTGAGCATTTGGCTGATCCCTGGATCACATTTGCAGGAAACGTCAGAGTCACATCTTCAGAAAGGAGATTTCCTGCGGTCCAAACAGAACAGGTCAGCACAGAGCACTAGGCTAATGTTTGACTGTAGGCTAAGGGGGATATGTTTGAGAATCATTGAGTGCAAACAAACCCTTTGGACACAGTAACCAACTCTGGGTGTTTGTCCTTTCAACTCCTTCAGGCTATAAAAGCAGTAAAACACCACATCAGTAAAGCAGCATGAGCTCCATGATCAAACTCCAGAAGGCTGGCTAACACTTACCAGGACAAGTAGACTTCGAGTGACTACGTCCATGCGTCCTCTCGTTGGCACAGTCACGATCTCAGTGCCACATCGATTCTGGGATGGTTCAGCTGAAGCATTGAGAGTCACATTAACAGCTCCTGCAGTGACAGAAGCGACAGTCACGATTGCAATTAAAAAAAGATTCATCACCATTTGTCTATTACGCATAATCCCACTAGCTATTCATCCTAATAGCAATTCTCTATTTGACATTTGCAGTTTCTTGAATTGATAAGCCTCCACGATTGGTCACCAGGCGTCAAGAGTTTAAAAAGCCCCACCTCAGCTTTTCACTTAAATGGATACATTTTCTGCACAGCGTTTAGCTTCCCAATCTGCATTGAGAAAATGCTGATGATCTGAAAACCTGGCAAATAGGCATGTTGGCGTTCAGCGATTTCCATTGACATTCTGCTCTAATGAAAGACAGCATGTGTGTTTTCACATGGCCACTTGTGCCGTTTGCTGTGACTATTCAATAATTTCTAACGATAGTCAAGTTTATTGCTGAGAAGGTTTGATTATAGATGCAACCTCTGTCAGCCTTTTAAGTTAATAGAAAAACCATTAAACAATTCCAGGTTGTTAGTTCATATTAGCAAATCCACCATTTTAGCATAGCTGCTTATTAAATTATGAGTCATTTGATTTTCATAATGTGGAGGTAATTTATAACTAAATATAAACAAGGAAACTAGATTAAATAAACCATGTTTATGAATTGTTCTCTTGATTTGTGCTTAAACTTTATTTCATTTCATCTGAATTATAGCACTTTAACTATCGTGCATCCCTACAGTGAGTAACACCTCGAGAGCGAGAGAGTCCAAAACTGACCCAGGAGAGAAGCTGTGAAACCCCATTTAAAGGTTTTTCTCCCTTTGGCACAAAGACAGGATGAATACAGATCATTCAATGGTTTCAGAGTGAAGGCCGAGGATTGAGCTGGAGTTACTCGAACCTGCCAATGAAACAGAACACATGGAGCAAAGACACAGCACCTTCTATATACAGATCCATTATATAAAGAAACCATGACAGACCATGATGCACTCGGGCAGATAGCTGAAGACCGTGGCCTTGAGCTCAAAAGACTCGCCCCGGACGATGGAGTACGGCAGCGAGAGCTCCAGGAAGAAGGGCTGGAAGACCGTCAGCAGAGCAGGAGCAGCAACACCGAAACCTTTGGAAGACAGGCAGAACGCCTCCGTCTCCCATGTGGTGATTGTGTCAGGAACCTTGAGGGGAACTTGTGTGGATCCAGTGTCTCTGAAGAAGGGATAGCAGAAAATAGAAGCAAGGGGGACAGCAGTAAAAACTGGGCAAGTAGCTTTAGCAACAAAAGAGGTTTTACTAACCCCACTTGAGCAAGCTGCCAGATCCAGGTTTCTGGAAAGTAAACCCTGACGGTCACATCATTGGTGGAGCTGCTCCCACTTCCACCTGGTGCCGATACAGCAGAGGATGCCAATGCAGATTCCGCAAAGGCCCGGATTCCAAAGAATGCTGAAATAAGACAACATTAAGACTGCTTTTTGAATGCATTCAAGTTCTGAAGGTACAAAAGATCTAAACAGCCCCGCTTATGGCATTTAAAGGTGCAGTGTGTGATCTAGTGGTGAGGTTGTGAATTGCAACCAACAGAAGTTACGGTGGCCAACAGGAGAAGATGTCATCATCTGAGACAGCAGAGAGTAGCCAGTTAAGCAATAGTTTATTTAAAGATTAAGAAATGATGTTTGTGGATTACTTAGTTATTCAGTAAAATTATGTTATTGTTACTTGTTCATCATTGTTCTTCGTGCAAAGCAGCAAGCTAAAAAAAGCACTGACAGTGACAAAACGCATGTCCGTTTAGGCTAGGGCCACAGTAGAAACATGTCGGTGCAAAATGGCTATTCGGTAAATGGACTGCATTTATATAGCGCTTTCACAGACCCAATGGCCACCAAAGCGCTTTACATATTGCCTCCCATTCACACACCGACGGCGGTGTCTGCCATGCAAGGCGCCATCCAGCTCGTCGGGAGCAGCTGGGGTTAGGTGTCTCACACACACAGCTGGGGTTAGGTGTCTCACACACACAGCTGGGGTTAGGTGTCTCACACACACAGCTGGGGTTAGGTGTCTCACACACACAGCTGGGGTTAGGTGTCTCACACACACAGCTGGGGTTAGGTATCTTGCTCATGGACACCGACACTTGGTCAGGTGGAACCGGGGATTGAACCACCAAACTTCCGGTTTGTAGACGACCCCACTGAGCCACTGCTGCCCCATATTTCAATGTAAGGGGACCAGCGGGATATGTAGGTATGTAGGGATATTCTTAGGTAATAAAAATAACCATTATCAGTGGTGTATAAAGACCTTACACAAAGGCAATATCATATACATAACGGTACATTGTCAACAGATCCTCCTAAATTACACAATGCACCTTCTATAAAAAAAACATTAAAATACAAGTTTGAGATCAAATAGTCACACAGAAAGGGTTTTCATGGAAAGAACTGTATAGACCTACGTCCAGGGTGATTACGATAATAAACCAGGTCTTTGTACTTCAGGCAATCAGGTTCTCGTACATTCAGATTTGTTGCGAGCTTCAACCCCACACTCTGCCAGAGAAACAAGACAAAACTGAAATCAAGGGCCCTGTATTATTAAGTGACTATATGGTCATGAAGGATTTTCTACCTTGAAACCTGTATAGGCATGATCTGTAGGAACAGCTCGACGGGGTCGAAGTGTAAGACACTCCTGTTCATCCTCAACTGTGTACGGATAATCTGATTGCGACCGCACCGGGAGCAGGTTAAACACCTGGGTTCATGAAACAAGTCAACTTTATATAGCACTTTTTACAAAACAGATTGTTTCAAAAGCAGCTTTGCAGTGATAACATGAAAATGCAACAAAGTTGGTTTCTAAAAGAGAATAGTGTCAGAGTCTAGCTTAAGTTCAGTGATGGTTCATGTCTTGTTAAAAAAAGTAATTTAGTTCAATTATATATAGCCGCTCAGTGATCTTTTCCAGTTCAGTTCTCATATAATGTGTCAATGTAAGCAGATAGTTGATTGAGTGATACAGTACAGGTGTTGGCATGTCACACACTTCTAGAAAATTGAACAAAAAAAACCATCTGGTCTGTTGTAGGGGTGCAACGATACCCTCATGTCACTATACTGAACTCACGATATTGCGATGCTCCAAGACATATGATAAAAGGTTAACAAAATAAAATTTACTTTGATATTACATTGTTGGTTTAAATGAATAGCCTTGGCCTCTGTGCTTTTAACCCAAGGACAATGGTGACAAAGAATAAAAATATTCATGATTCTGAAGCTGAAAATACAGAATTTTAGACAAATATTCTTGTACTTTTTCACTGACTAGATACATTTAAAATAATGTTGGACAGTTTACTGGTCAGGTAACAAGACACTTGGTATTATCAGGACCCACAATTATTCCCCCATTGCATTATATATAGTAGTTTAATGTAGGGACCATCCACAATACATATTGCAAAATATTGTGGCACGATATATTGTTACACCCCTAGTCTATTGGTTCTTAAGTTAAAAAAAAAAGTTTTGCTTTAAATATAACAGCCACGTCGTAATAGTATGGATTTGTCCAATTGATCCATAAGGACACTCAAATCCTAAAGTTGAACCTGGATGTCAAATAAAGTCCAACAGGAAAACTGAACTGCACATATGTACCATTTCAGGACTCAGGCGTTGTGTCCCTGGCTTCAAGATCTGGACGCTCTGATCTACAGCGCTGAGGCCACACAGGGATCCCGCTTGAGCAGAGACGGTCAGAACGCTTTCCTCACCAGGAACCGCCTTAGCAGGAGAGAACTGTAGAGACACCTGGAACAAGGACCAACACACTGGAAGACATGTCATCGTTCCCCACTTAAAGCCAAAAGATGCTAGTGCACATCATACCTTGTTTTGAAAACACATTTCAGTTTCAAACACCGCTGTACCAACAACTACGCTGTCACTGGGCAGAACACAGTAGACCAGAATCTGCACTACCGGAGCCATATCAACACCGACAGACAGTTGGAACGACACGGAGCCAGTCGTGACGGTATTAGAAGCCCTCACGGTGACCGTCTGAAGGCCATGGAGGACGATCACTCCTCTGGACAAGACCTGACAAAAGATACACCAGTGCATAAAATGTGCCAGACAAACAGATCAGTGCAATCAAAACAAATCTATTATTTTTAGTCACCATATAGATGATGTCAGTGTTGTAGTTGCCAGTTTCTCCAACGAAAGAATACTTGATAGTCACTGGAAACGCAGCACCACATTTGAGCGGCTGCTCAAGCTTCACTATAGTCAGTTCACTGAACTTTTGGCTGTCAGGAGCAGAAGGTTGGAGAAGCTGAACAACCCTCCTATCTGTGCTGAAGTATGGGGACTTATAACCATCAGAACTTGCTGGAGTTGCGCTTGCCTAGAGAACAAATGCAATTGTAGTTGTGCGAAGGAGAAAAATCATTTATAATAAGAGAAAGCAAAAAATCGTACCACCAGATTTAGATCGGCCTTGGGAAGTTTAGCAGTGTTGAGGGAGAATGTGGCCAGTCCGTTCTGGTCTGTGGTTAGATTCAGCAGCAGCTCATCAGGCCAACTGTTACCATTCAGGAGATACACGGCTTTGTTTGCAATTGGAGTCCCATTGAAAAAAGACGCCAAGACCTGTTGAAAAAGACAAGGTTAGGAAAGGGAACCAATGTGAAGGCTTCTGTAACGTCATGAACTTTTACTTGCCTTTCCAGCAATCATTGATCCAGATCTAAAAGACTCTGGGAGCTCCACAAATTTGACATTCCCAACTTCAAACGTAATGGACACGGTTGTGGATTTTGATACAACTACGTCTGGGAAGAAAAAGCACAAACAAGAATACACCAAATAAACATGTAGACATGCGTTACTGGTTTAAACCAGCCAATAACTCACCCGTTCCCTCCTCAGTGATATTCAAGTTAACAAGAAACAAATCTTCCAAGTTTCTCTCAAATTTGGTGTTGAAAAACACAGATGTGCTGAAGGTAAGGGAGGCACAGCCTGTGGCATTCATCTGGTTTCAGAACAAAGATAGTCAGTAAAAAGTCAAGCACAAGCAGAAGAAAAACCTATCTCTGTATGGCAGGAGTCACACCTTAACCGTTTTATTCAGGCACAGACGAGTCAGCCCAGGAACCTCAGAGAATCGATATGGCTCACGGCATACTTCCACCAACGCTTGACCAGGTACAGGTTGCCCATATGTATATCTGGGGGAAATATGTTACAAGGAATGAGATCAAGACCCATCCACCCACAATACAGGAATAGAAGAATCACTCACTTGGCACAAGCCTCAACTTTCAGTCCCACAACTCCAACGCTGTACGTCTGTGGTGTTTTTACAGCCACGTCAAACTTGGGTAAAACTAAACCGGAAACAAACTGCTTAATGAGGACCTCAGCTCTGCTGTTGTACTTTTGCACTCAAACACTGACTTACCGTATTTCTGCACCTCAATATTCTGGGAGATCGTTCTGTCACCAATAAAAGCCTTTAGTGTGTACATCCCTATCTGAGCCTCTGGGTTTAACTCGTGAGAAAGCTGCAATATCCAACCCGTTGAGGAAACGTTTGTCCACTGACCAATCCGGTTATTTTGATTGTTCTATTGAAAAAAAAAAAAAAACTCAGAAAAAGAAACTGCATGCCTTTAGGTTCAAGCCTAAAAAGACTAGCACCAGATCAAACACTCACCTCCACCACCACAAGACTATACTGTAAAACACAAATAAAAGACATTTAAGTTACATAATGCAGATTTTAACAACCTGCATTTTACTTGTATACCATTAAACACAATGGATGTGACAGATACAGACATACCATTTGATCAAGGGGCACAAATTTGGCATTCATGGTCACAACTCTGAAATTCACTGCAAAAGGGAAAACCGATAAGAACTGAAATTCACTGCATAATGCACTCGAACATGTAGAAAGTCCATTGCACAAGTTCTGATCACTTGTAATATTTAACCAAGGGTCGTTCAAAGCTCACCCGTTTGTCCTGGATTGTAGATGGGTTTGTCTGTTTGGATGAAGGTCAAAGGTAGGTAAGATCTGAACATGACTTTCCTCTCTTCTGTCATTTTGAAGACCCTCCCTTGAACTTCCACCTTAAGCGTCTGCACAGATTCCAGATCTCCTAGAGGAGCCTGTAGAGAAGTGTTATTAAACAATAAACAGACAACAATACTGCATGTGCTGCACAATGACAGACCTTGAAACTAAAGCAGCGGTGAAACTCTGTCACAGAACTGTGCTGCACAAGTTGAGTTGTCCTATTTGTAGCATCAAGCAGAGAAACAGTCATCTTGAGACTCTCATTGGGCTTTAACAGACTCGCACACAGTTTGGCATCAGAACCGAACTCAATCACAGCAGGGAACGTCACCAAGAAGGATCTGTGGAAACATCAGTAAGACGTTTAGTGTAGGAACTCCGATCTGAACATATAATCATGCAAGAGTAGAAAAATCACAGAAGTTTTGCCATAATGTTGTACTAGAGACTACAAACAGTCATTTTGCTGAGAAATGCCACCGCTATCTCACGACCAATTCGTACTGATTAAGTGGCTGTACGAGTCGTCTAAACCCACGTGATGGGTAGTTTAGGGGCTGGTTCAGGGGTAGGTAATGCTACAGATTCATACAAATTTGGCAACTCGTAAAATATGTACGATTTACCAAAAACCGTACGAGTGAGGTCGTATGAATTGGTACGAATTGCCGTGAGATCGGATTGGAAATGCATACACTGAGGAATCAGGTTAAAACAGATAGAAGGACACTTTCATTCACTTCAAAGCACATTTACTTACGGTCCTGATCTCTGTCCCTCAACAGCAAAGAGGAAAAGGGCTAAAATGAGCCATTTCCAAACACAAATCTCCCTCACAGCCATGAAGAGCGATCATCCAACACTAAACGTGAAACAAGCGTCTCTTTCAGAAACCCCACAGAACTTCTGTTGAGATCTAGCGCTGTTTACTACTCAACAGCTCCTGTCAATCTTCTGCACTGATTGCAGCGATATTTAAATACTATTAATTGTCGTGAGGAATTCATTAAGCTCGTTAATTTCAATGATTAACTTAACCTGGAATTCATTGTGTCTGTTTATTACTCCATCCTTTAAAACGTTACACATTATCTTAAATACTGCTGATAAAACTTACAGATAATTAAAAAAAAGTTACACGTGGGTCCAGTGAACAACGTTCACGTCCAAAAACTGTCACACATTTGAAGCTTGGGAGCACACACTTAAGTTTGGTCTCCTTTTAAGAAGAAACTTAGAAGTGAAACAAAACAAAAAAAGTTATAGAGGTTTAAGTTTATGAAATGGTTTATTAACATTATTTTATATTTATATGAAACTGCTAGAACATCAAATCCATAAATCTTAATAAGTTGTGTTCAAAATTTTAGGTTGACATCTAAAAAATATTTGCTTTCAGTGAGATTTTGTGTGGGCGCAGTACCAGATTTCCCCCATCAGATGCCAGCAAAGCTCCACTGGTACACACAGTGGTTGGGTTTGTGATTTGCAGTTGTGTTTTTCTCTCTCAAATATTTCAAGCACAAAAATGTCTTTATTACACACATACAAACCACACTCTGACATTCATACCAACAGACCCACACAATTATAGCGGAATAATTTATCCAATTGGCTCTATAATATGCAGAAAACAGGAATACATTTTGTTTGTAGGCTATATTTTGGATAGATAGATGATAGAAACATGTGAAAATCAAGAGTTCCAATCAGATTGACTGTTTAATTTCCTACAGACAATGTGCTGGGGTTTAGTGCCATGTGTTTACAAGGTAAGGCTGTTAATGTTAGTTATGGAAGGAAAAAAAATGTCATATTTTCTTCCACACACCAGTTTATTATTGTGGTATCATCAATTTCATATCTTCCTTAAACTGTATGAAAAGAACCATAGACCTCGTTTCCACTGAAATTACCCGGAACAATTTGTCCCAGAAACTTTTTTCCCAGGAACTTTTTCCCCCCAGACCTGTTGCTGTCTGCGTTTCGGTTTCCATCCAGCGGCAACCTCCCACCCTGTCTCTCTCTTGAAACCAACACGGAAGTGAATTAAACTGCAATTCACCGACTGGCCGCTTGAGGCTGGCAGCAAAAGTGAGTCAAATCTCTATCTCCTCCATGTTAATGTGCCCAACTTCACAGCAGAAAAAAACATGTTTACAGTCTAGAGCAAAAAGTGGTTTTGGTCTATATAGCTAATTTTGCCCTTCATGACAACTGTGAGGGGGGTGAATTTTTTTACAACTCTGTTTAAATTATATTAAGCCTTACAGTTCTGCATAATTAAGGGCGTGGCCACTTGACTGACAGGTGGGTTGCGGCCGTTTGTCTGCTGTCTGTTAGCGTCACTCTCAGGCTTGCGAGATGTACGATATTCCATCATGTAAGCAAAGTCAACAGTGGTTCTAAGGTGTTTGGTTTCATTTCTTCACTCATTTCATTTCTTTGTTATCTAATTGAGTCTATTCTTGGGCGATGGTTAGACGTCTCTGAAATTTTTACTGACATCCCAAATTTTGCCTTGTTTTAGCCTAGACGTCTGAGTTGTGTTTGGACGGCTATTAGACGTCTTTAAAAACGCAAAATTGCTTGCTGAGTTGGTTTATAATGGCATTATGCAATGTGATCTCTACTTCTGCAGACAAACTTGCATAATTCATAAGCTAACTGTACTTTCTCATTGTGGAGCGCAGAACATACTTTCATTTCATTCATTGCTTTACTGATAAACATATACTGTATGGCGAGTGTCACGCTAAGCAATCACCTCAGAGTCAGTACAGGAGATTTCCTACGCCTCTCCTTCATGTTCCTTTCCGAGAGCAATTTAGCCACAATCTCCATTTGCCCCACTCTCCGTGTATCTTCAAATTCCCTTCAATGAAAAAGATAGAAGATATGTAAAACATACAGCATAACAGCTGTCCTCAAACCTTTTGAGCCTTCACATCAGATGTTTAGAGGAAATTCTCACGCATTTTTCTTCCTGAAGCGCTCCTGCACTCTCAGTCGGTGGATGTGTTCAGTGCTGTTCAATCCTTTGGCCTCCAGTGACTCTTTCATGTGTTGCTCTTGCTCTTTCTGTTTCTGTTCATAGGCTTTCTGTTGTAGTTTTCTAGCATACATAGTTTCCTAAGTACATGGAGAGACGATCTATCAATGGCATATGCAGACGCAAACACTCGCCCAGCAATACTTGTCCAATGCTGCTGTGGATACACATACCATTACTCTTCAAATTGCGCAAATTGAAATTGCGAATTGAAAATACGCCCAATGGAAACACGTCAATTTCACAAAAAACTCCCATGTATCGTAAAAAAGTTTTTACGCTCGCATGAGGGGTTTTTTCAGGCAATTCGAAAAAGGAATATTTCGCAAAACTGGTGTACATAAAAGTCGATCATTCTTTAAAGATGATGTGGTGTGTTTGGACAGAAGACGAGACAGAGTTTTTTATTAAACTCATAAAAGACAAAAGTATCACAGGAATACTGGATTCGAAACAACAACGAAATGCCACAATTTCTCAAGAGCTTGAAGCAGAAGGAGTGAGAAACACTCATATGAGCCGCTCTCAGTATACGGGTCTTTCCTTGCCTTTAATACTTGGAAAACATGCCTTCCATTAATAATAATGGCTAGTGTGTGGGCTGCGATATACTTAAACCTACCAACATCTGTTGCCATGTTTTTTGGAATGAGAAAATACGTTTTACTCGCATAACATCTGTTAATGGTGTTGTGTATTGATGTGACGTCACCGACGTCATCACGTACAAAGTGGAGATAAAGGACGGATGGAAGTTATATCTGGTGTCTGTGTGGTTCGATCCGAAATAACTATAAAGTATATAACATCGGCGACGAGGATGCTACAACAAGGACTCACTCGTTAGTTAAATCTGAAAGTGAGTTAGAGGTGTGTCACGCCGACTAGTTTATCTTAGTTAACTGAAGTCTGATAAAGCACGCGTTAAAGATGGACGGTACTGTTCCTAAGTTCGACTGCTACAGTGATCCAGCCACGTTGGGTCCGCGATGGACAAGATGGTTAAATGCATTCGAACTTTTTGCCGATGGAAAGGGTTTGATCCTGACTGACGACGCACCTGACGCTACAAAGGTGGGAAATGCTGAAAGAAAAAAAGATCAAGTGCAGCTCTGCCAAATCGGACAAAAAACTGTATGCATACTCAGCAAGTGAACCCTTACCAGTGAAAGGAATTTTCTGGTGTGAGGTCGGAATCGGAAAACGCGGCACAACAGCTGAGTTTACAGTTATTTGCGGGAGAGGGGAGCCACTGCTCGGAAAAGACACAGCAGTTAAATTAGGAGTGCTGAAGATTGGAGCTAATGTTGCTGTGGTGAGTGATGTGAACTCCATGATACGACAGAAGTACCCCAAATTGCTCTGTGGAGTAGGCAAACTAAACACAAAACAAATTAGTCTGCACATAGACAGCACAGTGACACCAGTTGCACAGCCCCTTAGGCGTGCCCAATTGAGGAAAAAATAAATGAGCTGCTCCACATGGACATTATCGAAAAAGTCAATGGAGCAACCCCTTGGGTAAACCCAGTTGTCATTGTACTCAAAGCGAATGGGGAAATAAGGATGTGTTTGGACATGAGACAAGCAAACACTGCAATCATTCATGGGCGGTTCCCGATCCCCACAGTGGATGAACTGTTGCAAGGTATGAATGGGTCAGTCGTTTTCAGCAAGCTAGACCTGAAATGGGGGTACCATCAGCTGGAATTGACCCCAGAATCAAGAGACATCACCACGTTCGCCGTTCATAATGGCATATATAGGTTCAAAAGACTGGTGTTTGGAGTGTCATCAGCAAGTGAGCAGTACCAGCACGAAACAGCTACTGTTCTAGCTGGCATCGAAGGAGTAGAGAACATATCAGACGACATCATCATCCATGCACCTGACAAAGAGGCTCATGAGAAAAGAATGCATGCATTACTAAAGAGACTGGAAAGCTGCGGCTTGACTCTGAATGTAGAGAAGTGCCAGTTTAAAGGTGCTCTAGGTTACTTTTAGCGGCCTCTAGTGGTGATGTTTCAGATTGCAACCAAATTTTACAAGAGCGCTCGTGCTCGAACTCATAGACAATACCGTCTATTACGCAAATATCTCGGCGAATACTTGACGGATTCGGCGAGCACCGAGCTCGTTGGGACCATCTAGTCGAGCTGAAAAGAACCATATAAGTTCCATAGTTTTTGGTGGTGTTTTCGCGGAGATATTAGCAGAAAACCATCGGGCGCGCTGCAAAATTGCGGACGCCGGTGACGTCACGATCTCAGAAGAAAATCGCTCGTATCTCTGGAAGGCAAAGACCCAGAGAGCTCAAATTCGGGGGAGGAGGTCCCAGGGGAACCCTTGCCCGAACGCTAGAGTGGCGGGCCTCGGGGATGCCCCCTACCGGATCGCCGTTCGCTGGGACCCCCGATTTCGAACGGCTATAACTCGGGGAGCCGGGCGAGTTGGACCCCGGGGGTGGGCTCGTTCGAAAGGCCCCGTCCAGCACTACGAACGATTAGAGTCTTGGGAATATTGATCAAAGATTGACTGAGATATAAGCCGACAAACGTGCGCCTTTAACCGGACGTAACTCCCTGACCGTCTACAATAGACTGTGTATAAGGAGAGAGGCTTGGGAGCGCGCATGCACGTCACATCCGTTGGATTTCGCGGTAAATCCGACCCGGAGACTTAACATAGAAATAGGAATACTGGCCTTCAGAGGTAATAGCAAAACTCGACAAGTGGATCATTTTAATGTGTGATTACAACCCCTTCACACACAGGCAATAAAAAAAGGATTCATTTTAGTAGAAAAGTTACATAGAGCACCTTTAACATGGACAAATTGGTGTTTATGGGCATGCTGTTGTCAGTGAAAGGCATAGGCCCGACGGCAGAGAGGGTGAGAGCAGTTGTGGAGGCAAGAGAGCCTGAAAACGTCTCAGAGGTGAGAAGCTTTCTCGGTTTAGCTGGCTATAGTAGCCGCTTCATACCCCAGTTTGCGAGCATCTCAGAACCTCTGCGCAGACTAACAAAAAAAGACACCAAATTTCATTTTGGAACTGATCAGAAGAAAGCTTTCAAAACTCTCAAAGATAAGTTGGCCGATGCCACAACACTGGCTTGTCTCTGAGGTTTAGGAATCTGTTCCTCTCTCTGAAATGTTTCACAGTTCCCTTTGCATTCCTCCGCACTTCCCTTTTGCTCCTTATTATTACTTGGCTCCTGAGCACATATCATTTTGCCATCCAATGTTGGTGTTTCCGCAGACAGAAACTTCTTGACAAATGTTGTATTCCGTGCATACTTTGCTCCAGTGGGTGACTGAACAACAACGCTGTTACCTTCTCTGCGTACAACCTTGTGAGGAGTGCTGTGAAATGTTGTTGTGAATTTGTCTGTTTTATCCTGTTTCACAAGCACTTGATCTCCAACCGCTATGCCTGATGTCTTAGCGCCTCGTCTGTGGTCTGTGTATATCTTGGCTTTTCCTTTCTGCTCCGCGTCTTTGTCTCGAGCTTCAAGGTCACTATGTGGAGTTGTGATGTCTGGTAACTTCCCTCTGGTCTTCCTCTGAAAAAGAAGTTCCGCTGGGCTTTTGCCCGTTGTGGTGTGTTGTATGGACCTGTAGACAGTCACATATTTGCGTAGCTCTCTTTTCCAATCCTGGCCCTCAGCATGGGCAATCCGTACTCGTTTCATCAGTGATGCGTTTTGTCTTTCCACTTGACCCTCATGTGCCAACTGTAATGCTCTTCCTCGCAGCGACTGTGGCAAGACAATTCTTGTTCCTCTGAGTATTATTTGGATAATGACACATATCTCACCTGCAATATGTCTGTATGCAGGACAGTCATCAAAACAACCTGTTTGAATAGCAGTCCTCAGTCTCTGTAATTCCACATCATTTGCTGAGATCTGCTCGACTTCCTTGGTGGTCAGGGCGCTGGGTGTGGCACAAACTGCTATAAACCGCACATATTCCTCTGCTTTATGTGTGTGCATCTCACCTTTGGCTGATGGGCCCAGCAGACGTGACAGAGGATCTGCGATGTTGTGTGTTCCAGGTATGTGAATCACCCGGAAATCATAAGGCTGTAATCTCAAGACCCACCTTTCGATTCGTGTGCATGGTTTTGAGCGAGGGCTATAAATTGCTTCCAATGCTTTGTGGTCTGTGACGAGATCAAACTTCCGACCATAAACGTAAGGGTGCAATCGTTCACATGCCCAGACCAGAGCAAGTGCTTCGCGCTCTGTTTGCGAATACCTTTGTTCGCACTCTGTCAAGCTCCTGCTCACATAGCAGACAGGAACCATTCCTACACTTTGGTCCTGAACTAGTACTGCTCCAACACCCTTTGGTCCAGCATCAGCAATAACTTTAGTTGGTGCGTCCTTGTCAAAGTAAGGAGTCAAAACAGCGACAGGAATCCCTCCGTCACACACACACACACACACACACGGATCTGCTGTGAGGAGACGTGGTTCTGATGCCTGTACTGAACTGTGATGAGCAACATCACGACTATGATGAGAAAAAAACATTCTGTCCTTTTTAGGGTTGCATCTTGTGACATCACGTCCTGTTTTTGGTTGGTTTACATGTCTTTGGTCCATGTTGCGTTCATATATCAGTCGAACCACACCAGAGTTCATTTGGAAGCGGATCGAGTCTCATCTTTTCAGCGTCTCGGTCTGTTTGTTTGGTGGCACCAGGGTTCAGATGATAGCATTCATACTTAATTCAAATGAACCACCCTTACAGAACAATCGTACCAGTTCATTTTAATCCAACCAAACATGCCAAGTGTGAACACACCCTAACAAATATTCAAAAAATTGTATGTTTGGATGTTGATTTCCATTTTCAACAGCATTTCTCAGAAAGCGCTTACTCCACCTTTAAATGGCTCAGGTTACACGTCTTGCATTAAACTGCAAACTGGAGTGGATGTGATACAAGCGGTGTGCAATTGTGTGACACATTTCACATTAAACTCTTACATTTTGTCATGTTGTGCTTTGTGTCTACGTTGTTTGATCACGCTCTTCTCTCGCTGGAGTCTGAGCTTTTGTTTCTTCTTGTCCTGTAATTGGACGTTCTTCTCCTCCAGCTCAAGTTCCTGACGCAGAGCCAAGAAGTGACCCAGATCGACCTCCACCTGACACAGCTCCAGCCTGAACATACGACAATTACACTCTACATCCACAACAACAGCATATTAAAGGCTTTCTGTTAGGCAACCATGGTTAGTAGATTAAATCATGCTGTGTAAAACTGGATTTTCAAGAATCAAAGACTTCCTCCCCAATCCATCCAGAACAGATACTGAGATAAACTAAATTATGTCATCAAACCCATGTTCAAAAGGATGTTTGAAAAAATAAAGTTTGTCCGGCAATTCATAACAAAACTCGTTTTTAAATGTTATTTGAGAGCGAAATTAAATGATCCACATCGTGAACCTTAGTTTGAGATTCTCTAGTGTAGAGTGTGACCCTTTAAATACCCCTTCATGACCTTTCATGTTGTGTGTAATAAAGCTGTTTGTGAATGTAAAAGGTCTGCAAAGTTTTTAAGATCAATGTGCACTACAAGTTATTTTCTTCAAAAAGAAATAATCGATTCTGAACTGCCTGAAACGAGTCGTCAGCAATTCCAGCCTCACTTTCTGTTACAAACATGTAGGCTGGCTACACATTTGCATAATGTGGCCTGTGGCCTTCATTGGCTGATCACCAACAACACCAACTTTGACCCTCAAACAAAAAAGTTGAGAGTAGCGTGCGGAATGGCTTAACTCTATTGGCCTGTGCCTATGGGCACCTGGGCTACCATAACGAATGGCTTAACTCTATTGCCCTGTGTTTATGGGCGCCTGGGCTACCATAACGAATGGCTTAACTCTATTGGCCTGTGTCTATGGGCGCCTGGGCTACCATAACGAATGGCTTAACTCTATTGGCCTGTGTTTATGGGCGCCTGGGCTTCCATAACGAATGGCTTAACTCTATTGCCCTGTGTTTATGGGTGCCTGGGCTACCATAACGAATGGCTTAACTCTATTGGCCTGGGCCTATGGGCGCCTGGGCTACCATAACGAATGGCTTAACTCTATTGCCCTGTGTTTATGGGCGCCTGGGCTACCATAACGAATGGCTTAACTCTATTGCCCTGGGCCTATGGGCGCCTGGGCTACCATAAAGAATGGCTTAACTCTATTGGCCTGTGTCTATGGGCGCCTGGGCTACCATGCGGAATGGCTTAACTCCATTGCCCTGTGCCTATGGGCGCCTGGGCTACCATAACGAATGGCTTAACTCTATTGGCCTGTGACTATGGGCGCCGGGGCTACCATAACGAATGGCCTAACTCTATTGCCCTGTGCCTATGGGCGCCTGGGCTACCATAACGAATGGCTTAACTCTATTGGCATGTGACTATAGGCACCTGGGCTACCATGCGGAATGGCTTAACTCTATTGGCCTGTGCCTATGGGCGCCTGGGCTACCATAACGAATGGCTTAACTCTATTGGCCTGTGACTATGGGCGCCTGGGCTACCATAACGAATGGCTTAACTCTATTGCCCTGTGTCTATGGGCGCCTGGGCTACCATAACGAATGGCTTAACTCTATTGGCCTGTGTCTATGGGCGCCTGGGCTACCATGCGGAATGGCTTAACTCTATTGGCCTGTGTCTATGGGCGCCTGGGCTACCATGCGGAATGGCTTAACTCTATTGGCCTGTGACTATGGGCGCCTGGGCTACCATAACGAATGGCTTAACTCTATTGCCCTGTGCCTATGAGCGCCTGGGCTACCATAATGAATGGTTTAACTCTATTGGCCTGTGACTATAGGCGCCTGGGCTACCATGCGGAATGGCTTAACTTTATTGGCATGTGACTATAGGCGCCTGGGCTACCATGCGGAATGGCTTAACTCTATTGGCCTGTGCCTATGGGCGCCTGGGCTACCATAACGAATGGCTTAACTCTATTGGCCTGTGACTATGGGCGCCTGGGCTACCATAACAAATGGCTTAACTCTATTGCCCTGTGTCTATGGGCGCCTGGGCTACCATAACGAATGGCTTAACTCTATTGGCCTGTGTCTATGGGCGCCTGGGCTACCATGCGGAATGGCTTAACTCCATTGCCCTGTGCCTATGGGCGCCTGGGCTACCATAACGAATGGCTTAACTCTATTGGCCTGTGACTATGGGCGCCTGGGCTACCATAACGAATGGCTTAACTCTATTGCCCTGTGCCTATGGGCGCCTGGGCTACCATAACGAATGGCTTAACTCTATTGGCATGTGACTATAGGCGCCTGGGCTACCATGCGGAATGGCTTAACTCTATTGGCCTGTGCCTATGGGCGCCTGGGCTACCATAACGAATGGCTTAACTCTATTGGCCTGTGACTATGGGCGCCTGGGCTACCATAACGAATGGCTTAACTCTATTGGCCTGTGACTATAGGCGCCTGGGCTACCATGCGGAATGGCTTAACTCTATTGGCCTGTGCCTATGGGCGCCTGGGCTACCATAACGAATGGCTTAACTCTATTGGCCTGTGACTATGGGCGCCTGGGCTACCATGCGGAATGGCTTAACTCTATTGCCCTGTGTCTATGGGCGCCTGGGCTACCATAACGAATGGCTTAACTCTATTGCCCTGTGTCTATGGGCGCCTGGGCTACCATGCGGAATGGCTTAACTTTATTGGCATGTGACTATAGGCGCCTGGGCTACCATGCGGAATGGCTTAACTTTATTGGCATGTGACTATAGGCGCCTGGGCTACCATGCGGAATGGCTTAACTCTATTGGCCTGTGTCTATGGGCGCCTGGGCTACCATGCGGAATGGCTTAACTCTATTGGCCTGTGTCTATGGGCGCCTGGGCTACCATGCGGAATGGCTTAACTCTATTGGCCTGTGTCTATGGGCGCCTGGGCTACCATGCGGAATGGCTTAACTCTATTGGCCTGTGACAATGGGCGCCTGGGCTACCATGCGGAATGGCTTAACTCTATTGGCCTGTGTCTATGGGCGCCTGGGCTACCATGCGGAATGGCTTAACTCTATTGGCCTGTGTCTATGGGCGCCTGGGCTACCATGCGGAATGGCTTAACTCTATTCGCCTGTGTCTATGGGCCCCTGGGCTACCATGCGGAATGGCTTAACTCTATTGGCCTGTGTCTATGGGCGCCTGGGCTACCATGCGGAATGGCTTAACTCTATTGGCCTGTGTCTATGGGCCACCATGCGGAATGGCTTAACTCTATTGGCCTGTGACTATGGGTGCCTGGGCTACCATAACGAATGGCTTAACTCTATTGGCCTGTGCCTATGGGTCACAAATTCTCTGAATTCAGTGATGGTGCTTAATGAACATGCTACATAGCAGTGTCTCCACGAAGATAATAAAAATGTACCGCAAACATTTCAATTTACGAGTCATTATTTTACAATATTTTAAAAACTTGAATATTTGAGCTGATATTACTATATCTATTGTCTGAGTTACATTGCTAAAGAGTGATTACTTGGCATTTCATATCTGTCTCATGCAATGGTTATGTCAACACCATTTGAGAGTGAACCCCACATATTACACTTATCTTTGATGTTGGATTTCTAAAAGCATGCTGCAATGCTAAGGCAAATGCTGACCAAGTATTTGAAGGTTAAACGGCAAGCTCATTGGCTACTGAATATGCAAGAACCAATCAGCTGCGCCCTATAGATAACCAATTATGAACAGGTGAGTTAAAGACCTATTAGCCTGCACCATCTAGACTAGTTTCAGGCCAGAACTTTAGCATTAATCACTGAGAAGTATAACATTGAATTAGATTGAGGAAGAGCTTTCAGGTATTGGTCACATTTTAAAAGCTTAATGAATGTAAAACCTATAGAAGAACAGAAACCGACAAGGTTAGGGGTGCGTTTATTAATTTAAATGTACCCGACTTAAAACAGTATACCTTCCTTTTTTGTAGGGAACACAGAACTTCCAAAAATGCTATTAGTGAATTAATGAAAGTAGTAATACAGGAGCATTTAGAGTCCTGCTTTTAAATAATCCAAAAGTGATTGAAAAGTCCCAGTTTAGAACAGCCATTAAATTGTTCCTTACCTCAATGCAGATTACTAGAAGTCACAGGACAAATAAAAACTCAGTGCAAAATGTTCCAACCTGACCCGTAATGCTGCCTGAATCATGATCATACACGGTTCGCTGGACAGTGGAGAACTAGTCCTCAACTGAGCCTGGGTTCTCCCGCAGTTCTCCATTCTGTCTCCTGGTGAGTTCTGGCTCCTAAGTTACGCTGGACTATGAGGCTATTTGTTGTATTATTTGTTATCACAGTAGAGCTGCTTCCAGACTTACAGCTTCAAACAAACTTGATCCACAGAAACATGCAACACATCACTGATTGTATAAAAAGTTTTATTTGATTCATGTTTTGTAGCCAGTACTACCGTACAATCATGGACAGGGGGATGTGTATGTGGTCTCAAACTGATCACCTGAAAAAAGGACAAGAAATTAGCCTGAGCATACAGCCAATTCAGCCAAACTCACGAGTCGATGAAAGCCTACTTGTCTGATAGTAGTCATAAACATTGATGACTGCTGGCTTGAGATTTGAGACTGCAAGAACCCGTTTTAGCCGTAGTGTGTAAGTTATGGGGAAGTTTTTGAGAACCTGCAATACAGAAGAGATGAAGAGCAAAGATGCACATACACGAAGGTGGCAGCTAGTAATGTACCCAGTGTAGTCTCACCTCTTTCAGATACACTAGGACATGATCATCTTCAGCATCAACCCGCTCCACTAGCGGAGCAAACGATTTGGGTGGAGAACCAAGCTGAGAATAAAAAACCATCATTTACAGAGAACTACATCTGAAGGAGCTTCAAGCATCTTACAAGTCATCTTAAACCAGTACAAACCGGTGACGTATCTGCCGTGAAGCCCGACAGGAGCTTAATGTCCACGATAACCATGTTAGTACTTGCTTGTGCACCATTGTATCTGAATGGGAATAAAGAGGTTTAGATAACGGGAACAAGCAGCTTTAAAATGGAATTAAAACTAAACAGGAGCTGATTTAAGAAAGTCAAAGATGTTCTTACTTCACTGTGAAGTTCAACATAAGATTAGCCCCAAGCGGTCTGCAGTCTCCAGTCACCTTCGCTTCGACACTCAGCGTTCTGGAGACTTTAATAGGTGTCGGGATGTTGTAGAAACACGCAATCTATGATAAGTAAAATACAATTAGTATGTGCACGAAAAGAAACAGAAATGGAAAGGGTGAAGATACAGACCTGCACAGACACACAAGCGGATCCTGACGCTTTAATACTATATTTGCCGGGAACATTCTTCAGCGGCTTCTCCTGATACAGCAGCCTGTTGTCCCGACTCACACTGAAGCTATAAGAGTCTCCTCCTACTACTGAGGACTGTACGGTAACGGTGCTGGACCCAGCCAAACTGAACACTTGAGCAGCGTACACAGACAGGGCATGAAGAGCCACCACAGTGTCCTAAAACAAGCAAATTATTAAAAACTCCACTCAGATATGGTTGATTGTGCTCATGTTTGGTAGTCAGAGGCACCTGGGTGGAGGAAAAGCCTCCATAGGGATTCTGCTGGGTCACCAGCCAGTTGACAATGCGGTTAGCATAGCTCAGAGAAGCCGTTGTGAGGGGCTTAACTGTGAGAACCGCTAGCAGCACGTAAGAGGTGATCTCCACCGCCACAGTATCACCAGATGTAGTCTGAGACCAATGGAGTTTAGTGCCTTAGGATGAGATGGAGAGGATAAAGTTGATGCCAAATAACCTGATGAAAATCTTAAACAAGAGGCTGGTAAATTTCACCTTCAGAAATGGCAAGATTATTCAAGGTGGTTAGAAGCTGTGATCGAGTGGTGGTCTCTTCAGCCAGACTGAAGGTGTAGGCCAGAAGAGCCGTGGTGTAAGTGTTTCCCACGTTCCCAACAACAGGCCTCAAGCAAGACAGAGCGTTGGTAATGACGGGATCCTGAAAATCAAAGCAAGTGTCAGACTAAAGCCAGAAAAGGAAGGTCATCTGTAAGGAGCTCATACAACTACTGAAGTTTACCGTGGAGGGGACGCCCATCTCAAGCAGTGATGCAGTGATGTAGGCGGTCATGGTAATGTTATCATCAACTCCACCCTAAAACACCAGTATATGGATTAAGAATTGTCCAATCCCTTGAATACATTATGGTGCATTTGAAGAAATATGCGATCACCTTCAGTTCATAGTGGTACAGAGTTCCCTGCTGCATGAAACAGCCGTCCGAAACCTGCTGGCTGATCAACCAATCCTTTGCACTCTGAAGGACATTCGGGTCTATGAAGACGAAGCCCCTCGCTAGCCCAAAAGATCTCATGACAAAGGCAGTCAACCTGGCCATGGAGGAAGTTTCATGACAAGCTAAAAACACAAACAGCTGACTAAAGTCTAGAACCAGCATGAAACTCACCATGTATTCGATTCATCATAACCAAATGTGCTGTATGATCCATCACTGTGCCTGTAGTTTAGTTGTCCTTGGTATCCTGTTCAGGTCAAAATCCACAAGAACTTAGTCTGACACGCTCCCAAAGGACGTTCAGTTCTTTTCCCGTTAAACTAGTCTAACAAGTAAAAGAAGATTGTCGTCCAAACCTCTTTGAATGTAGCCTGTGGCCGTCTCTCGGATGGCTGCGGTGAGTTGCCTCGTGCCTTCCAGGTACTGCAGTATGTAAATATTTGGAGCAAGAACACCCATATTCTGTTCTCCACAGCCATATGGCATCCTTAATAACCCATCTAGATTATTCAGTGAACGACCCATTACGTCTCCTATGAGAGGAATAGAAACAAGGGGTCAAGCCATATGTTATTCTGCTGAACGTCACTGATGGTTTCTCCAAAATTGAACTGCTTTACCTAGGACTGAAACTGAGCATTTGGCTGATCCCTGGATCACATTTGCAGGAAACGTCAGAGTCACATCTTCAGAAAGGAGATTTCCTGCGGTCCAAACAGAACAGGTCAGCACAGAGCACTAGGCTAATGTTTGACTGTAGGCTAAGGGGGATATGTTTGAGAATCATTGAGTGCAAACAAACCCTTTGGACACAGTAACCAACTCTGGGTGTTTGTCCTTTCAACTCCTTCAGGCTATAAAAGCAGTAAAACACCACATCAGTAAAGCAGCATGAGCTCCATGATCAAACTCCAGAAGGCTGGCTAACACTTACCAGGACAAGTAGACTTCGAGTGACTACGTCCATGCGTCCTCTCGTTGGCACAGTCACGACCTCAGTGCCACATCGATTCTGGGATGGTTCAGCTGAAGCATTGAGAGTCACATTAACAGCTCCTGCAGTGACAGAAGCGACAGTCACGATTGCAATTAAAAAAAGATTCATCACCATTTGTCTATTACGCATAATCCCACTAGCTAGCTATCATCCTAATAGCAATTCTCTATTTGACATTTGCAGTTTCTTGAATTGATAAGCCTCCACGATTGGTCACCAGGCGTCAAGAGTTTAAAAAGCCCCACCTCAGCTTTTCACTTAAATGGATACATTTTCTGCACAGCGTTTAGCTTCCCAATCTGCATTGAGAAAATGCTGATGATCTGAAAACCTGGCAAATAGGCATGTTGGCGTTCAGCGATTTCCATTGACATTCTGCTCTAATGAAAGACAGCATGTGTGTTTTCACATGGCCACTTGTGCCGTTTGCTGTGACTATTCAATAATTTCTAACGATAGTCAAGTTTATTGCTGAGAAGGTTTGATTTTAGATGCAACCTCTGTCAGCCTTTTAAGTTAATAGAAAAACCATTAAACAATTCCAGGTTGTTAGTTCATATTAGCAAATCCACCATTTTAGCATAGCTGCTTATTAAATTATGAGTCATTTGATTTTCATAATGTGGAGGTAATTTATAACTAAATATAAACAAGGAAACTAGATTAAATAAACCATGTTTATGAATTGTTCTCTTGATTTGTGCTTAAACTTTATTTCATTTCATCTGAATTATAGCACTTTAACTATCGTGCATCCCTACAGTGAGTAACACCTCGAGAGCGAGAGAGTCCAAAACTGACCCAGGAGAGAAGCTGTGAAACCCCATTTAAAGGTTTTTCTCCCTTTGGCACAAAGACAGGATGAATACAGATCATTCAATGGTTTCAGAGTGAAGGCCGAGGATTGAGCTGGAGTTACTCGAACCTGCCAATGAAACAGAACACATGGAGCAAAGACACAGCACCTTCTATATACAGATCCATTATATAAAGAAACCATGACAGACCATGATGCACTCGGGCAGATAGCTGAAGACCGTGGCCTTGAGCTCAAAAGACTCGCCCCGGACGATGGAGTACGGCAGCGAGAGCTCCAGGAAGAAGGGCTGGAAGACCGTCAGCAGAGCAGGAGCAGCAACACCGAAACCTTTGGAAGACAGGCAGAACGCCTCCGTCTCCCATGTGGTGATTGTGTCAGGAACCTTGAGGGGAACTTGTGTGGATCCAGTGTCTCTAAAGAAGAGATAGCAGAAAGTAGAAGCAAGGGGGACAGCAGTAAAAACTGGGCAAGTAGCTTTAGCAACAAAAGAGGTTTTACTAACCCCACTTGAGCAAGCTGCCAGATCCAGGTTTCTGGAAAGTAAACCCTGACGGTCACATCATTGGTGGAGCTGCTCCCACTTCCACCTGGTGCCGATACAGCAGAGGATGCCAATGCAGATTCCGCAAAGGCCCGGATTCCAAAGAATGCTGAAATAAGACAACATTAAGACTGCTTTTTGAATGCATTCAAGTTCTGAAGGTACAAAAGATCTAAACAGCCCCGCTTATGGCATTTAAAGGTGCAGTGTGTGATCTAGTGGTGAGGTTGTGAATTGCAACCAACAGAAGTTACGGTGGCCAACAGGAGAAGATGTCATCGTCTGAGACAGCAGAGAGTAGCCAGTTAAGCAATGGTTTATTTAAAGATTAAGAAATGATGTTTGTGGATTACTTAGTTATTCAGTAAGATTATGTTATTGTTACTTGTTCATCATTGTTCTTCGTGCAAAGCAGCAAGCTAAAAAAGCACTGACAGTGACAAAACGCATGTCCGTTTAGGCTAGGGCCACAGTAGAAACATGTCGGTGCAAAATGGCTATTTGGTAAATGGACTGCATTTATATAGCGCTTTCACAGACCCAATGGCCACCAAAGCGCTTTACATATTGCCTCCCATTCACACACCGACGGCGGTGTCTGCCATGCAAGGCGCCATCCAGCTCGTCGGGAGCAGCTGGGGTTAGGTGTCTCACACACACAGCTGGGGTTAGGTGTCTCACACACACAGCTGGGGTTAGGTGTCTCACACACACAGCTGGGGTTAGGTGTCTCACACACACAGCTGGGGTTAGGTATCTTGCTCATGGACACCGACACTTGGTCAGGTGGAACCGGGGATTGAACCACCAAACTTCCGGTTTGTAGACGACCTACATGAACCACTGAGCCACTGCTGCCCCATATTTCAATGTAAGGGGACCAGCGGGATATGTAGATGAAATGGCTCATTCTTAGGTAATAAAAATAACCATTTTCAGTGGTGTATAAAGACCTTACACAAAGGCAATATCATATACATAACGGTACATTGTCAACAGATCCTCCTAAATTACACAATGCACCTTCTATAAAAAAAAACATTAAAATATAAGTTTGAGATCAAATAGTCACACAGAAAGGGTTTTCATGGAAACAACTGTATAGACCTACGTCCAGGGCCATTACGATAATAAACCAGGTCTTTGTACTTCAGGCAATCAGGTTCTCGTACATTCAGATTTGTTGCGAGCTTCAACCCCACACTCTGCCAGAGAAACAAGACAAAACTGAAATCAAGGGCCCTGTATTATTAAGTGACTATATGGTCATGAAGGATTTTCTACCTTGAAACCTGTATAGGCATGATCTGTAGGAACAGCTCGACGGGGTCGAAGTGTAAGACACTCCTGTTCATCCTCAACTGTGTACGGATAATCTGATTGCGACCGCACCGGGAGCAGGTTAAACACCTGGGTTCATGAAACAAGTCAACTTTATATAGCACTTTTTACAAAACAGATTGTTTCAAAAGCAGCTTTGCAGTGATAACATGAAAATGCAACAAAGTTGGTTTCTAAAAGAGAATAGTGTCAGAGTCTAGCTTAAGTTCAGTGATGGTTCATGTCTTGTTAAAAAAAGTAATTTAGTTCAATTATATATAGCCGCTCAGTGATCTTTTCCAGTTCAGTTCTCATATAATGTGTCAATGTAAGCAGATAGTTGATTGAGTGATACAGTACAGGTGTTGGCATGTCACACACTTCTAGAAAATTGAACAAAAAAACAACAAAAAAACCATCTGGTCTGTTGTAGGGGTGCAACGATACCCTCATGTCACTATACTGAACTCACGATATTGCGATGCTCCAAGACATATCAAAGTAAATTTTATTTTGTTAACCTTTTATCATATTACATTGTTGGTTTAAATTAATAGCCTTGGCCTCTGTGCTTTTAACCCAAGGACAATGGTGACACCAGAATAAAAATATTCATGATTCTGAAGCTGAAAATACAGAATTTTAGACAAATATTCTTGTACTTTTTCACTGACTAGATACATTTAAAATAATGTTGGACAGTTTACTGGTCAGGTAACAAAACACTTGGTATTATCAGGACCCACAATTATTCCCCCATTGCATTATATATATAGTAGTTTAATGTAGGGACCATCCACAATACATATTGCAAAATATTGTGGCACGATATATTGTTACACCCCTAGTCTATTGGTTCTTAAGTTAAAAAAAAAAAGTTTTGCTTTAAATATAACAGCCACGTCGTAATAGTATGGATTTGTCCAATTGATCCATAAGGACACTCAAATCCTAAAGCTGAACCTGGATGTCAAATAAAGTCCAACAGGAAAACTGAACTGCACATATGTACCATTTCAGGACTCAGGCGTTGCGTCCCTGGCTTCAAGATCTGGACGCTCTGATCTACAGCGCTGAGGCCACACAGGGATCCCGCTTGAGCAGAGACGGTCAGAACGCTTTCCTCACCAGGAACCGCCTTAGCAGGAGAGAACTGTAGAGACACCTGGAACAAGGACCAACACACTGGAAGACATGTCATCGTTCCCCACTTAAAGCCAAAAGATGCTAGTGCACATCATACCTTGTTTTGAAAACACATTTCAGTTTCAAACACCGCTGTACCAACAACTACGCTGTCACTGGGCAGAACACAGTAGACCAGAATCTGCACTACCGGAGCCATATCAACACCGACAGACAGTTGGAACGACACGGAGCCAGTCGTGACGGTATTAGAAGCCCTCACGGTGACCGTCTGAAGGCCATGGAGGACGATCACTCCTCTGGACAAGACCTGACAAAAGATACACCAGTGCATAAAATGTGCCAGACACACAGATCAGTGCAATCAAAACAAATCTATTATTTTTAGTCACCATATAGATGATGTCAGTGTTGTAGTTGCCAGTTTCTCCAACGAAAGAATACTTGATGGTCACTGGAAACGCAGCACCACATTTGAGCGGCTGCTCAAGCTTCACTATAGTCAGTTCACTGAACTTTTGGCTGTCAGGAGCAGAAGGTTGGAGAAGCTGAACAACCCTCCTATCTGTGCTGAAGTATGGGGACTTATAACCATCAGAACTTGCTGGAGTTGCGCTTGCCTAGAGAACAAATGCAATTGTAGTTGTGCGAAGGAGAAAAATAATTTATAATAAGAGAAAGCGAAAAATCGTACCACCAGATTTAGATCGGCCTTGGGAAGTTTAGCAGTGTTGAGGGAGAATGTGGCCAGTCCGTTCTGGTCTGTGGTTAGATTCAGCAGCAGCTCATCAGGCCAACTGTTACCATTCAGGAGATACACAGCTTTGTTTGCAATTGGAGTCCCATTGAAAAAAGACGCCAAGACCTGTTGAAAAAGACAAGGTTAGGAAAGGGAACCAATGTGAAGGCTTCTGTAACGTCATGAACTTTTACTTGCCTTTCCAGCAATCATTGATCCAGATCTAAAAGACTCTGGGAGCTCCACAAATTTGACATTCCCAACTTCAAACGTAATGGACACGGTTGTGGATTTTGATACAACTACGTCTGGGAAGAAAAAGCACAAACAAGAATACACCAAATAAACATGTAGACATGCGTTACTGGTTTAAACCAGCCAATAACTCACCCGTTCCCTCCTCAGTGATATTCAAGTTAACAAGAAACAAATCTTCCAAGTTTCTTACAAATTTGGTGTTGAAAAACACAGATGTGCTGAAGGTAAGGGAGGCACAGCCTGTGGCATTCATCTGGTTTCAGAACAAAGATAGTCAGTAAAAAGTCAAGCACAAGCAGAAGAAAAACCTATCTCTGTATGGCAGGAGTCACACCTTAACCGTTTTATTCAGGCACAGACGAGTCAGGCCAGGAACCTCAGAGAATCGATATGGCTCACGGCATACTTCCACCAACGCTTGACCAGGTACAGGTTGCCCATATGTATATCTGGGGGAAATATGTTACAAGGAATGAGATCAAGACCCATCCACCCACAATACAGGAATAGAAGAATCACTCACTTGGCACAAGCCTCAACTTTCAGTCCCACAACTCCAACGCTGTACGTCTGTGGTGTTTTTACAGCCACGTCAAACTTGGGTAAAACTAAACCAGAAACAAACTGCTTAATGAGGACCTCAGCTCTGCTGTTGTACTTTTGCACTCAAACACTGACTTACCGTATTTCTGCACCTCAATATTCTGGGAGATCGTTCGGTCACCAATAAAAGCCTTTAGTGTGTACATCCCTATCTGAGCCTCTGGGTTTAACTCGTGAGAAAGCTGCAATATCCAACCCGTTGAGGAAACGTTTGTCCACTGACCAATCCGGTTATTTTGATTGTTCTATTGAAAAAAAAAAAAAAACTCAGAAAAAGAAACTGCATGCCTTTAGGTTCAAGCCTAAAAAGACTAGCACCAGATCAAACACTCACCTCCACCACCACAAGACTGTACTGTAAAACACATAGAAGACATTTAAGTTACATAAATGCAGATTTTAACAACCTGTATTTTACTTGTATACCATTAAAATCAATGTTTAATTGAGACACAGACATACCATTTGATCAAGGGGCACAAATTTGGCATTCATGGTCACAACTCTGAAATTCACTGCAAAAGGGAAAACGGATAAGAACTGAAATCCACTGCATAATGCACTCGAACATGTAGAAAGTCCATTGCACAAGTTCTGATCACTTGTAATATTTAACCAAGGGTCGTTCAAAGCTCACCCGTTTGTCCTGGATTGTAGATGGGTTTGTCTGTTTGGATGAAGGTCAAAGGTAGGTAAGATCTGAACATGACTTTCCTCTCTTCTGTCATTTTGAAGACCCTCCCTTGAACTTCCACCTTAAGCGTCTGCACAGATTCCAGATCTCCTAGAGGAGCCTGTAGAGAAGTGTTATTAAACAATAAACAGACAACAATACTGCATGTGCTGCACAATGACAGACCTTGAAACTAAAGCACCGGTGAAACTCTGTCACAGAACTGTGCTGCACAAGTTGAGTTGTCCTATTTGTAGCATCAAGCAGAGAAACAGTCATCTTGAGACTCTCATTGGGCTTTAACAGACTCGCACACAGTTTGGCATCAGAACCGAACTCAATCACAGCAGGGAACGTCACCAAGAAGGATCTGTGGAAACATCAGTAAGACGTTTAGTGTAGGAAATTAGATCTGAACATAATCATGCAAGAGTAGAAAAAGCACAGAAGTAGTTGCCATAATGTTGTACTAGAGATTACAAACAGTCATTTTGCTGAGAATTGCCACCGCTATCTCACGACCAATTAGGGTTGCCACCTGTCCCGGTTTTACCGGGATTGTCCTTCTTTTTAATAACCTGTCCCGGGAAATTTACGCACTCTCCCGGGACACTGAATGTCCCGGTTTTCGAAAGGCTACGTGAATATGTATGTTCAAACTGTGTAGCGCGCGCAACGGCAGAGAGCGAGAGACCTTGCGTGTGTGTGCTAGTGTGAGTCGAGTCTGCCTCAAGAAGCGCATAAGAAGCGCATGTAATCTGAGTGTGGAGCGCGCTTGCTGCACGAGGCGCGGGCGCGAGCACTTCCGTTTTTCTATCAACAGTGGAAACAACTTAAAATAGGCCTACTACTCTATCATTTCTGGTCATAGAAAATAAACATCATTCGCAACAATACATCATTCGCAACTACTTTTATTTGTGTAAACTCACAATAACAAGAAAACGTTGTGCTTTTGTAAAATAAAATAAAACAATCAGTCGCGCTCTTTTATGGTCTCCGTGAACTGGATCGCGTCTCAAAATAAACAAGCCCATAGGCTAAAGCTTGAAATGTCCACTTTTAAACGAACAAATTCGAATCAAAAGAAAATACAGTCTGATTATGTAATCCATATGAATTTCTTCTCTAAAGGCGCATCTGCTTTACAGCGGAGATGGAGATATGTTGCAGCCGATTTAGAAAATACTAGTTTATTAATAAACAATTAAAATGCCTCGTTACTTTTTCAGAAACATTTATAATAGCCTATAAATCATCTATAGCCTTAGAAATATAGTGTTTGGCCTTAGAAAACCATTTTATCCATATAATTTGTGAATATTTTAAATGCTTATTAAAGGGGCAAAAAAAAAATCATGAACAAAAATCTGAAAATACGCGAATATAGGATATATTTTTGCGCAGCATTTGGTGTATAGGCGGGCCTACAGTTAAAATTTAAATTTTGGTGTTCAACCGTTCATTTTTGGTCTTCAAACACCCCTCTCTCCCTCCCCCCAGGTGGGCGGGTAATATGTCCCGGTATTTTATCAGACATAGGTGGCAACCCTACGACCAATTCGTACAAGTGATTAAGTGGCTGTACGATTCGTCTAAACCCACGTGATGGGCTGGTTCAGGGGTAGGTAATGCTACAGATTCATACAAATTTGGCAACTCGTAAAATATGTACGATTTACCAAAAACCGAGGTCGTATGAATTGGTACGAATTGCCGAGAGAGATCGGATTGGAAATGCATACACTGAGGAATCAGGTTAAAACAGATAGAAGGACACTTTCATTCACTTCAAAGCACATTTACTTACGGTCCTGATCTATGTCCCTCAACAGCAAAGAGGAAAAGGGCTAAAATGAGCCATTTCCAAACACAAATCTCCCTCACAGCCATGAAGAGCGATCATCCAACACTAAACGTGAAACAAGCGTCTCTTTCAGAAACCCCACAGAACTTCTGTTGAGATCTAGCGCTGTTTACTACTCAACAGCTCCTGTCAATCTTCTGCACTGATTGCAGCGATATTTAAATGCTATTAATTGTCGTGAGGAGTTCATTAAGCTCGTTAATTTCAATGATTAACCTAACCTGGAATTCATTGTGTCTGTTTATTACTCCATCCTTTAAAACGTAACACATTATCTTAAATACTGCTGATAAAACTTACAGATAATTAAAAAAAATTACATGTGGGTCCAGTGAACAACAATGTTCACGTCAAAAAACTGAAGAAAAAATTGAAGCTTGGGAGCACACACTTAAGTTTGATCTCCTTTTAAAGAAGAAACTTAGAAGTGAAACAAAACAAAAAAAGTTATAGAGGTTTAAGTTTATGAAATGGTTGATTAAAATGATTTTATATAAATATGAAACCGCTAGAACATCAAATCCATAAATCTTAATAAGTTGTGTTCAAAATTTTAGGTTGACATCTAAAAAATATTTGCTTTCAGTGAGATTTTGTGTGGGCGCAGTACCAGATTTCCCCCATCAGATGCCAGCAAAGCTCCACTGGTACACACAGTGGTTGGGTTTGTGATTTGCAGTTGAGTTTTTCTCTCTCAAATATTTCAAGCACAAAAGTGTCTTTATTACACACATACAAACCACACTCTGACATTCATACCAACACACCCACACAATTATAGCGGAATAATTGATCTTAATTTAGAATAATTGGCTCTATAATATGCAGAAAACAGGAATACATTTTGTTTGTAGGCTATATTTTGGATAGATAGATGATAGAAACATGTGAAAATCAAGAGTTCCAATCAGATTGACTGTTTAATTTCCTACAGACAATGTGCTGGGGTTTAGTGCCATGTGTTTACAAGGTAAAAGGCTGTTAATGTTAGTTATGGAAAGAAAAAAAATGTCATATTTTCTTCCACACACCAGTTTATTATTGTGGTATCATCAATTTCATATCTTCCTTAAACTGTATGAAAAGAACCATAAACCGCGTTTCCACTGAAATTATCCGGAACAATTTGTCCCAGAAACTTTTTTCCCAGGACCTTTTTTCCCCAGACCTGTTGCTGTCTGCGTTTCGGTTTCCATCCAGCGGCAACCTCCCACCCTGTCTCTCTCTTGAAACCAACACGGAAGTGAATTAAACTGCAATTCACCGACTGGCCGCTTGAGGCTGGCAGCAAAAGTGAGTCAAATCTCTATCTCCCCCATGTTAATGTCCCCAACTTTACAGCAGAAAAAAACATGTTTACAGTCTGGAGCAAAAAGTGGTTTTGGTCTATATAGCTAATTTTGCCCTTAATGACAACTGTGAGGGGGGTGAATTTTTTTACAACTCTGTTTAAATTATATTAAACCTTACAGTTCTGCATAATTAAGGGCGTGGCCACTTGAGTGACAGGTGGGTTGCGGCCGTTTGTCTGCTGTCTGTTAGCGTCACTCTCAGCTAATTCCAGCAGCTGTTGTACTTGCCATCTCTGCCGTGTTTGTGCTTTTTTCGAGATTATTTCATACAATTTAATACACGCATTATACCGTCGCCCACGCCGTTGGATTCCGTCGTTGTCGAGTATGGAGAGAACAACCAGTGTACGGTGTACATTTTAGGATATCCTCAGACCTCAGACATATGAAGACAAGGCATCATGCCTCAGAATAAAAGGCTTCAGTCATTGGAGAAAACGGCATCGCGTCTCAGACTGAAAAGCTTCAGGTCTCAGGAAAAACAATGTCAGGTGTCAGGTCTCGTACAATTAGGCATCAGACAAAACAGCCTCAGACAAAAAGGCATCAGACATAGAGGCATCGCATGAAACGGCATCGGACAAAACAGCCTCAGACAAAAAGGCATCAGACATAGAGGCATCGCATGAAACGGCATCGGACAAAACAGCCTCAGACAAAAAGGCATCAGACATAGAGGCATCGCATGAAACGGCATCGGACAAAACAGCCTCAGACAAAAAGGCATCAGACATAGAGGCATCGCATGAAACGGCATCGGACAAAACAGCCTCAGACAAAAAGGCATCAGACATAGAGGCATCGCATGAAACGGCATCGGACAAAACAGCCTCAGACAAAAAGGCATCAGGCGAAACGGACTCAGGTGGAGTTTAGCATTCGCATTGCCCCGCCCCATGTGACGTCACGATATGATATAGGCCTATTTGTATATATATATATTTTTTTTTTAAGTATATATTTGTATATATTTTATACATTTGTTTATCAAATGTTACATTAATTACGTTGTATACAGTTGAGAACATGCATTTCACGAGTTTTATTTGCACGTTTAAAAAGTTAGATGACAGGCCTATTATGAAGGTAAAAGAGTAGCAATACTCGAGAGCACGTAGATGTGAATTTGAGAACTTGTACAATAAATATTCGTACTTGTATGTGAACATTTACACTCACAACTCCGTTGTGAAAACCTGTAAAATAAAAATCTGAAGTTGAATGTTGAAATTTGCACTCGCAGACAATAGTCACAAACCTGTATTCTGAATCTGAAGCTGCAGACAAGCGAGACAAATGTGTAAAATGCCATTCACAGAAATACAATGACAGTCACAAACATGTAAAATATATTTGCACTTCTTGTAACATTCAAATTCGCAGTACAACCTCAAATTGGCATTTGCAACTTCTCAAATCTGTCACTGCAAGTTCAAATTTCGCGCCTTGACTTTTGCTACTCTTTTCGCGATATATGAGGCGCAAAACTGATTTGTGCACTTGTAACTCAGTGGCGGTGAGAGCGGAAGGGGGGCGGGAGCGGGGGTGTTCAAAGGAGCCGTTTTATTGGTTGGCGCCTAGCCAATGAAATGGGACTTCTATTGTACGCAATGATGTCACGAAACCCGGCTCACTCTGAAACACAGGTTTGTGACTATTGTCTGCGAGTGCAAATCTCAGCGTTCAAGTTCAGATTTTTATTTTACAGGTTTTCACATCGGAGTTGTGAGTGTAAATGTTCGCGTACACGTACGAATATTTATTGTACAAGTTCTCAAATTCACATCTACGTGCTCTCGAGTTTTGCTACTAATTTACCTTCATAAGCAACTGACCAACTTATGCCGAGTTCAGACTGCACGATTTTCAAAATAATCGGGTCACTGTTGTTTTCACACTGCATGACTATCTGGGGTAACATTCAGTTGCTGCTGTGTTCACACTGCACGATGGATCGGCGACAGGAGGTTTCACACTGCATGACTTTACAAAAGAAAGAATCGCCGACAACTTCTGCCTGGTCCGCAAACTACGTTTCACAACCAAACAAACGCGAGAAGTGATAGGAAATAACGGAAGATCACGCGTGCGTGAGACCGGAGTTCTCGCGCGACACTGAATTTGTTATTAAAAATAGGCTTGTTTGAGATGCGCCTTGCCTCGCCTGAAATGGATGCGAGAGTAGGCGGCTGCAGTGCAGTGGCGGAGCCAGGATTTTTTCATAGGGGTGGCCAGGCAGGGGCCAGCAAACAGTCTGGGGTGGCACATAAATCTTAATTATTTTAACATAATAATTAGTTTAAATAATCTATTGGACTGTTCCTACACAACTGAATACAGTTCATTTGTATTCAATTGTAGCTAATTGAGAGAGTAGTGAATTAGGAATCATGGAATACTGAGTGAATTTGATTTTTTTTTAAATTATTATTAGCTATTTACCACCTCCAGGAATAATAATAAAGGGGACACACACTATAGCTAAAGTTATTTAGTCATATAGTAAACTTGCTCAGTTAGCATGGTTCTGGTTCACAAAAACCCCCAACATTGTTCCACCTTCATGGATGAGACATGCAGATAACTACTGTAGTTCAAAGATTATACCCTTCATTGAATTTTATATAATCAATTAACTCTTCAACTTTCTATATTAGTAGTCAAAATAAAGAATCTAAACCGTTCTATCATACCTAATTAAAAAGGGGGGAAACATCTCTTTTGAATCGCTATGTGCAAGAATGTGAAGTCAACATGTACATAAATGGCAGAATATAAAATTAGTTATTTTATGGATTTAAAAATTATGCATTTTATTTTGTCCTTTACAAATTAACGCAAAATTACCGCCTATCTTCTTGTACAAATGCACAGTGCTCACATTTATTTGTACATTAAAAAAACACATAGCCTGTCAGTTTGTGCCTTAAACATGGCAGAATATTTTAGTCTAGACATATGTGACGCATATATAACAAATACATACATGCATGCAGTTTTGACACAGATTGTATCGCCTTTTTGATTATTTCATGAGTTAATTGACAACAGAACTACGGCTACAGCACGCCACATTTACGCGTGATGTGCAAGTACAGTACAACGTCTGACAGGACAGTAAAAAGTTAGTTTAACTGACATTTGTTGACCTTGCAACATTCATCTTACAGCAGATAGCCAACTGATTCAGGACAACGCGCTTTTCTCCGCATCTGACGGAAGTGTCACAAGCTTTCACACAGATATCTTTCAAAATAAAAGTAGAATCAGAAAAAAAGAGAATTGCGTTGTTGTTTCTTTGACTGGACATATGCGACTCACTCAAAACGGTCTTGCAACTCACCAGTTGAGGAACATCAAATCTATATTTACTATGCTCCGGTCACTGCTGAAGCTGATTCGGCACTTGTACATTTCCGCACTCGTTTGACTTGCGCCTGGCGCTGAGGTGAAGTTGGAGTGCGCGTCTGAAAAGTCTCACGTTTTTTGTGGTCGTAAGATACGGTTCTGTGTTTTAAAAACGCAATTCTTGTAAAAAAAAAAAAAAAAAAAAGAGACAGAGACAGAAACGGCAGTTGTGAGAGGGGTGGCCAAAGGGGTGGCCAAGCTTAAGCCAAGGGTGGCCATGGCCACCCCTGGCCACCCCCTGGCTCCGCCACTGCTGCAGTGAGAGGAGGAGTGAAGAAAGCGCAGGCAAGCCGGACAGATCTCGCTTCTCGCAGTGGATCAGACACCCGTGAGATCAAAGGTGGATATCGCGGGATTCACGCTCGTGCATGGTGTTGCTAATAAACTGGATGTAATTTAAGTTTTGTTGCTTTTATATGAAAATATAATGAACAAGACACCCAAAGTACTTATTTAATTCCATTTTAAATAGGCCTACGTGTTTATCAATAATTTTTTCTTTAATACAGACATGTGTTTTTATTAAAAAAATAAAATTACATCACATAGATAGATCACACTGTCAGAGAGTTTGGGAATATCCACACATAATTTATACACATAAAACATGATGTCAGAGTTTTAAAATCAAACATTTTAAAAGAGAACAATACATCACGGTTGTTTAAACCAATGAGCATTAAGCTGTGCCGTCAGCAAGTCGTTTCCCATCATGCTTTTGATCAGCGCAGTCGGTGGAGAGCAACTGCGCGCGACTGCAGAATCCGACACGTGCGCCTTGCGCTCGCGAGAGTTTTTTGACACACGTCGGCATGACATCAGAGCAAGGCGGACCCAAGGGGGTAATCCATCGACCGGAAGTTGAAGCCGGCCGGGTACCGCCATCTTGTAGCAGAACTTCACTTGTGTTAGCATTTCCATTGACTACCATTCATTTTGGCGTCACTTTGACAGCGAATAACTTTACATCTGAGGCGTTTAAAGACTCCATTTGTCCATTATTTATTTCTAAAGAAACACAACAATGTATAAAGGGCTCCATTACCTTCTATGTTACATTATGGCCCCGTAGAAACAGTTTTAGTAAAAATAGGCTAACGATTGCGTCATAACAACTCGACTCTCTGTCGCGCTGTACAGAAATGACCGTACAGACAGGAGGAGAAGCTCGCAGGCAATCGGGGGGACGTCCCGTCAAGGGAGAAACCCATAGATAATGAGTCCATAAAAGCAACGGAATACTTACTCCTGCTCACTCACGATAAAGGACTCTTTGCTCAAGTTCCCCGTCTCTGCAAGATTAACGTTGGCTATTTTCACGCACAGCTACTAGGAGATTAACGTCTGTCAGACAGGTTGCTCACGTCATCAAGCTTAGTTTGAGTCGGTTTGAGTCTGCGCGTCAGGAACGGAAGTGCTCAAAAATCGCTAAAAATGGGCTTTAACTGTCTCAAATGAGTTCCAATGAGATGGCTCTGTCCACTTCTTATACTGTCTATGGGCGGACCGCACTCGGACACATTTCTAACCGGCATGCATCTCGCGCTGATCACCGGTGATCGGTTCTGCGCAGATTTTGCTCATCTCAAACAAGCCTAATGATAGCCTACAAATTGTCTGTGCACTGATTTGTAGCGAAAATGAAAAAATAAATAAATAAACAGTTTATGCAGAAAATGTTTGGGAAGACGAGGGGAGCAAGGACTGTGTTTTGCAAAGAGAGTTGGGGGTAAATAAATAATTTTGCAAATGTCCTGTTGTTGCTGCTGGTCATGCAAATGTTTGTTTCTGTTTGATATAATTGTAAGTATAGGCCTATCTATTAAAATACTGATATTCTGGTCTATAACTCCTCCTCCTCCTCCTCCTCCTCCTCCTCCTCCTCCTCCTCCTCCTCCTCCTCCTCCCTGTATCTTGCTCTCTCATTGGCTGTCGGTCATCACCGATGTAGTTTTCAGTCAGAACACATTCACACAGCAGGATTGTGAATCGCCGACAGGTCCAGATATTTAGCATGCCAAATATCTCACGGGCGTCGGCGACTCGTCGGCGATTCTCTCAGATCGCGTCTTTGCTCATTCACACTGCGTGATTGACACTCGCGTGAACGAGCACCGATTTGCCTGTGATTTCGGGCATTTGTCGGCGAGCCAAAATCGGGGCTAAAATCGTGCAGTCTGAACTCGGCATTATGGCATGTAACTTGTTAAGAACAAAATGTTTACAAAATAAAAAAAATCCAAAGGATGAGATCAGACTGGTCAACCTTCTCTTCTCTTAACACACTAGGTATGGGCCACAAAACATTTCTGGCTTCTTCTAGGTGTCCTTCAGTGGCCTAAGAACTAGAAAAGTCTTAAGCAACAGAATGGTTACATTTCAAAAAGATCAAGCTTGACAGTGTCTTTGCACTAAGTCTGGCTCGGTGAGGGCGCATTATAAGGCCTCCATGACTAAATACCCTTTCCACTGGTGCACTGGTGGCAGGAACTGCAAGCAGTTTCATAGACACAAGATAACGCCTTGGGAAGACCTTTGCATGCTTTTGCCAGAAATCCATACAGTCAACTTTTTCTTCAGAGCACACCTGGATGTAGGGAATGACCTCATCTTTGCAGGATGTGTGATGTTCTGCATTTTTCTTCTTCTTGCGGTAGCCAGAGAAGAGCCGTGGAGGTTTAGCGGGTACTGGTGGCTCCTCCTCATCTTCTCCACTGCTGCTCTCTGGTGACTTTCTGAGCCTCACCCAAGAGAAGGTCTGAAAATATTCCACAAAAAATATGGTTAGCTACAATATTATGATTTTAATAGACTAAAGGCGGTCACCGTGATTTTGCCAAGTAAGACATGTTCCTGGATCAACATATTTTGTATCAACATTCCTGCCCCAAACTGTAGTCCTTACCCAATCCCTACCCCTAAACCTAACCCTACCCATAACTTTTCCCTAAAATCAGAGGGTAATGATAGGTGGATAACACTGATGTTTAAGTACTTCACCCTGGTTCTAAGCCTAAACTTGACTTAAACTGTAAACTTGTCCCTCAAATCTGATCCAGGAACATGTGGTACTTGGTGAAATCACGTTCACCGACTAAAGGCACAGAGGTGATGATGGAGTTATGAATCAATAAAAAGTAAGACAAGATTTTAATATGTTAGTGATGCATAATGTTATAATAATCTTTTAAATTTGTTAATGTGTATTCACCTACCTATTATCATCTCCTTCACCTCACTCTTGACTTCATCTGGTGCGAGGACATCTTGCTCTAGCCAAAAGAGGCAGAATGATGGGTCTAGTAGTAGTGCAGACAACACGTAAACCATATCTCCAAATGGAGGCCCTACAGGGGGTTGTGCTGTTTCATCCATTCTGACATTTGCAAACATCCCCTGGAAACGGCGTTGGAGTGACTTCTGCAGTGCTTTCACTAAACCAACCAGGTGACGAGATTCATTCAGCATATGGATGAGGTGGCTGTTGAGTGAGAGTACACAAGGGAGAGCCGCACTGACAGTCACCACCTTCTCTCCTTGTGTAAGGTCTGTTGCTTGAAGAAATGGGGCTAAAATCTCCACAAGTTCTTTGAGCTGACGCCATTCTCTGGATGATAAGCACAGGCCTTTATGTCCTTGGGCTTCCAGGAGAGAGTTTGGGGATCCAGGTCAGTGACTGCCTCCACAAGGCGAAGAGTTGAGTTCCTACAGGTATATACTTTCAGCTAAATTTGAACACAAACAATGTGAAAAAACGAAACAAACACAAGCCTATTTATCACAGAGTGAAAAGTGTCAGTTCTATTAAAGCATAGAGATACAAAAGAGAAGAAAAGATGGAGCAAAATAAAATGCAATTAGAAATATTGGAAGGACAGAACTTCATAGTTTTTATATGCGCTCCAAACCTCCAATTCACTATCTTAAGATTGATTAGTTGCCTACTAACTAGTCTAATCAGTGTGGAAATGCATTGGACGTGCTTTAATTTAATGTGGCGCCGAACCAAAACATTTACCTTAAGAAAGTACATGTATATCCTCACACAGTTTGCCAAATACTGTTGCCATCATTCAGACATGTTCAGATCACAATGTTTGCATGAATGAGGTACAAAGAATGAATAAACTTTTATATATAAAATATTCAACATATCTTTGTAACCTACAGTCCTATAGAAGACAGTGAGATCTGATATAAGAATTACGGCTTCATCTAGTCATCATTGTCACAAAAGAGAATATTACTTCTCAGGCTTGCATAAGCATTTATTTTAATTTATTTTATTAATTGTGGACAGATGTGCATAATGGGCTTTAGGTGAGGACATCTTATTCCTTCCTCGAGTGCATGCCTGCGTTATTTATTCGGTTTATATCAGGTTATTTAATCAAAATTCATACCAATGGAACTGTTTATTATTTAATGTTAATTTTTAAACAGTTTAACCTGTACAGAGTATGAACATAAATACTTGTTCAGTAATTCATCTTTAAATATTGCTGGGATGGCACTGCCATCTGCTGGACAATAGTTTATTACCCCACATGACAAGCTCACATTTGAACCAGGATTTCTCACCATAAAACGTGCGTTTGTTCTAGTTACATCAGTGTGTAACTATTGATTGTGTGCCTGTTTTATGATTCAACAAGCTTCTTGAAAGATTTATTAAGTTTTTTTTTTTCAGAGGCACTTCTAGGATTTCCAGGATTCAGACAAACTTTGATACTTTTGTAGATGCATATGGAGCCATCCTTTCATTAAATACTCGAATATCATTTTTTAAAACTAATATTGAACTGTTTTATCTGCAAGACATCATGTTATGATGTAAGTATTTAATAAGGTCCCACTTACTGTCTCAGCCACTGATATGCCCAAAGTTTACTTCAAAACATGTTAGTACGTCGTACTAAAGACTATCAAACTTTAAATTTGTTATAGTAATATTTATGAATGACTTAATGAGATCCAAAGTTGCTGGAATTATCAAAGTTTGAAAAGTACAATGTTTTTACCTACAGTGTAGCCTATATATATTATGAGGCAGTTCAGAAATGACAGAGAAGAGGATCCAAATGCAATGACTATTTAATTAAAACAAAAGTCAATCCAGGCAACAGACAGGAGATCTCAAACACGAGATAAGCAGAGTACACAACATCCATGAAGGACAACACCAGACAAGAACATGAGAAACTGGGGTTTAAATACACAAGTGGCAAAATAAGACAGACCTGGGAACAATCAAATAACTAATCAAAAAGAAAACCTACAAGGGACTACAAAACATGGCGCAGAACCGGAAATAACATAAAAGTCCACAAAACAAAGATATAACTATAGTTGTGATAAGAGTAAAAGGAATATTTTCGGAACATGTTAAGCTCAATCCACCGTATAATTTTTATTATCACAAAAAAATAAGTTCTACTTCTCCCTCTTTTTCTTCATCTTCTTCTTTTCTTTTCTTTTTTTTTACTTACAATAGAAGTAAATGGGGACATTTTCTAAAGTCCTGGTTGTTTCACACACAAAGGGATTCCTTTTCATTCAGGTCCAGATTTGTTCTTTCCCTTCAATGTGTTATAACCCGTGAGGTCTGTGTGTTGCGCTTGTGTTGCTGTGGGTGTTTTTCTGCCTCTCGCCTGCAGGGGGTGCCCGTGTCCTGAGCTGACGCTGCGTGAAATCCAGCAGCTGGAGCTGATCAGCGGCAATTAGTGGGGGTGTATATACTGAGAGCCAGTGAAGTCCTCTAACTTTTCCTTGGTGGCTCGCGTCAAATTTGGTGTGTGATTTACTGTGTGCTCTATATCGTTTGGACCGTGGCGGCACGTGATCTGCTGGGTGTCGATCTTGACTTCTCTCCGCACCGTGCGTCCATCAATGATAACACCAAGGTTCCACACATGAAACGATGGAAATACAGAATTTGAATCAGTTTTGACAGATACCAACAAGATGCGTCCATACGATTTCTGTTTTTATCTCATTTAGTTTAAGAAAGTTGCCTTGCCTCCATGCTTTTATTTCGTAGCTACAAACAGTTAGTTAGGTCTGTAATTGTGGAGTTAAGATCAGGGTGCATGCTGACATAAATTTATTTGTCAAGAGCATAACAATGAAAAGACATACCATACTTTCAAATAATCTCTTCAAGAGGCTATATGCTAAACAGAATAGGCCCTAACACAGAGCCCTGTGGGACACCCTGATGAACTAATGTTGAAGAACTGTTTCTAGATGGATCTATTTCACAATAGTGAAGCAACTGCTGAGATGCATCTTTGAAAGATGTGACATCAATCCTCAATATTCAAAACCCAACAATATTGACACTCAACAAATAACAAAAAAAGAACTCTGAACATTACAAAATAAACCAACAAGACAAACTGCTAAAAGTGAGCTGTAAAATCAGAGGGGGGGGGGGGGGGGGGGGTTATGGATATGGGTTGATTTGTTTAGATCCAGTGAAGTCTTCGTCATCATAGGCGTAATTTGCGGGTGGGACATGTCCTCACCACTTTTCTCAGGAATTGAGAATATTGTCCCCCACCGCGTTTTGAAACATTGCACGGATGCACCTAATACAAATTAATAAAACATCTCCAGTTAACTAGCAGAGCATTAATTTAGTTCGCAATTAAATAAGAGATCTAGCGCTAAAATCTGTTGTTTTTTAAATCAAGCTGAGCGCTCGTGTCAGCTGCTATCAGTGTCATGGATACAGTTGTTCTCTTGTGGCGTGCACAGTCTTCACTCGGACGCGCGCTTCAATCTATCGCAGTTGCGGAGACTCTCTATTTGTTCCGGTGAGATCACAAAATAAAAGGCACACAAACGTGTCCCTGCTTGATATAGACTGTAACCAATGATGAACATATTCGGTTGAAAAAAAGAAAAAAAAACTATGCGAGTGCGGATAACCTCTGACACGCTTGGCAAAAGATCTACCACTAGACCATTTAAGAACTCGGACAAAGTCAGCGGTTCGATGCATTTAATTACGGGTTGAGCAGAGAGGCTGCTCAGTTTGAGCAGCGGGCCACCGGATGGTATTGCTAAGAACTTGCAATGTATAACTATTATCAGACAATATATTGTGATCAAAAGTAGGAAACACTTGCCCCTCTCTCTCTTTCTTTCTCTCTCTCTCTCTCTCTCTCTCTCTCTCTCTCTCTCTCTCTCTCTCTCGCACACACACACGTATTATTGTCAATGGTCCACAGTCACAGTGGGTTGACTGATGGTCATGCGGACAAGGTTCGATTCCTGGACTCCCCCATTTCACAGATTGGGTTGTTCGGCGACGCGGTAGAGAACTTTGCCCAACAGTTCCCTGCCGCACAGAAGCAGACGGAGGCCACCCGGCATATCCTGCCCCGGCAGCCCGCTGCGTCCTCCACCCGTCCGCCGGTGGTAGATCTTCCGCCTGCTCGTCGGTGGGTGCCCGGAGCCAGCGGCACCCACATTTTCAAAGAAAGAGCGATTTCCTCTGTTCCTGGGTCCCAAGAGGGCCAGATTGGCGTTGTGCGACCCTGTAAAGCCTTGCACCCCTCAGCCCCCTCTTGTGTCGTCAGCCAGTACTTGGATGCGTTCGAAGACCCGGTCACGCCTTCTCACGGAGCCCCTGCCGTCACGTGGAGACAGGTATGTGTTGCACCAGACACTCGGACACCACTTCGGCCCTTCCGTGCCGGGTCCCTGTCCTCTACCTTGCTGCCCCACCCTGGGTACGTCTGTGGTGCCTCTGGTTCCCCTGGCCCTGTTCGTAGAAGCTTAAAATGCTCCCAACCGATCCAGCTGGCTCCTCAGTACCAGCAGACTCGGCTTACGATTCAGTTCGGCGGTATTCGCTTCACTTTGGTGTAGAGCAAATGTGCCACTGGCAGGTGCGCGGACATCGCCACTATTGCTGGACCACCGCTGACTCCGGGCTCTGCTCGGCTCCTCAGTGAAAAACAACTAGTGCGTGCATCCACTTTTGCATCCACATATTATATATATTTCTATAGTTTTACAAGCGGAAACCGAGGATAGCGCGGATATTACATCATATATAGGCAGCAATGACAAGGGAAGAGCCATTATTTAAAACTGGAAATTCTCTGGATTTACAAATCCTTGAGAACTTTTGGGATAACAACTGCATAAAATATATCACACTGTGCAAGTGGTTTTGAATATTTTATTACAAAAATCTTATTGTACCTATAATGGGACCTGCCACCTGTTCATGTCATGTACACACACGCGCGCGCTCGCACACGCGCACGCACACACACACGCGCAAGCACACACAGTTCTGAAGGCAAAAGCGGCACAAACGCGGTGCTAGAAACGTGTAGGCCTACCTAATAAAGTGTATGTGGATTGATCATATGTGAACAAAATCCTAAATTAAATCTCTTCATAAAGTGAGAACATAGTTTACACTGCTGGATTTGTAGGGATCTGACGTCTTCATGAACTTTTTGAAGCTTGAACATTTTGTTTGCGTGGACTTTTAATGGATGCACAGAAATAATGAGATAATATAAAAAATATCGGTTACACTTTATTTTAAGGTGACAGTGTAATTATATATTTAAGTACTGAGTAATCAACTACACGTACTTACTAGGGTTAGGGTAGGATTAGGATTTGGTTGAGCGTTAGTTGCATAATTATTCATAATTTAGCTACTGTTATATTACTATGGTGGGCCTAAGCACATGTAACAAGGAGACTGTAAAATAGTGTTACCAAAATATCTTCATTTGTGTTTAAATGAACAGAAGTCCTATATGAGGGTGAATAAATCACAAGACTATCCCTTTAACCGTTACACAGTTTGTTATTTGTGACATTAGTAGTTGAAGAAGTGCTGGCATACTGTAAATGCAGGGTAAAATATGTCTAGATGTTAAACCTGTACATACAGTATCGGACTGTGGATCTATAGCTTGAGACGCATCTAATACTGAATGTCAGTATGACATGTTCCAGTTTCCAGCACATTAGAGTAATGATGCGGCTCAGCCAATAGGAGCCGTCGGTTCGAGAGGCATACGGTCAGCATTTATGCCAGATTTGAGCAGATTACTCCAAATCAGATTACTGCATCCCAACCCTGCTATAAAAAGCAAGGTTATTAAAAGCTTAGCTGCATATAATGCCATTCTCTTTTATGAAATGCAGAATGTTATATTTGTAGTTCTGGTATTTCACATCCTTTTTAAAGCACTAATCTGATCTCTTCCCTGATCTTTCTTAAATGCCAAATGATACTACTACTCAAACACATCCATATGGATAATTGTGTAACATGTAAGTAACTTGCTGTGTCTCGGTTGGAAGAGATTAAATAACTTTGAAATAAATTGCATGATATCTTAAATGTTCCATGTGACATATTTGTGATTATACTGAAAATAAAGTTTATAACCTTCAGTATGAAGATTCATTATTAGAATACAGTTTTAAGAAATGAACACAAATGGCCCTGCCATGCATTAATGATTTTAAACACTGATATGTGGCTGTACTTCAAGTCAATTCAATTCACATTTATTTGTAAAGCGCTTTTTACATACACATCATTTCAAAGCAGATTTACAGAAAATGCTTGAGTCCACATTACAATTCAGAGTGATCTGTTATCAGAGGAAACTAAGTTATGTATTTCAGAAATGTACATACAAAATCACAGCTAAAAATGTATAAATAAATTTTAAAAAGTCATGCAACAGCTTCATTACTTTGAGGAATACATCAGCAGTGCTGAGTTGACGCTGTGCTGGTAATAACTGGTAAAAGTGATGCAGTGCAACATCTCTCGCGGGATGTTTCATGTTTCGTCGTACACACGCTGTACAGAACGTATCCAGGACAACTGACTCTCTGAGGGATGGCCATCCACCGTGCACTTGCACACCGGCACCTCCTGAGTCCATCAACACTGCGCTAGATCAGGAGAGCTGGCATCGCCCTCAACCAATGAGGTCAAACGCAGTATATTTGGCCTAGCGGTATATTTCTTGTTCTATATATATAAAGCATTGTGTTTCTTCATCTACAAAGCCTATACTGAACATGAATAGTTGCACTATTGTTCTTACAAAAGAAAAAACAGGGTTCATACAATGTGCTTAATTTGAGTTTTTGACATTTAAGTCCTGGAAATCCCTAGAAAACAGAGTTATTGAAAGACAAAATATGTGAAATTAGTGTTTATTTTTATTGATAATACAATCTTTTCACGCAAAATAAACACTGCAGCCCATCTGATGTAGATTTGAGGCATTTCGCATGGCTATGAGCGTATATTGCTCATATATCCAAGTATATGATATATGATACAGCTTTCATTCTTCAGGAGAAAAATTAATAATATATTCATGAGAAAAAAAAATCAGTTTGAATAAGGAAAGTGATATCTTTGTCATAGGATTCAATGGTTAAAGTCACCACAGTTATAGCATGTGCTGCACTTTGTTTGTACCGTTTTGTTTTATTAGTTTATTTTTAGTTATCTATTTTACTTTTTTTTAGAATTTGAAGGATAATAAAGATATGGTTAAATAAGTGAGATCTCTGATTGTAGTCATAGAAAAGCAAAAAAGTAGTGCTTTGAAAGTCCTGGAATTTCATTTGACAGAATCTGTACGAACCCTCAAAAATATACAGAACAACACGTACATTTTGCAATTGAAAATGGTAATTTACCACAAAAAAAAATATATTTACATTTTAGATCTGTTTTGTAGCTTTAACACTGACAATCTGCATAATAACACTAAAGGTAAAAAGAAAACCACATGATGAATTTCACAAGCCGAGGGAAATACTGATATATAAAAGTGACAATAAAATAATACAACATTCATTTAACAACATAAGATGTAACATAAAAGCCTAATGTACATAACTGATAACAAAAAAAGCCTAAGAAGAAACAATTATTTCAAATTAAATTTGACTAAACAGACATTTAACAGTATTTTACTGTAAAATAACATGAAATGTAAGTTGACCAATCAACAGGTTTCTACTGTAGCATTTTTACAGTTAAAATTACACTCATTATTCTTACAGTAATTTGATGCAGATTGTTAATTCAACAAAGACATTGAGCTGACTCCACATTCAGCTTCTGTAGATCCTGGTCCTCGTTTCAGAAGATCTTATGTATAGAGAGACCAGAGTTAGTTTTACAGAAAATGGTTTGTTCCAATTAATTAAAGGCAGGGACATGCAAGGGTGATCAGAAGTGAGGGAACAGAGAGTGGGTTTGAGCTTAATGCACAGGTTGTGAGCTTGAGAAACTTCAGTCTCCAAACGTTAGTGAGAGAAGTCGGTGCTATAGTTTTTAGACTGTTTGTGTGTAACCTTTGTTTTTATTTGTGCTCTTATCCACTGTTGTATGGACCTTTTGCACTTCCTTGCCTTTAAAGCATTGAACCACTTTTGGATCGACCTTTAAACGGATGCCCGGTGTGATTCTCCTTGTGACCTCTCGGGTCTCTATATCACTAAACACCAGGAATAGCCAATGGCAACTCACATAAACCATAACCTCCTTTCAGGTTTGCATGGAGTAAACGTATAGGATAAGCTGGATAAACATCATGTTGAGTCTTTATCTGAAGCACAAGTGTCCCAACAAGGGATAGCAGCTATAGCATAAATGTGAGCATTGTCTTTAAAACATTACTAAAGGATCTTCCTTACAGAGTGATTGTTAAACACCGCCTTTGATGGCAAAGACTCATTTGGTGGACGCCTATGCACCAGATTTACCAGTTTCTCATCAAAGATCTCCTCCTTTATTCACGCATTAATCGATTCAAATTCCCTCTGGGTAATTCACTTTTGCAAACTGAAGCCTGCATTCTTTATATCTTATTATTTAGCATTTTTAAAAGTGATAAACATCAGTATTTACCACATGGGCAATTGTTCAATTCCATAATTGGACATTAAAACAGACTACTCTTCACTATTACTAATTTGTCCACTAACACTTGATAAATCACAGGAGAAATCATTGTCTTTTTCCTGAAGGTATAGTTAAAAATCTGAAAGTCTGTTTTTAATAGCAGTTTGTGTAATTACATTGATGTCTTGCTGAGGCTGATTTCACAGCGAGAATATTCTGTATCCTCACACAATTAAACAGCTGTATAGTTTCACACTTTTTGCAAAATTTGACCAAATTTCAGCTTGATTAGATTCTGTTCATGATTGATATTTACCTTTATTTTTTTGATTGACTTATTATGTCTCACATATTGTCTCAATTTCTTCACTAATACAGTTCTCATTGGTAAAACAAGTACAGTAACTTTATAAAAAACCTATTTTGGAGTATAATTGTTCGGAAAATGGAAATAGTGCCACAGCTGTGGGTCATTTTGATAATAAATAAATAAATAAATGCCAGTAAACAACTAATATATACAGTATTTACAATAAATATTGAACTACTTTGTGATTATTTCATTATTAATCTAGATTAATACTTTTGAACATTTAATAAATTAATTTTTTATGGTGGGTTTTATGATTTAAGATTAAAAGTTTGGGCTAAAACATTAAAAGTAGCAAAAATAAATGGTAAAAAGTTTTCAAGACAAACATAAAATGGCTGTAGCTTCATGTGGAGTAATGTAAAACTACAACATTTGTTTTTCTATAGGCATAATGTTTATTTTGTGCACCAGTGAAATTACTCTTGAAAATCTTTGAGTGAATCTTTAAGTCTGCTAAAACTGACATTAAAAGCATGATCTCTCAGCATGTTAGTTGCATCATACACTTGTTTTGGTTTACATCTCTCAACAACACTCACCGAGAGCAAATCCCTCTGGACTGAGTTTAGCAAGGCGACACGCGAGGCCTGTCACACAGAGAAAAGGGGGAACAAATGAACAGCAAGCCGACGAGGGACCGAGAAACCGTCTAAAGGAGGGGATCTCAAACCCACAGCTCATTATCACCCGCAGCTTGACTGAGATGTTCCTCCGTGGAGATTCGCTGTTACTTAGAGACTAGAACACAATATACCCTGATCAATTACCCACAGGCTTTATTGGGCCCTTGCATCTCTAACTCAGACTGTACCGGGGAGACTGTGTCCTCGGCAGATCCATCTCTGACTGGGACGAGGTTTAATATCCCGAAAACAAGTGCTGCACCAACCCAGGAGATTCAGTTTAAAAACATAAAACATAAATGTTTTTATCTGCATCTATGGTTCAAGAAAAACTTTTAACATCCTTTCATTGCTCAGAAGGTTCTTAGTGGGAAAATATTCTTGAGATGTGTATACGCTTCATGCACACAAAAGAGAAACACAGTCTGTGAATGAACCTGTTGGATTTGTCCAACTCTTATATTTGCCAGCATTCCCATCATGTTGATAATATGGGCTCTTATCTGACTATAATAATACCTTAAAGCTGAAACTGAACTCCTCAAATGCACACTTTAAAATAAAGGTTGGGTTTTCACAGTTATGCAATGGAGGAACCATTGATTTAAATCCCCCCTGTGGTGAAAATCCAGCTTTTAATGTTGTTTATGTGTCTATGTGGTGTTTTTAATATGCTTTAAGACAAACCATGTGTAAGTTCATAAGTGGACAGCATTGCTGAGTATTTTCTGCTTAAAACTGCAGTGAACCAAAGACAGTCTCAAAAACACGGTTTGAAATCGCTGGTGTTTCTGACGTCACAAACGACCTTGTTACCAATCAGATCAACGTGTGATCGTCAACCAGTGGATCTCTGAGCTGAGGGAGTGAGTGGAGGCGGGGCTCATTTGCATATTCATAGAACCGCGCATACTAAATGAGGCAAGGGTGTCGAGTTACATTCAAGATATTTTAAAGCATTATTTTCAAGTTTAAAAAAATATATATGTCATTTTGGTGATCAAAGATGAATTTTAAGGGATAAAATGATTGACATTTACACTCTAAAAAATGCTTGGTTGTTTTAACCCAATTTTGGGTCAAATATGGACAAACTCAAACATTGGGTTAAAAATTTTATTTAAAAAAAAGTAACCCAATGGCTGGGTTTGTCCATATTTGACCCAAATTTGTGTTAAAACAACCCTGCATTTTTAGAGTGTTTCAGTTAAGTTCAATGATAAGACAAAGAGTTTAAAAACAATCAATAAATAAAACATACAGGCAAGAAAAAACAAATATTGTCATTTGCACAACTGATAAATGAGCATTTCCCCACCTTCCAGGGTGTGAGGTTAGCAAACAACAGGACATAAAACAGCAAATACCCACATGAACAATTATTACATGCATGATACAAAAAAACAGTAAGGACACAGTTTTGAGGGATGGAGAAGCAACACTGGCTCTCCATCACTGTATCCTTTGGTCAATTCACTGGGTCTTATATAGAAAATCTATAACCTCATCTTCTTTAGATAGGGTAACAGAAGAGAGAGAGATGTCAACTCTACCGTCACTCCCACAGACACTGTTTTAATTGTATTAGATTAATTGTATTAACTCACTGTATTAGAAACACCGGCTGCGCTCGAAATCGCTCACTCTATTGATGTATTTTAAATAAGTATTACTTCACGACCGCTTAAAAAGTATGTTCTATCTAGTATGAGTGTGTGTAGTAATGTAATCTGGACGTACTTCATCCGCCATGTTGTCATTATCATGTGATCTACCAGCATCGCTTCACTGTCATTCATAAATCCTCTCCCATGGCCTCATGGGATAGTAAAGTGTCCATCAAATACACACTTCTGAATCTCACCGGATGTAGTAGATCATCCGGGTACTTTCGTTTTTTTTACGTTTTTAAAACGTTTTTAGCTTTTGCGCTCTCAAAAGCAGAGATGAAGCATGGGATTAATGGGAAGACTAATATGGTGCAGGAATGACGTCACCAGGCCAACCGGCAGTTCGCATTACTGGTTTCCTCGACAAAAACCCATTTACTCAAAAACCCATCAAATAAAACTTAATTTCAACATTTATTCTCTCTTGATTCAGCCAATGCAAAGCATGATGGGTACTAACAAGCACCCAGTTTCAGTTCATGCAAAACAAATCATTCATGTGATCCCAACACAAACGGATTAAGTAAACTTCAATTTGACATATATTTAAGCAGATTGAACACAATCAAATTAAGTTAGGACAAAATGTATAGCAATTGTGCTGCTTAAGCTCATTTTAATTAAGCAATTTGTACAAGCAGCAAAAATCTTTTTTTCAGTGTAATATTGATGTATTTCATGTCGTAGAATAAAACGTGAAAGTGTCTTGCGCTTGTGTTCACCACAGACCTTATTTAGCATTAACCAAAACCGCATTGACTTTGGGACGATGGAACCAGAAGTGCTAAAATGCTAACTCGCCTCAACATTTTGGCCAACAAAGTGATGTCATATACCTGCAGACACACTAGGATATGATCGGTTATGATTGGATATGACGGTAAGTGTGATAAATCCCACCTCTTGTATTCGTGTGTGTTCTCATCGGCCTGAATGAAGACATGCCATGTTAATGGGAAGAAGTAAACAACTATCACGGCATTATATATTGTGTCAAAATCAAAATGAAGGTACAAATTAAAGGTATATCTTTGTTTATGTCACAGTGTCCAGTGTGTAAGCTTGATAACTGATGAAAATAACCTGACTATTAAAAAAGAAAAGCTGAACATTAATTCAAAAATAATATATATTGTTTAAATTGTTTCTACTTTCAGTTATCATTTTGGAATACGTAAAAATTTGTAAAAACACTAATTTGATTAAATTTGTACTTGGTTTTATTAAATAGAACATTACATAGTGTAAAAATACAAAATAGAATTGTATTTGGTCTCTCTTTTCTATGTAATGTTTATCTAACCAGGAAAATTAAGTGTAACAGAGACATACATTTACATTTAGGCTGTATAAAAATGCAAGGACTTTGCCTCCTCATTGTAAAACACCACCGCACACCACTGCTTTTTGTTACTCTTTTATGAGTAGGCTACTGTGAATTCGGACAAAGCCTAGTTCTTTTGTCACTTTTTGTATGTGTGTAGTGATTTACTTCTTTTTTTTGTAATTTGATGCAAAAGTAATATAATACATCGTATACGGCAATAAATATACATACATTATGTATACATTTAAAAAATGAAAATATAAAAAACGTTATAGTATTTACGATGCTGATGACCGTTAAAACCGTCATTAATATCAAAAACGTGATTTCGCGCCAAAACAGTCGAATCAGTTGCGTGGTGACGCAGGCGCAGCGTGGGGTTTCCCAGCCCTGAGAGCAGGGTCACTCACCGCGCCCATCTCTGCTGTCTGATGGCCGGAGCGAGAGCCTGACACACGGAACGCAGAAGAACCACTCCAGCACCGGAGAACGACGCGCGTGGGACGTACAGAAAGGCTAAATTTGGACCGAGCGTTTGTTGGTCACATTTACCACAAGGCGTTTGCGTGAAGCTTGCGTTATTTGGGCAAGAATCGGCGCGGTTGCAGCTGTCGCGGCTGCGGGTTCGGGGAGTGCCGCTCTCCGCTGACTGACTGACGGACTGTCTGCGGGTCGGGCAGCTGTGGAGCCCTCTTCGCTGTTTACAGTCAATGATACACACACAACGAACTGTCCCGAGAAAACACAGGTCAGTGTTTATCTTCTCTTTAACGGTCGCCTGATTGCCTGTATTCGGCTGTTGTGGGGTTCGGTTGGGGTGGGGGCCGCTGCTGGACTCACACAAACACATTTAACACTCACTGTGGCTTTATTTGTCAATGTGTGCAGCAAATATCAAATTACTAGGCCACATAAGTGGGTTTAGTATGTGTTAACTTCCTCAAATCACGGTCATGTGGCAGTGTTAGCTGACTAGCAGCACTCATAATCGGGCTCCATATTCATGTTAAATACTGTCAGGTGATTTCTGCTATCGGGCACTCGCATTTCCGTTACAAGGCTGTTAAACGGTCTCTTCGTTTAAATTTTTAAATTTAAATCCTGGTTTGCTGAGTATTTTAAGCCTGCACTGGTGCAAATGATGATGATGATGAAATGGACAGTGAAGATGGAGGATAAAGCCAAACTAGCTACCTCCCCCACTTCACTTCATCATGGAGTCGCACTGTTTGTGCGTTTAAATATCATCTTTCGCCATGATAAATCCTCGATAAAGCACTCAAACACCGGACTCTCGCGGATGTGTGTGTGTGATCGAAGTGCTTCTTTGATTGGTTTTTAACCCTGAGCCTGTGCTTTTAACGACCTTAAACGGGAGTTAATGGGATTTTCTCGATCTGTTTAACGTGTGTGTGTTGTGTACGAGTGATTTACGGTTGTGTTCGTGGCGGAAATGTCAATGAGGAAGAGCAGCATCAGTGTGTTTCATCACAGTTCGCAATCATATTGCTGTGATTGTATGTAATAATGCCGGTGTCCGTTCAAAGCGCATCTACTGTCCTGCTGAAACATGTACACGGGCGCGCGCGCGTGTGTGTGTCAGCACTAGTGTGTTTATGTGCTCTGTGTGTGTGTGTGTTCACGGCCTACAGCTGCTGCAGCCAACAAGATGGCGACTGATGAAGACACAGCCCTGCCTCACACACACTCACACATCACGCATGCTCTCACACACTGCTAAAAACATTACATATACGCTCAAATAGCATTGGTTCTTGTACAGCTGACACTCAAAAGTCACTTGTATGTCTTACCACACTTTACACGAGTACTGTTATACATCTGAAACATTAATGCTCTCAAATATCATTTCTATAAATCCCTGTCACAGGGTTCCCGTCCTGCAGTTTTCCTGTAGTGTCGGGAATCTTGACGATATAATTGGCTGGTTTCAGTTTCATTCAGTTTGGAGCTGAACTCTGCAGGGTATAAATGAATCACACTTTACACACCTGATTCTTAGTCACTGTGAAATCAAAATGGACTGGTTTTTATGGAATATTGCAGTGTCTGTTATATAAATTATTTATCCATGCACGTCTATTTTTAAATTCATGTTCCTGGTAATCTTGAATCAGAATATCTTCCTCTTGCAGCATCTCTTCTCTGATGATGTGGGCGGGGCTATAACCTGTCACTCACATGTGATCAGCCAATAGCAAACCACAACCATCCTATCAAAATCCCCATAGAAAATCAAGCCACGCCCACATTTGTTCTTGTTCCAGAAGCGTTTCACACTGATATACACAATAGAGAAGAAAAGACTAGCGCGACTTTCATTTCATGTCGACTTGAACACACAATCAATATGAAAGGATTCCCATGGTCATGGAAATGGATTAGGCCTATATTTCCAAATCCGTAGGGGAAAAAAACCAAAGTGATCTTGCAGGGTTGGAGGGTGCATTCAAACTGCAAGTTTTTATATATATATGGGATGTGACGGTGAGGATATTTTCCCACCGGTTAATCGACGTGTGACAACACCGGGAATACCGGTATCACCGGCAGGGCCATTTAAATAGCTAATTTAAAGGCAAACGTAAAATGCGCGCGTTTGCACGGGCAGAACAGCACCAGTCACGTAACTGAAAACTATGAAACCCGTGTGACCGGCCAACCAGTAAAAAAAAAAAAAAAAACATTACAGAAATGATTCCCTCTGATTTTCTGTTTCATTAATAAAAGTTTGACTACTCGCAGCAGTCTCGCATGCACTTTGAGCTCGTGTGAATTGCACGTAAAAAAATAAGTCAACGAACAACCTCGATCCATCAGGAAACGCCATAGGTCGCTGAATTTCACTGCGCTTCATGAAGAGTTTTTCTTTTGCGTGAAGAAGCCGTTCGCCGGAGATGTGTTAAAGATAGCAGTGCATTCATGATTATTAGGCTACCGGTGTAATAATCCTCCTGGCTCCGGGTCTGAGTGAGTCATTTACTCTCTTATCGTTCTTTGATTAACATAATGACACTTTAAGACCAGGCGCTGCTGACAAAGACGCGATCTGACACTCCCATTTTCTCACAAATCCCTACGTTCATTTAAGAATTTATTTAAATAATTTAAGACTGATCTTATGAGGACACTCGACAAATCCGACATTTTGACATAATTTGTGTGTTACGGTTTGTTCAAGCTCAAAAGAGAATTCGATACTACTGACGCGTCTTTTCTATTTGTGTGTGTGTGTGTGTAATAGGCAGGACTTACAGCGTGGTCTCTTTAGTCTTAAAAGCATTCACATTAATAAGAGCGTGATCACGCTAGTCAACGGGTAACAGAAAAAAACGGATACTGCGTAATTGCGTTAAATACATATATATTTTTTGCGGTGCCGCGTGGGCAAGTGATGAAACCGGTGTTGCGACTGAACACCGTGTAACACCGGTAACATCGACTACCGTAGCAAGCCTAATATAAATATATATATATGTTAGCACTAATAATATTCATTTTAGTCTTATTTATACAAGTATTACTATCAATCCCATGCATTCACACTATAAATCTGTATTACAGACAATAAATAGACAATGCATTTCTGGTGCATTTTCTCTGCTGGCTGCACACAAAAACAAATACACAGTGTAGTTGTGTCACAAACAAATGTCTGCTTTTTAATGAATCTGTCAAGAGACTTGACTGATTTTTCTGGTTGAATTAGTCCTCACACCAAGGCAATATAGTGTGGAATTTCTGTGCAATAAACATTTTAATTTAAAAGAACAACCGTTAATCCGGCTTTTCAGACAGACAAGCGTTCACATGCTGTCGGTAAGATGGATTTTTAAATTTTTTATTGAGAGGTAATTTTATTTCTTTTCAGAAACGTACGATTCTTGATTTGATAACGTCCGAATCCGCTGCCGTTACATAAAACTATGACTTGTTGGCGCTCACGAACACATTACTATTTTCTGTGTTGTTTTATAAACGCGTAAATAGTGTTTGACTGACTGTAAGCGCCACCTACTGTCAGAGAGTGAATCTGCATGTTCATTCAGTCATAATGTCTTGAATATCAGTTATGTTTAAAATATCTTTAATCTGATCAATGTACAAGATGTACCATGAAAGACACATCATGTACTGTAAGTTGTTTTTTATTCCCATAATTCAGCACAGTGTGTTGGAGCAGATACATGGAAAACAAAGCTGTATAGATTTAGTAAACTCTTACAGAATCTGCTGCTCAGTTCAATTTGACATGACAATATTTTGGCTAATTAATTGGTTTTCAGCTACCAATATGAATTTAGTTCTGTCAGCTGCGTTTAATACATTTTAAATAGCAATTTTTGCACAAAAAAAATGTCTGAACATTGATGGACCTGCACATCCGTCATATTTAGAGGGATTTGAGCTGTAAGGTGGGCTGCGCTTTGTGTCTTATGTAACAAAACGTCAGCGTCAGAATGAAATAAAAGCCCTGCAAACATTCACAGGACACTCATGAAAAGAGAGCAAACAAAGTCTCAGAAGAAAACCCTTTTCCTTTATAATTTTTAAACCATCTTAAATCCCCCCAGGGCGCTTGATTCACGTCACCAGTCCACAGAAAGTGTCAAATATGGCATGAAGTTACTGCACTGTAAAGTTAAAAAGATTATTAGAGTACATTTTAGAAGAGAACTCTATTTCAGTCTTAAATTTACTAGCAATTTCTGAGTGAAAATCGCTTCTACACCAAATTTTACGCCCAGAATGTAAATGTCTCGTAACCCAGTGCAGCGGGAAACTTTGGCACGAATGTCTTTTATGGTTAATTTTCTCTTTTAGGTCAGCTACTGTCATGGTGAAATGGCAGTTTAAAGTGAATCTTGTTGAGCAACTTCCCTGAATCAGGTTTAATATAAGCGGCAATTGAATGTAACCATCGACTTGTTACTGCAATACCAGCGCAAGAGCGTTCATGTGTATATTCAACCGGACCACATGTTGGCCATGTGCTCGCATATTTAAAAAGTATCTTTTCTACCCTTAAAGTCAAAAGTCATTTGAATCAGCAAGTGAATGAGACATTGTGCTTGTCATTGAGCTTTAAAGTCCCCCTGTAGTCAATTTTATACCTTAACTCTTTAATCACCAAAATGACATATTTAAAAGTTTTTTCCTTCTTCATGCCTTAAAATATCTTGAATGTAACTCGACACCCTTGCCTCATTTAGTATACCCGGTTCTATGAATATGCAAATGAGCCCCGCCTCCACTCACTCACTCAGCTCAGAGATCCACTGGTTGACGATCACACGTTGATCTGGGGTGCGTTTCCCAAAGCCAACTATGGTCGCAAGTTCCGTCGTTACCAATAGAGTTCAATGGAAATTGCGATCATAGTTGGATAACGATGCTTTCGGGAAACACACTCCTGATTGGTTACAAGGTCGTTTGTGACGTCAGAAACACCAGCGATTTCAAACCGTGTTTTTGAGACTGTCTTTGGTTCACTGCAGTTTTCGACTTATGAATTTACACATGGTTTGTCTTAAAGCATATTAAAAACACCACATAGACATAAAAACAAAATTAAAAGCTTGATTTTCACGACAGTGGACTTTAAAAATGTTACAATTGGCATCATTACAATATGCAAGAAGATGCAAAATGCACGTAAAGCTTGTGAATATCTGTTGGTTTTGTTGTAATGCGTTCCCCCCCCCCCCCCTGATCTCTTTTTATCCCACTTCATGTTTTCAGCCGCGCAACTGAATAGGATTAAATTGTTCCCGTCTGTAGATGGCGGCTTTTGGGATTATGGGTTTGGTCAGTGATAGTGCTGATTTGACTCGTGTCTGTTTTATCCAGCTGTCTCTACAGTTGACATGCCCTTTCAGCATATTTGATCTTTTTTAATCCTTAAGCAAAGTTCATGCCACTGCGTGCTGTCACTTACTGTAGCTGGCTCTCATGGCATATTTTTGTTTGTGTCAGTATTTGTAATCTAATCTGTATGAATGACGAGGTTGTAGCGCATCAGCTCATGTTTGCCTTCTGATGGGAGTAAAATCAAACCAGTCAGCTCACATTTCAGAGTTTAGCTCCAAACACACCTGGACCACCTAATTCAGTTTTTCAGGATTAAAAGGGCATGTGGATACTGGACATCAGAAACACAAGCTCATGCAAAAAAGTATTTTCATTTAACTGCATTGCAAAGTTCAAGTTTGACGCGCTTGGACCTGCAAATTCGTATTGCGTGAAAACGCATGACCAACAGTTAGTATATTGAACATCAGTGCATCACTCTATCTTAATTAAAAAAGCAAAAAATCCCAAAACTTTAAAGCTGCTGGTTTGCAGCATTACAGTGGAATAGATCGTATATTTTTACATTCGGTTTAGCTATGTTGAATTTATGATTTTAAAAATGGCATCACGGAGCTTGACACATCTCGTTCATTACGATGTCCAAAGAAAATTTTGCATGCTAAAGTCTAGGGCGATCACCCCTTTATACTTAAACAAATACAGAGGGCTGTGTTGAAGCAGGATTGGAACTGAACTCAAAATTGTAATTATAAAAAGGCCTATACTTTATTCTTATGAAAATACCCGAGAGTACAGATAAACCAAATATTGTCGCAGTTGTGTGTTTATCGTCTTCGTGTTTAATAAGTCAAAGCATTTCTATCTTCTTTTTATTCGGCTACAGCGAGAGCTGGATGCCTTGGTCCATATTAGGGATTTGCTGGAACGTCATAAGTTATATTACATCTCAGGGCCTGAATTTCGTTTTGGAAAATGGGGGGGAAATGATTCTCATGGGGGGGGATTTTTTTTGTTTGAGGGGGAGAAAGGGAAAAGCATTTTTTCCAAACAAAATTATTACATTTATCTTGCCTAAATGTTTGCGCTCTCATTGCATTTTTACAATGGGGTTGTAAATGTACACAACACAAGGAAGCTTGATTTAAATTGTTTAATTAAATTGAAAAAAGTAGCACAAATAAATACAATAGAATAAAGATACAAATAAAGACAAATAAAGAGAAAAGTTTTTGAATTGGTCTAACACTAGTATTCATATACAGAAACTGAATAAAGTAATCAAATGGAAAATAACACTGGGTTACAGTATTTTAGTCCTGAATAAATTAAATACATAGGGTATTAATCCTGATTCCTTTAACTTAAAGCTATATTTTGTTGTTTTGACAACAAAATTAATGACACACACATATGGCTGCCGTCACTTTAAGAGCGAGTGCACGGATCCTGTGAAGTGTGTTCATTATACTGGCATGCGTTTTATGCTTACTAAAGACAAAAGCGACTATGTTTAGAGTATACTCACGAAGACCGCAATATAATCCGCGAAAAATAACTTTTGTTACTGGCCAGCTGTTTTTGAGGCGGATTTTATATGAATGTGCGCATGGAAAATAATCTCTCAGAGAGCGCGCGAGCACTGATTAGTTTAAAATCGCTTGAATGTTTAAACTGGTAAGACTTAAAAAGACGTGCAAATGGTAAACTTCAGTCACGATGCACTGCTGGCCCGATTGTGCAAGTGAATATCCATCATGTCCCGACTCCTAAACGCGAGTGTGTCGCCGCAGCGCTTGATGCTTGCCTTGCACAACACATTTTGAGAGAAGAGACGCGGCACCGCTGAAGTGAACACTCACGCTGTTTGTGAAATTGCGTCTGGCAGATAGTTGTTAAAAGAATGATTTGATTTTATAATCTGTGTGGATTACGATTGCGGGAATTTCCCGCATTATAAATGGGAGACCTGCGGGAATGATTAGAATTATGCGCAATACCCGCAATCCCTCACCGAAATTCGAGCTCTGCATCTGATTACATCTTACAAAAGTTGTGAAGTTTTTTTGTTTTAGGTTAAAAATCTGGAAAATGACGTCGGACCCAACCATAAACAGTGTTTCCTGCTCTGCCACTGCTGAATCTATAATGTCAAGTCAAACAAAATCAAATTTCATACAAAGTTGTAAATGTGAGTTTGCTGTTTGAATTGAAAGCGGTGTAAAACAGTGTAGTGTGAAACACTGGCATGAAAGCACATCTTTCTATTGAGTCGTCCATACAGTGCGAGCAGTGTTGTCTGATTCACAAACAAATTACTTTATTTATTTTTAAGGAATTGTTTTAAAAGAGTTGGCGATTTAAATCAGTCTGAGTCTTTCTCTGAATGGACTGGCTGAATCAGAGCGGTTGCTGAGCTAACATCCAACTCACTTAATGAACTTAGTTATCCTTACAGTCAGTACTGGGCATGTATGAGTACGATGGCACGACTTCTCTGTGTAACGTGACGAGGGATGCTCATGGTGGTTGACCCGCTCTGTCACACGCTTTTCCTCGCAGGTCGTTTGAATACACGTCTGTTATCAGACCATCATGTGCTGCTTTGAATAAGCAAAGCGAACTGCAGGAGTACAATACCGTAAGCCACTGGTTCCACGCTAGTATGCTTTTGCATGTGAAAACACACCATTTGCATTTTGAATAAAGGCTGTTGATATTGCTAGCGTTGAACTGAACGGCGGCTGAACTGTGTCCGATCCTGATGGAAAGCGAGCAGCTGTCATGATTTGCTTCGTCTCATATGACTGTTTGTTCGCTATAGAGAGCATCAGTGAACGTACATTTCTTCAACCACTTTTTTTCTTGCCATATTTCTTCCCCATTCGTTGTTTCTATTGGGATTTCAGTAGTCTTCAACCAGGTCCTTGACTTTGAGTCAAACTAAGCCAGCTCCAGATGAACCACAACATTACAAACTAATCTATTGAAGCAATATATAAAGATACAAAACCAAAACTTCAGTTTGAGCACATGAACTACTCATCCTACTAATGAGTCAAAAACTCACAATGCAATGTGACACTATGAACAGTTTTTTTATTTATATTACCAAAATATTCAGCAGAAGTAGTTTATTAGTGTTGAGAGACTCGTTTAAGATGATGCTTCATAGGAGTGCACAGATCTTTAGTCGTGGTTTGCGTTTCCATGATGGGATGTAAATAGTTGAGAGAGAAAGCATGTTGTGTAACACTATATTTTCGATCCGTGCATAAACTCCTATAAACCTGCTGCTTTCTGTCATGTTAATCAAAGAAAACCTGAATAACTTTTGTAACTTTAATTACAAGCATTAATCTGTATTTCATTTTAACAATTAAAACTATCCAGTGTGGTTTTACATTTGATTAGCCTACATTAATTTCAGTAGTATTTCTTAAACGAATACTACTGTTAGACCCACCTGAAAAACTTAAAGCACTGTTCATTTAATTTGTCTCTTTATTCTATTGTATTTATTTGTCCTATTGTTTGTCAATTTGTTTTTTTGTTCTCATTTTATTACTGACTTTTTACTATTTTGTAAATGTAGTCCTATGATTCAAATAAAGCCTCAATGTGCTTTGTGTAAGCTTATTGCAACCAAATTATTACTAAATAATGAGATAACAAATGATCTGTATGGCGGTATCTATATGGCAGTTTTGCCCGTGGAATCGAATATCGATATTTTTCAATGTACCGTATCGAAGTTGGAGATTCCAGTATGGTAAAACACTTCCACAGAAGCATCTAAGCTCACAGTACATCTGTTTTCAGATGTTCTACTGTATGGAGGAAATGCTTTAAATCAGCTGTGTAAAGATGTTGGATTCATGTGCCGTCGTACTGCCGTGTATTTCATGTGTGACAGAGTTGAGCATCCAGAGGAACCGGTTTGGTTGGAGGCAGATGCCGGCGTTGATTTGCAGGAAGGATCTGAGTTTGATGAGACTTGGTCCAGACAGTGTTAAATGTGTTGCATTCTGGCCTACAGTTGTCCAGTGGTAAACCACTGACTACAGAAACAACACGAGAAATGAGCTTTGTTCCAAAACCTGCTGTGTACTTTCTACATAAGCAACTACCTGTTAAGACGGCAACCTCGTGCTTGTCTAGTTTTGAGCTCTGTGTATTCCGTAACATGCAAAGTCCCTCTGAGTGTCACAATAGCGTGTTGATAAGATTAGGGCTGCAACTAACGATTATTTTGATAATCGATTAATCGGACGATTATTTTTTCGATTAATCGGGTAAAAATTTCAATTCGATTTTTTTGTTTATTATGACTAAATAAAACCCGGTTACACTTTATTTTAAGGTGTCCTTGTTACAGTGTAATTATATATTTAAGTACAGAGTAATATTAAGTAACTACATGTATTTACTATAGGAATAGGGTAGGATTTGGTTGAGGGTTAGTTGCATGTAATTATGCATAATTTACTGTTATTACTAGAGTAAGTACATGTAACATATGTAACAAGGACACCGTAAAATAAAGTGTTACCTAAAACCCTAAATTAGGGTATTTATGTGTAAAAGTGTACTTTAAAAAGTGCAAAAGCCACACATTGAGTTTTACAAATATCAATATTTGCATTGTTTTTAATGATAATTGCTGATGGCAAGTTGACAACCATGATTAATGTAAAAAAAAAAACATTTATATCCAACATATTGTTTTAACAATTTTTGTTAAAACAAATTTACAGACATGTTGTTCAGATGTTTATAAACTAAAAACATCTAAAATATATAATTCATTTAATTTTTATTTAAAATTAATTGAATTATCAGGATAATTTGTAAAAAAATAAATATAGAAAGACTGAAAACAAGCGTGTGAACATAGAGCCGCAGTAGATCGCGTTTGAAAAACAATTAAAACTTAATAGTAGACAAATGCTATATAAAGAGAGCGGAGTGGAGGTAACTTACGCAGCAAGCTAACAGGCTTGATTAAAAAGACAGGAAAAATGATGCATTAGTGCACAAACATTCGCTGAAAACCACTGAGTACAGTGACTAAAAAACAATATTTTACTGTTGCTGTTATTAACTGCCTTTATATTTAGTGCTTCGCTTTGTAAAGACCGTTTTAATTTAATATTTCTGCGGTAGCACTATTTTAATCCATCACTTATGTTGCGAGCGAACTGATTGCGCAACCTGATGCTCGAGACGCAAAATACAGACATCCCAAGTCTCCCGGAAGTTCTGGGAGTCACCCGCATATTGATATGCTCCCTGATGCTCGCAAATTAGTTCAAACTCCCGGGATTTGAGCGCGCAAGCAAGAGCGCGCATGCGAGACAGAAGAGACTGTGCTCCAAACCGTGTAGCGCGAGCGCGGGGCAGAGCAACGGAGGGAGAGAGACCTTGCGTGTGTGCCTCATGAAGCGCGTGTAAGACAGAGAGCATCCTGATTGGCCCGTTTCAACCAATCACCAGTAAACGCTCCCCGTGACGTAAGCAGACCAACTAATCGATAATGACATTCGTTGACAACGATTTTCATAATCGATTATTATCGATTTTATCGATTAGTTGTTGCAGCCCTAGATAAGATAATGACGCAATGCTCTAGTAAACATCAGAATACATGCACCGATATTGCGTGAAATGGTCCTTTTTTTTAAATTAGATTTTTTTTTAATATTCTTTTGAGTGTCAAGTGAATTACATTTATAATGGACATTTTTGTCATCAGCCAGGCCATCCTTAAAAGTATTCTTGTTTGCCGTAACCCGACCGACCCTGTCAATTTAGTAGGGGTGGGGGAAAAAATCGATTCTTAGATGCATCGCGATGCGGATGTGGACGATTCTGAATCGATTCACAATTGTCAAAAATCGATTTTCAAAAAAAAAAAAAAAATGTAGATATATATTTATAATAACGTAATATTGACGGAACGCGAAAGACGGAACTCTGAAGCGCGGAAGTGCAGTGGCCGGACCGTCTGTGGCGTGCACATAACAGACGCGGACGCGATGGCTGAGCGCCAAATCCAAACACCCTCCTCGTTAAAAGCTGACGTGTGGAAATATTTTGGCTTCTGAAGTTGAAGGGGGAAAGGAGCTGGACAAGAGCCACACTAGTTGTAAGCTTTGTAGAGTAAAACTAAAATATTTCGGAAACAAGACACATATGAGAAGCCATATGACACGTTTCCAGCCAGAGGAGGAAAAACACTCGGCTGTAACGTTACCGGTCGTTGTTATATTATTAATTTACTACAAATATGCTGCTGCTAGTTCAGACACACATGTATTTTCCTGTTGGTTCTTTGCAATGTTAATAAAATATATTGTACGTTAATTCTTTATGGGTCATTACTTTGTACTTTTAAAGCAAAGTATTTATAGTCACACACACACAAAAAAAAGATTCTGATAATCGATTTAGCATCGAATCGCAGCCCTCTGAATCGTAATCGAATCGAATCGTGAGGTGCCTAGAGATTCCCACCCCTACAATTTAGGACCGACCCACTTTTTTCTCTCTTTTTTCTTTTTTCTTTTAGTCCGACCAACTTGCCGGTTGTAAACTTGCGTTAAGACGGACCTATTTTTTTTTTACTCTTCAAACAACTAATACAATTGCAATAAAATAATATTAATTTGAATATAGGCAGTGCTGTTATGACCAAATTAGTAAATTTATTTCTCAGGCATGCCTCCATCTTTCTGCAAAATGCTTACTGTTAACATAAAGTTTAAAAAGGGGGGTCTTTGATACCTTTTTTTGAAAGCATGAAATATGGCTGGTTGAAAATGTAATTTAAGCATTGTTGCTCACCTCATATCTGGTGGATAAACGAGGCAATTTTCTTAATTTTTGTTAAAGCACATTAATACAGTATATTACAGACCTAAATGGACAACTTAAAAAGGGTTTTGTTCTTTTATCTTTTCATGGTAAAGATGACCTTTGCATGGAATTGCCCATAATGAATATAAATTGCCTAGGCCTACATATAAACGTAGGCTACGTTCTTTCTTTTAAATAAAAACCGGTGGCGTCATCTATGACTGTTTACACCATTGGTTTACGCATGTCACACTATAGCCTGTGCGTTTGCTTCGTTTCATTCACTATCAATGGTTCGCGCTTGGTAATGATGGCTGCGGCTGCTTGTGAAATGCGTCTGTGTGAGCCTACATTTAGGCGCTCATTATTAGAAATTTTTAATGGCCAAATATGTGTACCAAGGAGTAGGCTAGGCTATATTACATGGAGTTGTGCTATAGGCTAGCAAATTTGTTTAAATTCATACCTACGTAATCACCATGACCAAAAGTGTACTTTTTTTAATGTATTTTTTTACATTGAATCTTGGGGGGAAAAAAATAGAGCTACGTACTGACCCTTTTTTTGTTGTTGTTTTTTTGCCGTTAATGCAAACCAAAATATTTTTAAGGATGGCCCCATCTTGAATGAACGTTTCCCCTGAGCTTGATATGGTGCATTCTGGGATTGCATTCTCCCTGAACAATACTTGTGATGCTGCCTTAGAATAGGACCAACAGAAGCACGATCATATAATCATGCTGCTAACCTTTTGAAATGCTGTTTGCTCACCCATGATGCCTGAACTGCCTATAGGTAGACGCCTCACAAAATTTTGGAAAGGAGCCACATAGTCACATGACCTTGCTTTGTATTTAACTCTTTCTGTGGTGTGTTTTTGCCTAAAGATGAAACAAAAACAAACAAATTAAAATACCACAGCATAATGTAAAGAAAATGGTTAATTATATGTTGTGCTTTTCAAAGGGATGCACTTACCTTGTTCATGGTTGAGAAATCACATTTAGAGTTAACAGTGGAAACTGCGATGAGTGCAATGCTCTCAAGAAGGATCCGGAAGGGGAAGAGAGTTCGTATAATATAGATATAGAGCCATTTCGCATACTTTTCATATACTTGGATATTTATATGAGCAAAATTACGGTCATAGTCATATGACCGTAATATTGCTCATAAATATTCAAGTATATGATACAGCTTTCATTCTTCAGGTCAATCATATATTTATGAGGAAAAAAAATCTGTTTAAATAATGAAAGTGATATTATTGTCATAGTATCCTTTAGGGGTGTGCAAAAAAATCGATTCACATTTGAATCGCGATTCAATCTTTACCGATTCAGAATCGATTCATACAATTCCGAAAATCGATTCATATTTTTTTTTTTAATGGCGTGCACGGGCGGAGTGGCAATCGGGTGAGTCGGGACTTTTACCGGTGGTCCGGTAGTGTTTCGAGGCTGCGAGGGCCGGTCTGATAAATAGTTATACATTGCAAGTTCTTGCCGCCCGCTGGTCAAACTGTGCAGCCTCTCTGCTCAACCCGTGAATAAATGCATCGATCCGCAGATCTTATGTTTGAGTTCTGTAGATCTTTTGCCAAGCAGGTTACGGGTTCTAAACCACACTCGTATAGTGTTTTCTCTCTCTCATCAAAACCCAATATGTTCATCACGTTTGTGAGCATTTTATTTTGTGATTTTACCGGAGTCTCCCCAACGGCGATAGATTGAAGCGCGCGTCCGAGTGAAGACTGCGCGAGCCACAGAGAACACTGTATCCATGACACTGATAGCAGCGGACACGAGCGCGCAGCTTGATTTAAAAAACAACAGATCTCTTATTTAATAGCGAACTAAATGAAGGCTCTGCTAGTTAACTGGAGATACCCGCAAATTACGCCTATGAACGACTTCACTGGATCTAAAACAAATCAATCTAAACCATAGATGTTACCAGTAGCGGTGGCTTTTTAAAATCTATTTAAAATAACTTCGCAAGGGTTCTATGACATTAGTATATATTTTTAGGAAGTTCAATGTGCCCAGTCGAGTTCACATTTCAACAGTCAACCTAGCTGAAGTAGTTAAACCACATTTAGCATAATTGTTTGTTTGATCTGACTACATCACTTTAAAGCTAAATGTAAAAGCTTCTATTTAAGTTTTATTTTAAACTTGAATTAAATGTAAGCTGGCCAAAGCTTGGCACTTTGCACTTTTTAGTTTATTTTTGTATGAAGTCATATAAAGTAATATCAAACTACATTTAATTTTTTTTTTTTTAATTTTTTTTTTTTATTGTGTCTACTGCAATCAATCACAGGAAAAAGTAGACTACATTTATATACTGCGAATCGTTTTTTGAATCAAGAATCGTTTTTGAATCGAAAATCGATTTTGAATCGAATCTTGAGACAAAAAATCGGTATCGAATCGTGACATTTTCTGAATCGTACACCCCTAGTATCCTTCAAATAAAGGCATATTTCACAGCTGGAAAGATGAATATGTATTTAAATTGAGTCATTTATGTAGTTGAAATGTGAAATTATTTTAGAAGTTGGTGCCTTCTAGACTGAGAAAAGCCAGAAAATTTATTTTTGGCTCAGGTGGATGAAAGACAACAGCTCCCAGAATGCACTTGCTTTGCTGCCCTATGAGGCCACTCCCAAGCCACGCCTCCTGGTTATTTCACCCACCTAGAATACCCCAGTAAGGACATGATTCTTGAACGAGGACCACTTTTGCAGGACCTCATTCTCATGTTGAGGGCAAAATGTCCTGGCCAGAGTCTGCAGATGAGAGATGTTGACTATCATCTTGTAGTGCCGCTGATTGCGTTCCCAAACCACTGAAGGCCCCGAGGATGTCCAGATCGTTGATTCTCCTGTGAAGGTGTATTTCCAGGCCACTTATGAAAGGGTGGATGACCTACAATGCACAGACCAACATCCTACACAAACCCTCCCTGTAATTAATGGCCAGGCCAAATAGTCTGTTTAGGAAAACAAATAATAATAATAATGCAAATTATAACCTTTTCTTCTTAGAGGATGAAGAAGATTCTTTATTTCAGGGTTTATTCACATCCGGAATGTCTGCTAGTTCACTTGCTTTGGTCCGGACCAAATACAATGTTGATTTTTTGGGGGGTTTTTTTGTTTGGTGTGGTTCGCTTTCACACTGCCCTTTTTGCAAGTGAACCAAAATGTGTAAACAAAACCACACGTGTGCTAAGCTCATCCATTCTTTGGACAGAAATTCGAACCGTACCAGAGTTGGTTTGTAACCTCTTCAGCTGGGTCTCAGTACGGTTGTTTGGTTCACACAAGTGCGATTGCTGTATTCACACCTGCCCAAAAGATCCGCACCAAAAACCAACTTGAGTTTGATTCAATCGACAATTAAGACTGTGTATACTTAAAACTTGTGTATAACTTTCGCTGGCCCATTGCTCTTCCTTTGGCACTTCTTTGACATCTTGCCCTCTCCTATTTGTCTCCTCCTCATGCTGTGTGTTGAAGACTACACGTCCCTGGGGGTCATTGAGGTCCTGATGAAGACGAGAACCTGCATTTAAAAAACAAAACAAAGCGTAGCTGCTGTTTAATATTGGTCAGACATGCAAACTGTCCTCATTTCAGTGCATCACATCAAACAGATCTGAATAAATCTTAATAAATAGATACATTTAGCATTTAGCTCCTTTATATGTAGAAAGTTGACATGCTTTTTGACAGGTTTTGGACAGGCGTACGAGGTGTGGCAAAACATGGGTCTGAAGGTAAACAGCTGCCACACATCTGTACGTCTCTGGACATCTCATCTCTGCCTCCTGATGATTTGTTATGAATAGAGAAGAAACTATTAGGGTATCAGATATAATGATTAGTTGTGAATAGGAAGAGGAAAACCACAATTGTATTAAATTACTACTACCTTTATTTTCAAATCTTATCACAGTAGGATCATATACAATAATAATAATAATAATACAATGAAGAGGAAGAAATAGTAATAAAGGAATATAAGCTTACCTGACCTGCTTGTACATCTGTTTTTTGCCCATCTCCCCCTGTTGCCGACCCTGATTCAGCCTGGAAACAATCAAAGCAAATGAACTGGATAACTGGTCGTCGACTGTCCAGCTTTCCCGTCGTGTTTCAAGTTTCTAACTCTGTTTTGCTAAGACCCCCTTTTTATATGTGGAAAATCTTTCAATATTCATCTGGATTGAAGGAGCAAACATTCAGCGTCAGTGTTAAATAAGTTAACAATACAGTCGATATCGATTAGCGTTAGCCTTTGTACAACCTGCTACCATCGACCACCCAGCTGTATGCTAACGTTAAGCTTAGCTGTCCTTAGTTGCCCTTAATTACATGCTTGCAGAAAACGTGCTAGAAGAGTTCGGTGTCCGCGTTCAGAACATAGACTCTTATCAGAGTTAACTTTAGTGCAGGGGGTTTGGACAGATTTGTGCTGGTGAGTGTGTTCGTGATGCTTACCGTTGGTCTTCTCCGTAAGGAACATCTGTGGTTGTTGACGTAAGTTCACAGAGACGCATATAAACACCCCGTGTTTTAATTAGTTATGTGTGAGAGAGGTGCTCATCTGTACACAAGTAAGATTTCATGCATTTTAAAATAGTCAAATCTATTTGTGGCGGTCAAACTGGATATTGTGGTGGGCCGCTATAAATAAATGAATGTTTGGGTCTAAGAATATCTCGTATATCAAAAGAAAGAACAGAATATCTGCTAGGGCTGGGCGATAATTCGATCTCGATACGGGATCGCGATAAAATTTTGAACGATTTCGATAATATGCTTGGGACATATTATTCGATATCACATGAAAAAGTAAGCGCAACAACAACAGTATCAGAGTCTGCCGTATGCCGGTAGGACACGCCCACTTCTCAGCGAGCAGCCGTGGCTACAGTAAACAGAAGGAGACAGAGAGAGGGAGAAATGTTTGGAAAAAGGAGAAAAAATGAGCGAAACTGAAGTTGAGGACAGCGAAAATAATGCCGAACGTGAAGGCGACATCACTACATCATTCGAGACCGAATACATTGTTGAAAAAAAGGTAACACGACGTCAATTGTGTGGACGTGGTTTGGATATGGCAAAAACGACCAGGAACAATAATAAAAGCGAGATGTGGACTATGTTAGATAATTGACATCTCTAACAGGGCTCGACATTAACGCTTTACCGGGAGACAAGTGGATTTTTTGAACTAGGGACAAGTAAAAGGGAATTTTACTTTCCCGACCGGACAGTAGCCTGATTAGGACATCAATAACAAACAAAAATAACCAGGGAAGCACTAAACCGAGAGAATGATTCTGATTTTATTACATTTATTGTAAGTTGCGATCGATTGTGGATGTATTACTGACGCCGGTAAAGTTGCGCTGTTGATGCTCGCGCAGCCTCTCGAGGAGAAATCTAACTTACACACATGAGCGCAGCACACACACACACCGTTAACAACATACTTCCAATAAAACATCTAAATGTGGAGTTTTTATATTTTTAACATATGTTAAGCAGCCTCAATTATTTTTCCTGAATACCATCATGATTGAAAATGTGACATTGATTTCCTACAACAGTTCAATAAACAGTTACAATTAAGTCATCTACATTTTAGATGCAATATTGGCTGTTTTTGTTCTGTTTCAGCAGCGAAAATAGTTCTAAACAAAAACAGCAGAACCACGGCGCATCTCAGAAGAACACTCACTGTTTTCATTACTGAATGATTCAGCATTTTGAACGAATCGGTTGAGTCAAAGATTCAATGACCCATTCATAAACATCTGTCTCATTCTTGAATGAATCAACCGTTTGAACGAATCGTTTGATTGAATGAATCAATGACTCACTCATTAAGACGGTCGCCTGCCGCCACCCACTGGCGGTTTAGTGTTATGTTTATAAGTAGTATCATTCTTTCCAACGTTTCTTATGTATATTTAAATCAATTTCATAACGTTATTTTATGCGAATTGTAATTTGTAAGTGTAAATTATTTAATTTGATCAGCCCTATCTAGGGTAACAGCCATAGTGTCTTATTATTCTAAATAATTGAATTTATTGATCAAATTTAGGAATTTTAAAATGAAAGATGAAGCATACATTTAATAATATTGGGGGAGGGGATGCCCTTTAAAGGTGCAGATATTACAATATGCCGATTTAAATATCAAAGCTGATTGAACACTGAGAATATTGCTTCAGAATAAATTAACACACACACAAAAAAATCCGGAAAAGCAACTTTTTTACTCGGACAAGTGAATGACATTTTCAGGAATACATAGTCATGGAAATGTGCCAAAAAGTCATGGAAAAGTATTGGTTAAAATGTGTATGAACCCTTAATGTGAATCCTTGGTCTGCATGAAGACCTTAACAAAAATGTTTTGTGCTCATTATTGGAAGGTATATTGTTTAATTTTTTATGTTATTAAACTTTATTCGAAAGTTTCAGTGAATCTCTTATTTCTTCAAGCTTCAGGATATCCCTTACACTGGCAACATCTGCAAAAACTACATATCGTGATAAGAATCGAGATCGATCAATATGGAAAAACATATCGTGATAAAACATTTTTCCATATCGCCCAGCCCTAATATCTGCTTTTAAACAAAACGTCGTTTCATTAATTCTTTATCAACACTCATCAGCAAAATTTTGAACAAAAAGCTGTTTTTTGTCAAAGACTTTGTGTGGATCAGATTCAGAACTATGATCCAAACACAGATGGAGTAGATCGAGTCGTTTAGCCAGACTACGTTTTATGATCACGTTAGCATAATTGTGTAAGCAACTTCTGGTTGTTCCGATCCTTCTGGTTTACATAGATCTATGTATAGGGCCCTATGAAATCTGTTTTATTTTTTCCAAAATTCTATATAATATTTACCCAAATTCTGCTTTTTCCGTTTTAATTTTCTGGATTCCATAAAATGTTAGTAATCAAAAAGCATGTCTAATTAATTGAAATCATAAAACCCATTTAAATGAATGATCAAAAAAACATGTCTAATCAATTGAATTCAAAAACAATGGTTGTAGTCCCATTAATTCATGAAGCTCTAACAATTTAAAAGTATGACCAAATGAATATATAACAATACCGTTAACACCAAAATATTGCATTTTTATTTAATAAGGTGCTGCACAAAAGAGGTTTACTGTATAAATTTAAAACATGGATGAAAAAAATCTTAAGGTGATGTGATATTCCTTAATATAGGGTTTTATTTTTTTATTTTTAACAGTACATTGAGTTGGCCAATATATTTCTGTCTTCATTTCTTCAAGTTAAACCAAACTTTTATTTAGCTGATTTGTTGTGAAGACCTTTTGAGTTGCTTGTGCGCATTTGTCAATAGATGTTGTGCTGGTGAAGTGACTCATGAAGTTTATGAACAGTGTAAAACAATGTTCTAGAACCTTTCCCATAATTTATGAATTTATATGTATTTATTTCCCATAATTTAAAGGTGTTTATGAATGCTTAGTTGTCATAGTCTTTCATAGCGTTTGGCTTCTAGGTTTTGATAGAAAAAATCTCACAGAAAAAATTACTTTCATTGAAAAATATAATGCACATGTATATTCTAGAACAAGTTTTTTACTTAAAAAAATAGTGAAAATATTTTGCAGGACAAATCTGAATGAAACTGGCCCGACCGGACCAGCAGCATGAAGTAATGTAAAGGCAAATCTGAGACTCTTTAGTGCGGTTTTTATCATGGCATTATGTGTTGTCTTTTGTTATTGTGGTCACCATGATGGCTTAAAATAGACGAGGCTCGTGTCAGTGTTCTGTAATGGCCCGTTAATGGACTCGCCGGCAGAACGGTTCTCCTCATGTCATTATGTTCAATCACAAGTGAATTCACCAGAAATCTCTTTCAGTATGTCATGTGACCTACATACTTTTACATGCGCACTTCCCTCAAAACCAGAGCATTTGTCACAGATGTTCATTCCTCCTGCAGTTTAGATGGTGAATGTCACTGTCCACACAACTACACTAATCACCAAGTTGACAGAAAGCTCTGACAGTTAAAGTCTTCATCAGTGAATTAATAAATATGTCATGTCAACATCTCTGCTGTGCTTGTGAATGTATTAAACCCACAATAATGGCACCCATGTTCAGTGCTGGACAATATAATTGACCCTTTACTCGAAGAGGAAGTGGATGCTGTGCGATCAGGCCATCTTGAGTTCATTGCTGCCCAAGAAAGTGTGTTGTAACCAGTATTGGGTAATATGTATGAATTAGTTTTTTAATCTGTTTGTCATTTCTTGATATTCAGGCGTTTGCTCTGAATTAAAATGGTAAAACTTATTGGATGATCGTTTTAATTTTTTTTATTGCTGATTTAGTTTATTGCTCTTGGAGAGCAGGGTGATCCAGTGTTTCCCCTACCATTGTTTTGTCGTCAAAACGACCCCCCGCCCCCCCTAAAATGCTGACGAAATCCAGTCATAAAAACGGAATTTACTGTATAACGCGGAATTTCACGGAATTTGTAAAATTTAAGGAATAAATAGAAAGCAGTTCAGTACACTTGAAATCAAATCGCGATGTAGACTAGTGTGTGTGGTTATTAAACCACAAAGACAATTTAAATACGAATCCTGCGTGTTCTGTGTGAATGAATGGTGCAGCCGACGCGCAGTTTCATTTACCACACATACACACACACACACAAACGGAAGAACGTGTGACGCTTGCGCTGTATTTTTTGGCCTATATGAAGACACAAATGCATGAACTTCCTCTCCAGGCTCTAGATCCACTCCGAAAGTCACTTCGTGATCATTTAACCGCTTCATTTGAGAAAAACTATCATCATGACAAACGCACATACCGTAATTCCTCAAATAAAGACCGGTATTCAAATAAACGCCGGGCCTCTGATAGTGGCCGGGGGCGTGGTCAACGCGGACAAATAAAGGCCGGTCTCAAATTAAGGCCGGGGAAAAATTAGTGTGAATAGGTACACTTTAAATGAATGTACACTCAAAGACGGACGCGCTCAGCGCTTGTCATATATCACAACTATTAAGTGTTTTTAACCACATGTTTATTTTAGGTTTCAGACATTTAAATAGATATGATTTATAGCAAAACAATAAATTTATAGTTTGTAAAATACACAATGGTGTCTATGGAAGCAGCAATAACAATCCATTCAAATATATTTGGCGACGTGTTTTATTCATATCAGATACACAGTGTAAGTAACTATAAAGTTTACTCTATTCTTCTCCCAGTTCACCGGCCACTTACTTTCATGTATTTCGGGAGAAACTGAAGAATTCACGCGCTGTAACTTAACAAATACAACAGGAATCTCCGAACTGCGGTGCCCATCTCACGTTACAGATCAAGATCATTTATAAAGGGTTTTAAACGACAAAACAAACTCACTTACACGGATTTGAGAGTCAGAATAGAAGATAGTTGATGACATGGTAAGCAAGTTTGTTAACCTGTTAAGCTTCAAGCCCACTTTTGAAAAATCCCCAGAAATGACATACACAAACTGAAACAGATACAGTTCATGAACCCTTTGCACTAAAAGCACAAGTATGATCTCATTTGAAAGCTGACACCTGGTTGTTTATTGTAAATGTAGAATTAATTATTGTCATAATGAAAAAAACAATTTTAAATAGCTTCAAAGTTTTGTAAAGTTATTAGAAATTTATTTTTATGAAACATCTTCATGAAAATAAAATTGAAGTTGGCCCTGGAGCAATCTAGAAATGCACAGAAGCTAAAGCCACATGTCTGACCATTTTATATTTAAAATCTGAAAATGATAAGTATAAAGCTCTGTATTTAGTTAAATGTTTTTCAAGATCATGTCAAATTACTTTATTTTGATTAGACTCTATTAGCAAACTGATGTTTAGTCATCTTCTGAGTCATCTATTCAGTCTATTGTCTCTATTGTTTTGTGGTGCCCCATTCAGTCTCAGTCTCCCCTGCACACATTTACACCTCTCCAGACTGGTTATTATGGCTCTAAATATGCATTTCTTTTGTCTGCATTATAGCTACTAACGACTGGCTATTCACAAGCTATTCATAGGGTTTCAAACCCTAATTTCTTTTATCAAAGTTCTCACTAAATATTTGAAACTGGTATCAAATGCACTGAAACATTTCAGTAAGCATTCCTATTTAGAAAAAAATCATAAAACAATAACTGCTCGTGGCAGGTGCGCCTGGGCTCGCTAGCATGTTAGCTTAGCACACCATCAATACACGACCATTTATGAGATTAAAACTATGTTTGCGCTCCAAACTCACTATATAACGCAAGTCTAGTGTTTTAAATAATCTTCTGTGATCTAACTTGGCTTCAGATAAAAAAAAATCAGACAGAAAATGTATTATTTAGTGTTCTGAACGATGATGAAATCTATATCGATTAGCATTACATTATAAATATAATCTATTATTATGAAATACCTGGCATGGCTTGAAGAACACAGGTAACTCAAATATCATTGCAATCATGTTTATTGTCTTCAAAACATCTTTATCTGCATGTTACAGCGATCTCTGTACTTTCTGTATCACTCAGTGACGTCCTGGAATGTCACATGACTATGGGTCTTCTTCATGATCCATATATGGACTTTTATTGGACATAATAGCGCCCCCATGCTATTGGTATGAATGGAAAACACAGCACATCTCAGTAAGAAGCGATCATTATGATTACATCGACGCATTTGGGTATAAATTCAATAAATATTATTCCTGTCTATAGAAATATGATGTGAATCTATGAGAATATATCAATATTTCTCCACATCTGCACATTGTTGAGCTAAAAGCCCTCAGGGACGTTGTTTTGTGAATCGCTGTCATGACGACAGCACGGAGTGTTTTTTATGAATGGACCGGCTGACGCTCATAATTCATATTAAAGGTATCGACTCATTTTTTTCATTTCATAACTCCTGACACAAATTAAGACATAACTGTCACTATAAGTTTCTCAGAATACAATAGTGGTCAAATACTGAATCTTGAGTCTTATATCTTTTTAATGATGTATAGTTTGTCAAGGTATAACATTAAATCTGATAGTATATTTGAACTAAATAAATAAAAAAACGCTTCAGTGCGCCGACGCTCTGGAGAAGGTTAAGAGGTTAATATTTAGAAATAAAAGCGCTACATCTGTCATATAGCGCTATTTTGGCTGTGGTGAACACGTGCCAAGCATGACGCGTCACCATGGAAACTTGGCTGGCGGGCGGGCGGGGATCGCGAATTAGAAATAAAGGCCTGCCTCTAATAAAAGCCTGCTTCAAATAAAAGCCGGCTACCATCTGCAGTTCAGGTAAATAAAGGCCCCGGCCTTTATTTGAGGAATTACGGTACTCAAAAGGTCTTCACGGCAACCCGTCAAAATTAAAGTTCGGTTTAACTTGACAGAAATATATTACTGTTGTACAGTAGAATTTAGATATGTCCCAATGTAATAATACTAACATTAATCCAAATAAATTATCAAAATTCAGTTTTTTAAGGAATAATCCATGTTTTAATTTTAACAGTAAAGCTCATTGTGCAGCACGTTATTTGACAAAAAGTTTAATTAATTTCATATGATTTAACCCTCTAGGCGCCACGGTCGAGTTTACTCGACGAGATGCGGCTCTGAATAAAACGGCCGATTTTGTCAAACTGGGTGTCAAATTTCGTTCGTCCTCCCTTCCACTGGATGGCAGACATGTCATACTTCATCCCCAAATCAAAAAAACGTCATGTTTCTATACAAAATGTTCGAATTAGAGCGCATTGAATCAGTGCGATCAAAAGCGGAGCTAGTGTGCGAGTGAGGCATGTTATCAGATCCTCTCCGCAATCGCGGCGACAGTATTGTGGTGGAGACTTTGTCTAATGCCACTGGGTATGTTAGACGAGGTCGAAGTATTCATAGGAGAGTTAGGAGACAACGTGGAGGCAGGGTCAGGAGTCGCAATGACAATGACAGCAGTCCGAGCTGTGCACACTCGGCGCGCTCGAGCGAGGCAGATCTGGGCGCGCTGCTCGTATCATCTCACTCATGATCTGTGCCTTGCCGTGGCGAGTGAGCGTTTGAACTAAACAGGTCGTGTCTACTTGTGTTTGTATGTCATATGAATAAAATATATTTGCCCCATACATGGAATCAGAGTGCCTACTGTATTTAGTAAATGGAAAATCTCCACAGCAAAAGGCCAATCACTACATGCATTCGGTTTGTTTCTACCATTTATTAGTAATGATTTACACAGTTTGTTTACTACTTACTATATACCTGAGCATTCAGTATTGTGCAATATAGCATACAGAAGGTGATGGACATTTTGGGGGAAAAGAAGTGCTGCATTTTATCATTTAAACATGTGACTTTTCATGAAAATTCTATAATACAAGATATGACCACCATATGACGTCATAATATGCAAATTAGATGGGAAAATTTAATCCCTACATAAACTTTGGGTCTTCCTTAATATTCCTCTAATTTACAGAAAGTCTCTTATCTTTTATCACTTTTAAGATATAGCCTTTAGAAATTATGATGTCAAAATCGAACGTTTTAGGAAAAAACCTCTGGCGCCTAAAGGGTTAAATTGATGATAAATGATAAAATTTGTGTTTTATGTCTTCATTTTATTACCAGAAAAAACACAACACAGAATTAGGGTGAAATTTTTTTTCATATATATATTTTAGATGTTGTATAAGTTTAATGATTCATAATACATTATTTCAATTAATTAGACATGCTTTTTGATTGCTAAAAAATGTACACCACGTATTCGTAACACGCCCGCTCCGCAACACAAGCAGCCCCCCCCCCCCCCCCCCGAAAAAAATTCCTAGGGGAAACACTGTGATCCAATATCACACTAATTTGAAAATGGATCCATTAGAAAAAATAATTTGAACTTAAAAAAAACAGATTCATACTTTAGATAGTGTCTTAATTCTGTGAGCAATCAGATGCGGTGTAAGTTTGTGTACACTGGGACTCATATTTTCTTAAATATCAATGTGACCTATTCAAAGACTCATTTAAATCATATAAATGCATATTTGCCGACAATACATGAGAAGCATTACAGCGTCTGCCTGTTAAAGAGGTCATGTGATGCTTTTTAATGTTTTCCTTTAGTGTGTTTGTGTGGGTGTATATGATCAGGAAAGTTACAAAGCTCATAGTCTCCCACAAAGGGATTTATTCAATGTAACACAGATTGCCTGAAACGCCTTGATCAAAGTCCAGATATCACTTCCTCAAATGTCCACGGCACAATGTGAAATATTAGCATAATGCCGTAATTTCAGTGAATTAAAACGATTTTCTCAAGTCGTGCTCGAACTGATACGGTAAAACCGACGACATTTATTATTAATTGTGTTTATAAATTCTTTATAAGCTTTGGATGCTGAAGCTCGCAATTATGGTAAGGGGGTCGTTACATTTCTGAAACGCACTTAAGGTGTTCGGCCAATCACAACTCACTGGGTCTGCTGGCCAATCAGAGCACTCTGAGCTTTTCAGGAGGGACGTTTGTAGAAATCAGTGCATTTCAGACATTCTGGGAATAGAGGAACTACAATAATGTACCGTATGTTCAAAAAAATTAAATTAGCACGTTAACTTATTTCATTACACCCAATAATCAAAATAATAAACTTTTAAAATAGCATCATATGACCCCTTTAAGACAGTCGGCTAACGAAGAACAAAATAAAAGTCCTATTTCAAACTCTTATCAGCCAAACAGAAACTTTTTGGCTGATGCCAATAATTTAAAAAAACTGCCAGGTCAATAATATATTTGTTGATCACGAGTAAAAATGTAATTAATTAGCATGTATTTCTTATCAGGATGTATAACACGCAAGAAAGTATATTCAAGTCTTTTTATTTAATTTATATGCACCAATATAAATTAAACGGGAACAATCAGGGATGCTATTAAAAACCACAAGTCGTGACAGAACAGGTCAACATGGTTTATAGGCAGTTTATACAATACTATTATTGAATAATACTGCAAATATTTTATATACACCGTACTCATCACTTAATCCTAGTAAGATTTCAGAATGTACTGTCAGTTGCACTCATATTGGCGATACATATTTTGGTGGATTGCATTGGGGCCTTTTATTGCGCTGTTGTACCAGCTTGTCCGAGCTCTTCATGTTTCCACTGCAGGTTCTCAGAACGACTCTGTGGATCGCAGCGCTGCTTGTCCTCTACAATGGCAGGTTATAAATAGATGTGCCATTGACAGCACAGGAAAACTCTCCTCTACTGGACGCGCGTCGACTCTAAAGTCTAGATCTGGGGGAGAAAAACCGATTTGCATATGAATCGCGATTCTATCCTACACCGATTCGAATCGATTCATACATTTCAAAAATCTGTTTTTAAATGTCTATTAATAGCGTGATTTTGTTGGAACAAAGAAGGCGGAAGTTAAGCTTATTTGCACACGAGAAGCATGTTCGTGTAACGAGCAATACCTGCTTGTACAAGCAAATGATCCTGTATCTGAGGCACATTTATTTGGTGCATCAATTTTTGGTAAATTTGACAATGCAAGATTGTTTCTTGATTCGTTGTATATTGAGTATGTTGTCTGTAGTGTTAATGTTAGAGCAGCAGCGGTCTGAGGATGGAGGGCGAGTGATGACGCTCATGTTTCTTTGAAAGGGCAGAATGGAGTCAAAGATTCAGGCTTTTAAGACGTGGCCTCCAGCATCTTCATCCTCATTTCCCTCCTCCTGCATTGTGCGTCTGCTCCACGCATGAGTGCTGGGAAATATGGCATACTTCATCCCTAGTGCATGACTGCAGGCACACACACACACACACACACACACACACACACACAGAGAAGCGGTCAGGCCTATTCAGTGTGTGCATTAATGCTCCGGACACTCAATGCTTCATACACTTCATCACCTCAGGCTACAGACAGACACAACGCTGTGTGTGTGTGTGAGAGAGAGAGACGACTGGTGTGTGTGTTAGGATTGTGTGACCAGTGGCGGCACTCGGAGAGAGTGGACATGCTTTCAGAGAGTGTCTTTTTTTTTGTGGTTTTATATGAATCTGTGCCATCAGATGACCGCTTTACTTTTGAATTTAGCTCTGAAGTGAGCACAACTGTGTTTCGCCCACACAGCGAAGCACACACACTGATTTTTTTGTGTTGTGCCGTTCTGTCCTCCCCATCAACACTGGATCAGATTCACCAATTTGTGGTCGATCTAGATTTGCAGATGGCCAATAAGTATTATCACACAATTTAATTGGAATACAAAAAATAACACATCTACTACATTGCTGCAATAATGTGTAATTTAATTAAAAAAAATTAACACAAGATTGATGTAAAAAACATTTTATATTAGGCAATAATTCACTTCAAAATGAAAATCCTGTCATCATTTACTCACCCTCAAGTCGTTTCAAACCTTTATGAGTTTCTCTCTTCTGTTGAACACAAAGATATTTTGATGAATGTCGGTAACCAGACATTTGACCCTATCGCCTTCCATGGTGGAAAATAAACCCACTAAAAACATTCTTCAAAATATCATCGTTTCAGCAGAAGAAGGACATTCATAGAGGTTTAAAACAACTTGAGGGTGAGTAAATGATGACAGGATTTTCATTTTGAAGTGAACTATTCCTTTAACCATGTAAATATTTGGTACGATGTGAGGAAAATTAACTACAACATAACAAAATGTGGAAAAATTAAGAGCTTGAATATTTCTGAATGGTCTTTTAGGACGACAACTACCGCCAACATCGCTGTTACCAGTCACAAATCCAGTGTTTTGCTCAGGTAAACCTGACACAACAGTCTGCTGTTGCTAATATTTTAATTTCACGGCTTATTGTGATGATTATTCCTCATCATAACATGAACTTCTAGAGAAAGAAATGACTTTACACTGGAAAAAACCCCCACATTTGAAGACCAATATTACTTAAATCACACATCACTCAGGAAGGTCAGACTGTTGTTTTTAATTCAGTGTAGGCCAGTATTGTGTCTCAGCTGCTGATAATGTTTCTGGCTGAAGCCTGTTTAACACATTGAGTGTTTATTTTGGACCCTGTGTTCAACTCTTGTGTCTTATTGTGGAATGGTCTTGTCTCTTTCAGCCATCTCGACTAGGCAGTTTTACTCAGTAATGCAACACTCAGAAGTGAACGTATGACATTAATCAGTCGTTTCTTTGAGTATCTGAATGTGTGTGAGCAGTAGTGAGTGTGTGTGTCTTTGTTCTAGTTTTGCGGCTCACCCCACCCTCCATTTCCTGTTTGTAACACATGCTCTCAGCTGACTCGCGAGGTCACGTGACAATACTGGTGTGCCATATAACAATCAATGCATATGCCTCCAGATATCACACGCTTTATTACAGCTGTGTGATATAAAGCCCAAAAAACTAAAGATATTTTTAGATCTAGCTAAATATATCTTTAGCTTTTTGGGCTTTAGAAGGTATTCAGTTATAGGGCTGCATCTGGCTATTTTGAAAATCGATTAATTTTATTTCTTTGGTTAAATCATTTAATTTCTTTCCCAATTTTTCTGTATTTTTATTAAAACAAATCCTATCATGCGGAAAATCGGCAGATTTTAGTCCCTGGCCGGTCGATCGGTTTTATCTTGATAAAATTATTAAATTATGTGAAAGAATTCTCAAACGCATTTAAATATATGCTTTAAAAATATATATATATATATATAAGTTTAAATGCGTTTGAGAATTTAAAATATATATATTTTATAAATATAATATATAATAAAATAAAATAAATATATATTAGGCTTGCTACGATAGTCGGTGTTACTGGTGTTCAGAAGCAACACCGGTTACATCTCTTGCCCGCCATGGCACCGCCCCCCCCCCCCCCCCACTGTTGAGTTGATTTTATTTGTTTATTTTTAATTAAATAATTTATTTTAGTTAGAGAACAGACACTATTAAACTGAACATGTCAGCTTAATAAATCATGAGCCGAACGAGAGTCGCAGCACAGATCAGCAACAGGAGCTGACTGACAAGGTGATGCGGAATATGTGTCAAAGCCAAATGTAAAAGCCCCTATTTAAGCAAATTTGTCAACCCACTGTTTTGTTGTGTTTTTCATTAAGAATAATAGGCTAATGAACTAACCAATCAAGAAATCCACCCGAATTGGCGCTAATTTGAAAACGAAACTAAAATGTGCTCGGCCACACGTGTCAACGGTTTCGTTTTCAAATTAGTGCCAATTAGGGGCACAATAACAAAACACGCACATTTGACGTTTTACCTTTAAATTAGCGATTTAAAAGCCCCTGCCAGTGATACCGGTATTAACGGTGTTGTCACACGTTGATTAACCAATGGGAAAATATCCTCACCCTCACATCCCAAATATATATATGAGGTGACCAGTCAATGAAATTATCTGGAAATACAATGCACTCATGTGCAAATTCATATTAGTATCTCATCATTCATCAAACCAGTCACTGCTGGTCAGTTCTTAAAGCAGGTTTTCTTCTGTAATGTAGTCAAAGTTAAATTACTCACGGGTCAAATACATTGACTGATGCAAAACTAGGGATGCACCGATACCATCTTTTTCAGAATCGATCCGATACCAAAAATTCTGAGTATCGACCGATACAGATACCGATCCGATACCAGCGCAGTTTTTTTTAAATCAAGTAGAATTTTTATAACTCTGTGTGTTGAACTGATAATCACTCTTTTGTGTGTTAAACACAATCTACTTATACAGACAACTTCATTATAAAGAAAAACAACAAACCAAAAAACATATATGATCATAATCTATGACAAAAATGATATTATAAACTAGATTAGTGGATAATACACATTGCTCTTTGTATTGTTGTAAAATACATTCATGAAAAACAAGATAACAAAAATCAAATGATAAATTATTTTAGATATAGCCTAGGCTACTATAAAATTGAGACATGTTTTAAATGTATAGCACAGCTGTTTATTAAGGCAGCAACATATGATAGATAGGACAGAACAAGAAAGGCTATTAATAATATTTTATTGCGCCACTGTATTATGATATGAAAGGCTCCAATACAGTGCGGCACACAGCGCTTATGCGCATCCAGAGCGCAGAATGAGGTGCTTGAAACAACACAGTCACAGCGCGCTACGCGTCGAGTCCGCATTGAAAAGTTCAAAGCACAAAAGAAATACATATGGATGCATAGTGCATTATACAGTATCTATCTATGCAATAGTTTATTGAGCCTCTTCTTTTAACAGTTTTAAATTTTAGTTACTGTGCGCGTGAACAGTTATACATATAGTGCTCTGACTGTACTCTATAGTGTTGTGATCTAACCGACACCCGGGAGAAAGTAACATGATTAAGTTACAGCAATAAAGTCTAGCAAGATAAAATTGTTTTTATGCGAAACCATAGACCTTTATCTACAGATCAAGTATAATAATATTAACATTGAATCATCTTGAAGAGTTTCATCGTTGACTGTAACCGAACGTGACGCGCTGTTTGATGCTGAATGGAGAATGACTGGCAGCCGCAGTGGAGGGAAAAGTTTACTGATCTTGAATTGAATGACTTAAATATTAATTTCTAACTCACATTATGGCTTCAGAACACTTATAATAGTGCACGAAAACTTTATGGTACTTTAGAATGTTTTTGTGCCTTTTGTGGGGCTTAACAATAACACAGAATAGTATACGCACAATATCGGACTTGGATCGGCCTCGTCTGATCGATACCCGATCCGGCAAAAATGGCAGTATCGGAGCCGATATCGATACTGAGTATCGGATCGGTGCATCCCTATGCAAAACTGATAGATGTGTCCAGGATGCTAACGTCAATCTTTACTATGTCAAGAACGGTTTCTCACACTAGTTGTATGCAGTGGTGTAGGAATCAGTGACGCTTGTGCATATTTGTCGGTTGTCATGGTCAATCAGTGTGAAAACAGAGCCAGATCTTTGAAGTGAATTCACTGCGAGGGGTCTGTCGCTGTGTACTTCGGTATGTATTTATAGCCCTCGTCACTATTTCACTGTTGCACCGGCACACCACACTTTCTAAGTAATAAATTATTCCTTCTGTTGCATTATATATATATATGCATGACATGTATGTCATAAAATCAGTATATATCACTATAAATCTATTGTGAAAAGCACTATACATATAAATGTGAATTGAATTGAATATATTCATCTCTTTGGTTTGTGGTCTCTTTGTAAAGCACAATACTTCTATATCTTTTTCCCCCATATCAATTTGAATGTTACACCCCTGCACCCCCAGTCCATTTTAAAATGCCTATCCTGAGACCTCAGTAAAAAACAATGCTCTGTGAATGAATGGTATTTCTCCGCCAGTGGAAGTTGCACACCCAGTCTGCACTGCAAGCGCCGCGCGCACATTATAAACGCTTGGAGAGTAGGCAGCGCTGCTGATAATTGGAGCACATATCTATTTTTGTGGCGTTGCGTCACGGCGCGCTACAGTCTCTGCTCGCTCCTGCCGCGCACAGCTCTCTTCACTACAACAGCAGTCATCTGATGTGTGGCAGCACAGTGTTCGCTAGCACAGGACTTTTAGGAGCACAGTGGAAAATCTAGGAGCACTTTCTGATCAATGAAAGACATCAACTTTCCCATTTCAGGGTGAAATTTGCTCCTTAAATTGATTTCCTGGTCCATCTTTTACCTTTATAAGGGCAGTTTTTTTTCTAACCAATGTATGTCTCAGATTTAAAAACTAAAACGATCAAATCAATTAGAAAAAGACTAATCTTTCTGTTACCATTCAAATGAAAGGGGATCAGCAAAATTCATCTTTGCACTGCAGAGGCATTCTGTATTTTTAGCTCAGAGGTGGCATTTACACTGCAATTACAATTGCATACAAATGTTATGAAATTAAGGTATATAATTTTAATTATGGAAAATGTAATATATGAAACTAAAACCGCCTGTATGTGGCAGCAAAGTCAAGTCATTGATTCAATCGTTTCGTTCCGGATGGCTCTTTCTGAATGATTCATTGAATCACTGACTCACCCAATTAGTTCAGAAACGCAGATTTATCCAGTAACGCCACGTTGCTCAGAGATGTTCAACACTGCTTTGTTCAGGACTCATTTTGTTGCTGATTTAGAGCACAAACTCTAAAATGTTCTTGTTTATTGAACTGTTGAATATAATCTGTATCACATTTGCAATCATGCTGATATTTGGCACGGCAGTCTTGCCTGTGTGATATTGCTTAACTATGTTATAAATATTGAAAACAAGAACTCGTTCAGTGGCATTTAGAGATGCACCGATTACAATTTTCTAGGCTGATTCCGATTTTTCAGAGTTTGACCTGCCGAGACCGATTTTAGCCGATTCCGATTTCATTTTTTCTAACCACTTTACAGCACACACAAATATTTATTTTCTCTCTTTTCTTTAGTAGAACATTTTACGTAGAACATTTTTTAACCGTAATCGGTATAAAATAGGACTATATAAATTACTCCTGGTGTGAGAAATTCACACACATCTAAAGTGCAGTCTTATGGAAGAACCATTTCCTTCTTTTCACATCCAATATCCAACTAAAACAATTTGTTCATTTCAAAAAGAAAATTCATTTTCTTTTCTGACATATACTCCTGTTCTTGTTAAAACACACCAGACATGCAAATTCTGTGCATTTTGAGCACTTTTGTGTGAAATCATATTAATTTTGTCCATCAAAAGTGTGCTTTCAGTTTAATTGAGCGTGAGCAGTGCAGCAAAAATAGACTCTGCGCTGAAACCCGCGCTTCACCGCTGCTCCTGCTCGACGCTCACGCGCTGCTCCTGCTCCCGGTGTGAATGCACTCGTTGATTAACATGCACGCTTGAAATAATACGCGCTGCTCACGTTTGCGGTGTGAAACGGTGGTAATTCACGAGGTTATGTGCTTTCCGTGTGCACATGTGATGCTGATGTTGCGCGATGTTAATCATGCAGCGCCCGAGTGCATTTGACCGGCATAAAATCGGCATGTCAGACTGACCGGCCGGTCGCCGATCATGTGAAAATCGGCCGATTCCAGTCACCAGCCGATCAATCGGTGCATCTCTAGTGGCATTGCCTTCATACCTATAATTTCGCTTGCATTTTTATTCATTTAATGCCCCCAAGCCTCTAAGGTCCACCCCTGCTTCTGATCATTCAAATGTAATATTTTCAATTGACAGGCTCATGTGAACCGGTTTCACCTCATAAACATAAATAAACAAAAAGACAATGTTCAATGTCTGAAATGTAATCAGTCGCTCACAAGCTCTTTTGACTGAAGGCAGGGCTCTAGAGTGCGACCATTTTGGTCGCACATGCGACCAAAATTTGTAAGGGTGCGACAAGAATTTTTCCTAGGTCGCACCAGTGCACCTAACGTTCTCGCATGATCGCATCCGCTGCCTCTCCACAAACGAGTATTTTGTTCTCCTTGCACGCATGGTTGGATCATATCGTGGTCTAAACCAATCAGAGATAGAGATTGGGCGGGTCTTTGCCTCTGATTGGTTGTGGTTCAGATGTTCCTGTAGGACTAAAATGCTCCGTTCTGTGTGATTGAAATAAATTGCGACCTGTCACCTGAGCACCAGAGAATCAGTTACGGCAATCAGCAGCATCAGCTAAATAAACGCAGGAAAACAGACGACGAAGAAACTTTTAAAAATGTAGGCTACTTGAACTAGGTAAAAAAAATATTGATTTCTCGATTTTAATCGATTCTCGTTGATTTTTACGAACCGTTGGGCTATGCTGTTTTCAGTTGATGAATGAATGGAACATTGTAGCGAGCATCCCATCCAATAAATCGCAATAATATTTGTGCTTTGTTACTATTGATATGAAACAAAGTCTCAGATTTCAAATTGGGTCCATTTTCTTACGAAATTCAAAAACATAAATATAATAGTGTATTGACGCTGTGGCGTGAGAGCGCTCTGGCTCTGCTCAAGAGAAGCATGATCTCCTCTTCTGCCTTAATAATACCAGTTACAGCGCGAAATAAACATGAACGAGCATCTGAAAGTGTGTTAAAAGATAGAGTACAACTTATCAAAATCCGTATCATGTCACATGGAATCGCTCAATCAGTGTTTCAACCGTGGAAAGACGTAAGTAAAACGCTTGTAAACAATGTCATGTAACGTCACATTTACCTCAGAAAAAAACATATCCAGTAGGGCTGCAACAAACGATTATTTTGATAATCGATTAATCTAACGATTATTAGAACGATTAATCGACTAATCATCGATTATTTCGCAGACTAATCAGTAAGTTTGGAACGATTATTCAGCTTTTCCAATTAGTTAAAACATTGAGTTATACATATTCTAACTATAGTATAAAAAAAGAAAATCACTTCAGCTTTTGAAATAGTTGTTTTAATGAACTTTGAGCCAACTAAACAGGTCATTCTCTTTAAGTTTTCAGATTTCGGTCCAACTCAAATCACACACAAATGCTCTCTAAGCATTGTTTAATAGGCCCACTGCTTTTCTTAGAACTGAAACAGAAAAAGGGACATTTACTTCAGGACACAAAGAATGGTAAAATATTAATCTGCAAACAATTTTTTATAATTATAAAATTACAATCTTTTTTTACATGACAATTGAGCTGACAGAGACGTTCTCATTCACCTTTTAATTTATAGTATGATAAAGTAACTGCCATGATATTCTTCCTATATCATAGGAAGGATATAACATCTCGTTTTGTAAGTCTTCATGATTATTGAACAAAATACAGGCAAGTGATAAGACTATAATAATACCTAATATACTAATAGTGTTACAATAATAAAAACAGCCCTGACTCCTAAGCTCGATCAAGCTTTATTCTATGCAAAATAAGTCATCACATTACTGTAATTATATTACTATTGATAATATTATTACTATTATTAGTAGTATTGCATTCTCTAATAAAGAGAGATTTACCGCTGGTTAGTAAGCTCCAGCTGGAGAAGACACTTCTCACCGGCTCCTCTTTTGCCGGGATGTTTCCTCTTGCACTCCAACATGCATGTTGTGCTCCCGTGAAAATTGCACACGACAGCATTCTTGATTTGAAGTTTTGTGAAACTTTCCCAAACCTAAACCTTGCTAGTTCGGATTCGTTTGCACTGTCATAATTCGCGCTGTTTTCTCTTCTACCGCAATAGCATTTGTAAGGGCTGCACTACACTCTAGCGCTACAGCGCCGTAGCGGTCAAATCGCGGGATTGCAGGCCCTTACATTAGGTCACGTGAGATCAAACGACTACTCGACAACAAAGATATTTGTCGACATATTTTTATTGTCGACGTTGTCGACAACGTCGACTAATCGTTGCAGCCCTAATATCCAGTGCCCATAAACTCGTTAGCTAGCTAGAAAAATTAACTCTAGAGGAGCATTGTGCCTAATATATGGACCATATTACATATTCATTATAATTTTTTATGTTTTCAATATTTACTGCATGTTGTTTGAAAAAAATCTGGCAAGTTTTTATGCAGCCACCATTTAAATGTTTAAATTTCATATAACTTTATTATTATTAAAAAAAATAATAGTGTAATTTTGGTGTTTGTGTACAAATCAGGTAATTTTTACCTTCAATATTATAGTAGGCTAATGAAGCATAGTGGGCTACAACTGACTCCCAGTTTACAGCATTAGTTGAGATTTGTTTTTCTTGAGAAAATTTGCCATGAATTGTACCTGATATCCAAAATAATCAATATTGAATCGAATTGTGAAATTTGTGTCAATACCCTGCCCTAACTTGAACAATGTAAAAACAGCACTTTAATTTTTTTTTAAAGATTTATATTTTTATATACAGTATAATTGTGCTTCAAAAAAAAAAAAAAAAACTACACCTTATTCTTGTTTAAAAGCATTTACATAATATATATGAATATATGGAACGTGATAAAAAGGTGACCTTGAAATTGTGGCGTTAAAGGCGACGCGAGACGAGGAAAAATTTGAGTGCACCTAAATTTTGTGCTGGTGCACCTAAATAAAAAAGTTAGGCGCACCAGTGCAGCCAAGGCAAAAAGTTAGTCTGGATCCCTGGAAGGCATGAAAACTAGCCACATGCACTTTGAGAGTTATAGTTTTTATTCAGATTGTATTATACGTCTACTCATGAGCTGTGATTTGGTGTAAATATATATACATTTTTTTAGTGCTATGGCAACGATTAATCTCGATTAAACGCATCCAAAATAAAAGTTTGTTTACATAATGTGTGTGTGTATAATTATTTTGTATATATACACACCTGCATGTATAGATTTAACCCGGGAGAAAGACTCATGATTTAGATACTCCAGCAAGATAAAGTACCTTTATGAAAATCCATAGACCTTTTTCTACAAATAAAGTATAAAAACAGGAACATTGATCTTGGAGTGATTTCATCGTGTTATTGTCGTACCCGAACGCGACGCGCTGAATGGAGAATGACTGAGGAGAGATACATTTCCATTAACTTTAGCTTAACGACTTAAATATTCATTAGTACCTCACATTTAAGCTATTGAATGGCTTCAGAAACCTCGGAATATAGTGCACAAAAACCTTATGGTGCTTTACAATGTTTTCTGCATTTAGTGGGGCTTAACTACATCACAGAACAGTGCACACTATATCGGGCGTCATGATTTTTGGTGTGGCGGCCCACTACCACAGAATGAATGTGGCGGATATGCATATGTGTGTATTTATATATACACAATAATTATACACACTACACGCACAAACTTTTTTGGATGCGATTAATCGTTGCCCAGCACTAATCTTTTTACATTCACATGTAGTAATTTTCATTTGCAAAGCAACTGAAATGGTGGCATTGTTTGAGCCCTGCCTGGTTAATTTGTGAAGCCTCGAAGCACTAATTGATGTAGTTCATGTTCAGATTAGAGGTTTAATGTGACCTCAAGCAGGGGGGAAATCAACGTTTGCATTCAGAAGCGTCACAGTAGGAACAGACAGGAGTGCGTTGGACTTTCTTCAGGAAGCGGATTCAGTTCTGACGAGATCTGTCTGAAGCTGCTCGCTTTGCTTCGGCAGGAACTGTCAGAGATCATGACGGACTGATTTTATCTGCTGCGGCGAGTCGGTGTGTTCAGAAAGGAAGGAGTTAAAGGCCTGCAGCTCGTGCTGGTCTGGAGGGAGGGGGGTCTTACATTATTAAACCCCACAGAAACAGGGCAGCGTGTGTAATATACGCAGAGCAATGCCCTGCTCACCTCCTGTACCGCACAGATTTAGCAGCTCATCTTTGTGGACACCGTAACATCATTTCCAGGATGACTCTGCTCTGTCATGTTTAAAGGAGACCTTGTTTCCTTCCCTAAACTGCTAGGCATTATATGTGAACTTCTTTGAAACAATGGGTGTTGTGAAAAATAAATTTGATTTGTCTGAAAAATGTGCACACTGTCTGGTAAAAATAACATTAGATGAAGTATGTTTGCAATTGCACATGTAAATAAAGTCTCTGGCTGAGCAAATATTTGCTTTTCTTTTCTCTTGGAACATGTGCTTTGGTTCGCAGTTACATCCTTGATATTTATGTAGTTGGTTAGTTTCTGCATGCGTGGAGGGTTTCCGCGGAGTCATAAAAAGTCATAAAACGTCTTAAATTTAATAAGAATTTTAGGCCATAAAAAGTCAAAATGTCCGGATTTTCCATACAAGGTCATAAATTACATTTAGCCACGTCTTAAATTGATATGCTCATTCATTCATTATCGCGCTATATTTTTTCTCTATAAAATGATATCAAGAGTTTGGTAAATGTTTGATAATGTTTATGCGGCAAAAGCAGAACGAAACTCATTTGAACCGCGCGCCTCACGACTGTTTACCCGCTCGGCTCAAAGTTCAAACGGCAGCGCGAGTTCACTAGAGCAGACGCGTTTACTCTGATCCCCTCGTGAGAAGCGCTTGAGTTCAGCGAAGAACACTAATGTCTCTGATTTAAACCAGTTTAAGGGCAGATGAAACAGCGCTGACGAACAGGAGAAACACAGTGCGCAACGATACAGTCAGAAAGCTTTTCCGTCTAACGTTACAAAATCCCATCATTTACCACGGATTTACTGTAACGTTAGCCTAGTATATAAACTGCAGCATGAAATGTGGGATATACATATTGAATTGTATTATATTAATGTTGACAAAGTATTAAAGGACAAATGGAATATAATTACAGTATTTAATGTATTTAGGCTATACTGTTTTTCATACATTTCATGAAGAAACGTGCCATCAAAGTCAGGCAACACAAACCTGTTTCAAGACTTGAAACAATATCCCCCATTAGCACATGCAGAAACTAAGAAATTAATTTTCCAATAAAGATATTAATTTTGTTAAGGAAAAATGACAAATGTTTGAATGTTCTACCTCAGATTTGTGAATGTTCACCTGTTTGGCAAGTGTGTGTCATGATATGTTCTGACAATAAAGAGTAGTTTAAAACCACAATTAACGCTCTGGTTTCTACAACTTTCAGTTAGGAGCAAAAATCTGCCTTTAAAGTTGAAAGAAATAAAGATTTGTCATTTATCGTGATACTTATCGATATTGACTGATATATTAATATAATCAATGAAAAAAAAAGACTTTTGAAAGGAAGTTATTTTTCGTAATTCGTGTAGTCATAAATTTAAATCATAATGGTCATAAAAAGGTCTTAAAGTCTTAAATTTGACTGACTAAACCCTGCAAGAAACCCTGTGCGTGGTTCATAGCTAAAACATTACAAGACTAATGCAAGCATGCAGATGTAAATTTATCTGTATTAATAACATCAAAAAAGTGTAAAAATGAAAATTACTGTGATTATATTTACGTTCTGCACGCTGATAAATGTCCCGTGTGGTTCAAATGAGCAGCGGCACGTTATTCCTGCTTTTGGAGTGTTTTCCAGTGGATGTTTCTCATAGGGGGGAATTCATGTTAATTGGGATACTTGGGATCAATTGGGGAAAAAGTGTCCCAATAAACCTCAATTCACCCTAAATAACAGAAATGGCAACCCATAATTGAAGAGTTTGTGCAACCTCTAACAGAATGTAGTTGTAATCTTATACATTACCGTTCAAAAGTTTTGGAAATAATTAGTAAGAAATTAATACTTTTATTCAGCAAGGATGCATTAAATTCTTCAAAACTGACAGTAAAGACATGTATAATGTTACAAAAGCTTTCTATGTCAAATTAGATCCTGTTCTTTTTAACTTTCTATTCATCAAAGGATTGAGAATCAGAATTTTTTTTTTGAGCATCAAATCATCATATTAGAGTGATTTCTGAAGGATCATGTGACACTGAAGACTGGAGTAATGATGCTGAAAATTCAGCTTTGATCACAGGAATAAATTAGTTTACAATATATTCACATAGAAAACGGCTATTTTAAATTGTTAAATATTTCACAATATTACTGTTTTTACTGCATTTTGATCAAATAAATACAGCCTTGGTGAGCAGAAGAGACTTCTTTCAAAAAACATTTAAAGAAATCTTACGGATCTAAAACTTTTGAACAGTAGTGTCAGTGTGTGTGCATATATTTGCTATTATTAATATTATTATTTCCTGTTTCATCTTTAGTGCTTCACACATAAACCAGCACTGAGATGCACATAATGCACCCAAATAATGGAGCAATGGTACATTTAATAAGAGTAATAATTAAAATTACTTTTTTTTTTGCACATTACTGTTGTTAATAAGTTAATTTCATCAGTTAAGCTCAATGCTTTACTGTTAAATTTCCAATAAACACACATTTAATATTATTAGTATCTGGACTTACTAATGCAAAACAATAGTAATTTTATGATTAAATTAACTTTATGATAAAATGTTCCCCCAGCGCTTCCCAATCAGGTGCTGGCGTCTCTATCTGATATACATGTAAAATGCTAACCTGTGCTTCTTGCCTGCCATTCTCTAGAACATTTGAGCATAATATCCAAATCTCTGATTCACAAACTGCTCTACTGTTACTTCTTCTTTCTGACTTATTTCAAAAGCAACATACAATACTACATTCTCTTGAATAAACGATTCAATAACAAATACATTTTTTAACAGTCACTTGTCGCCACTTAGTGGCGAAACAATATAATCGATAAATGCGTTATTTTAAGCACAGAGTTTCTATCAAAAGCTGATTTTGACTCTATCGTAGACATCAGTGTTCATATTTGAACTTTTATCCAAGTACTTCTATGATCATTTTAACTATTGCATCACAGAAATAATGATACTATGAGGTTGAAAAGACGACTCGCTCCGGGTCAGCGCCAACACAGGTTTGAATGTTGCGATATGATTTTATCAAAGGTTTAATAGACAGACAAATTGGAAGATGGCGTGGGCGTTTGAATCGAGATCAGTCTTTTAAAGATGAATCGTGCAGCTCTACTGTCTTATCTCTCTCTCTCAGTATACGAGTAGAGCGAGGGCTTTCAGTGTGTTCAGTCTCACGTCTTTCACGCGTCCACTTGGGATATTACATCACTCAACACTCATAGATCACGACACATTTCATCCTCTGTTGGAACCAAAGTGGCTAACTTTGGTTAACCTCGTCTACAAGCAAGGGCAAAAATAAAGCAATTGAATTAATATCGATTCTGGAATAAAAAAATCGCGATTGCTAAGTGAATCGATTTTTTTTTTTCTTTTTTCCCAGCCCTACTGGTTATGTCATATTTAATTGTGTGTGTGTGTAGAATATTTTTGTGAAACTTGTACTGCACATTGAAAGGTACATTCGTGTCGTGTTAGAGCAGTGTTGAGGTGAAGCTAAAGCTGTTATCCAGGTTGTCTATGCGGCCGCTGACCCCGTATTAGCAATATTATCGTGACACTTTATCAGCTGGATTATGTGAGGCTTAAACCGCATCTGGAGCCGGCCAATCAGCCGTTAGCGCTCAGGTGAAGGTGTTCATCCAGTGTAGATCCCTACAGAAAGTCGTTGGAGACACAGGAGCTGTGTCTGGGAATACAGAGTCCAGGTAAGGCTTTACTTTCCTCTAGAAATAAGACGGCACACCCGAGGGAATGGCCATGCGAGGGAATCGTGAGCTAAATCGTGTACTTTTGTGGGACCTCGGATGGCTTTTTGTGCTTTTAGATGGACGTTTTGTAGTGACTAGAACTAGTTGTGCTGAATAAGGCAAGATGTTTCTACTGTAGTCCTTCTGTAGGAGTGTGTCCTCACACTGTTGGTCAGAGGTGTGTGTTCTTGTTCACTTTGATGTGAGATGTGAGTGAAAGTGTCTGCAGTGGATTTGGGTCAGCAGGAGAGTTCATCAGCAGATTTGGTGTTAACCGGATTTGTGCGGACGCGCTGAATCAACTGTGTCCCTGGATTACAGGAGTGACATTGAGAACGGGACGAGGTCTGTGTCTATGTCCACTCGCACTTTACTCTAGTCTCTCTGACCAACGAACCAACTCTTGACCCACATAATTCAACAAGCTTTTACCTTTGGATTCATTTCTTTCAGTGAAATACAGAAAGTACGGAACTTATATTGCCAGGTATGGGTGTATTTTTATGACTTTTTTAATTATTCGAATGGTATAGGGCAAGCGTAATACCTATTGAAAAAAAAAAGAAGGTAATTTTATATCTGTGAATTTATGTCTGTCTTACAAATTAGGTTCGATTAGGTTTAATACAAGAAAACTGAAAATCTAATCAAGGCATTTTCTGCAGTTTTTCATGCGGCATATCTCTCTCTCTCTCTCTATATATATATATATAGAGGAATAAACAGCAATATTTACCTACATGTATTTTTAGCTAAATATTTTAATATTAAAAAAAGCAACATATCTGAACATATTGGCATTGAAGCAAGAGTTTGAAAATGGACTGTTTGAACTGATTCAAGGAAATTACCACATCAACTCTAGCATTGTTTGACATTTTAATGAGACTCTAGTAAAACATCTGTCTTTACACTCATACCCACGAGGCAAGAGGAGATCATTAAACTACTTACACTTTCTGTCATGATTTTCATGTGTTAACATGACCTTAGGACAACCGTTTACTCCAAGGTTTGAAATCAGCGTTCTGAAACATTGTTGACGTGAACGCTTTTCTCCGCCGTTGAAGCCATAAAGAGAAAGCTGTTTAACACTTTTTTTTTTCTGTTTTTTTTTTTTTTTTCAAAGCTCAGTCGTTCATACCAACACGAATGTTCAGAATGAAAATTCAGTCTGGCTTTTGCATTCAATTTGTCTGTTCGGCTGAAAAGCAGAAATACTGCGGTGCACAACTTCAGTTTCTGACACCCGCTTGTCACGGAGAAGAAAAAAGTCGTGTCAAATTAGTCCTTTTTAATGGAAATCATAGGACGTTCTGTAATGAGTTTGCACTACAGTCATTCAGATTTTCGTATTCGCTATGGTGTTTACCAAACAACATTAAATGCAAGAGAACCGAGACGAGAGTAGGGCATGTGACCCAAAGCATGAATCTCATTGGTTGGCCGGTTTTCTTCAAAGTGTGAGGAAAAGGTTAGATCACCTCTTTTCCAAAAAAAATCCATTGCATTGTCGGCATCCAAATGTTTGTCAATAGTCATCACAGTATACACTCAGTAACCTATATCATCCCTGGTTTTGTAGGAAAGTGTATCCGATCATAGGGTCTTAATTAAACGGCAGCGTATCATTTCCACTCTATAGTAATGCAATTATCTGTGCTCGGGCGGTGAAGTGTTTGTGTAGTTGTGTGGTTGTGTTGGAGACACACAGTAATGGTGATCTTTAGCACCGGCTCGCTGCACAACACTGTTGCTAAGCAACGGCTTCACGGGTTGGCAAGGACACAGGCGGAGAAAGAGACGTGCTCGCATCCCTTCATTAGTGTTGGAAATGTCTTTTCTCACCGTGTCCAGTGGTAACGGGGCTCTAACTATAGCGCTGATGTCAGCTGTGCTTGTGCATGTTGTGGGTTGAACGAGTGTATAATGAGGCTTGGTGTCTCCATCACTGCGATCAGACGGGTTTGATGTGCGCCGGTCACATCGGGTGCGTTGTGTTCCCAAACAGCTGGACCAACAGCAGTAGAACACGTTTTGATCATGCAAAAACAGACCTTTTATATTGAAATTAGCATCAACTAAGACTATTACACGGCTCTTTGGAATGCTTGATTCTGATTGGTCAATAGCGCCATCCAGCGGTGAGTTATTCTGCCGCTGAACACAGAAACACAGGCTCATCCGGGTCACTGAAGACATCAGCGCTATACGCTCACTAGGAACGGTGTTTCTTCGTGGAAGTTTTTGCGTTTGGTGAGCTAATAAAATATTAAAACTCAGTCAAATCAATATTTTGTGTACAGTTATTTAATTTTGCCATCCGGTATCGTGGACTCGCTCTCTCTTGTTTCATACAAATGCAGTTGCTGACATTTTGTGACTATTGTTTTGTACACTTTTTTGGATTATAAGATACAAACAGGTCAGATTTTAAAAGTTGAATCTGAAATCAATATCGCTTATCTCCATAATTGTTTGTGTTGAAATGCTGTGTAATAAGTCTTATGACTGTATACCGTATCCCTTAAACGTCTGTCTAGTTTGAACTCGCCGCTGAAACTGCTCTCTCCTCGGAAGCTTTGCGTTTAAAGAATTAAATATTAAAATATATTCAAAATTTCAACTCAGATCAATATTTTGTCTTAATTATTTACTTTTGTGGAAGTAGCCGTGTAATAAGCAGTATAATGTACATCCAGCCGGTTATCTCTGAATAAACCTGTGTGTGTGTGTGATCTCAGAATAAACCCCTTCTTGTGTGTGTGTGTGTGTGTGTGAGATCTCAGAATAACCCCCTTCTTGTGTGTGTGTGAGATCTCAGAATAACCCCCTTCTTGTGTGTGTGTGTGTGTGTGTGTGTGTGTGAGAGATCTCAGAATAACCCACTTAAGGCTGATGAAGACCTGATCACCCTGTCGGGGTTTATTCTGAGATAACCGGCTGGATGTACATGATCCCTTACTTAATAAATGCTTTAGAAGTATTTGTCATTGTTAGTTCATGTTAACTAACAAACCCTAAATTTGTTTTGATGGCAGTTCATCAACTTCAGGAGGTTGCATCTTTAAATTTGTCTGCTTTTAACACTGCCATGCAATGTACATACATGTAAATCAATTGTTTAGTAACATGCAATCAATAGAGTAATGGTGTTTGTGTGTTTTTCAGATCAGTGCGAGCGGCAGTAAGCGGACGGAGTGAAGCCCATCGTCTAGCAGAAGAAAATGAGCGAACTCGACCAGTTGCGTCAGGAGGCTGAACAGCTGAAAAACCAGATCAGAGTCAGTCGCTGCATGCAAAACACGTCACACACACATGCTCAACTCTTTACCATATCGCATGCTGCCACACATCGCAATATGATAATAGGCTACGTATACATTAATCTGGATACATTTGAAAACGCTCTGTCCACGCTAGGGCTGTCAAAATGGCTGAAAGGTTAAATTCGAATTTCTTAAATATGAGCAAAATTCGAATTATATACAAATTCTATAGGCAATACTTAATTTTAGAGGAAAAAAGTACTCCACTGTCTCCTATGCCCACAAGAGGGCGCAAGCGAGCACATTAAGCAAATATAAATCAAATCTAGCATCACATCTTTTATTGAAATGAAATGACACTTTTTAAAGTGCATTAACTTTTGAAACAATTGTTCTTAAAAGATAATTTCCTTAATGTGCATGCAAGGAAAATGATGTTACAATAGTGCATAAAACTGTGTTTGTGCATCAGTGACCTGAGAAAACACAATTCAACACACAGCGCAATGAACACACAACGGCAAACTGGCCTTCAGAAACACACCACTTCCACTCACTACATCTACATATAGTTTGTCAAAAACACCAGACGCTCGGCTTGATCTGCAGTGAGTGCCGAGCGCTTTGTGTTGACGATGTTTCCAGCTGATGAAAACACACGCTCAGCTCTGACCGATGTGCAGGTTTGGTCAAGTGTGTTGTTTTTGACACTAACTGAGTGTTTTCATCAGCAGAAAGCCTTTTTTCGGCATTTTTTTAAAAAATGGCAACTTAGCTGCACCGCGCTGCACTGGATAAGCTAACAAAAGCAAACAGCGTAAGTTACGTCATCATGATGACACAGCAAAAATTTGAATGCATGGTTTTTGCATTCGAGTGTGCAGGCTTTTTACACAATTTGATGAATTTCCGAAATTCTAATCTTTATTTGACAGCCTAGTCCACACTAGCGTTTTAAAGCTTTTTCCAAAAGTGAACACTGAAATGTTGGAAAATGCTAAAATCATCTTTCTGTGCATGCATGAAACATAATAAAAGCTCACTGAGATGAGACCAAGATACCAGACATGATTAGCAAAATATCCCATCCCTCACTGGTGTGTTCAGATCGCACTCAATCGCCGCTCCATGTCTGGTCTAAAGCACAATCGCCCTCATGTTTCTTGACACAGGACAATTTTCTGTCATCTTTGCAGGAATGTAATATGAAGATTGTACAAAGTAACATTTATCTTTAGCAACGGTCATTACACACATTTGTTTGTTTTTGCTCAAACACTGACATGCAGTGTCATTACCAGTTTTTCTCCCGTTTTTATCTTAACGAACTGCCGCGGGCAAGAGGACCTTTTACCAGTCACTCAGGACAATTTCAGTCATGTGACTCTGCATAGGCTTATTGGAACAAAATCCTTGCGTACTTTAGGCTTGATGCGTTCTGGATGGGACCTGGTTATGACACTTCTTTGCATCTTTACTTCTGCATCTGTCTGAAGTTTTGTGTTCGTGAATGTGGCTTTATCTGTGTTTTTCTTCTCAAGGATGCACGGAAAGCATGTGCGGATGCCACCCTCTCTCAGGTAGGACTCTTTAAACATCAAATCACCATCACAAATAGTCGTCTCAAATCATGTTGTGTTCAGATGGAGTTTCATATGGGTGTTTTTTGAACTAGGTTTTGTTCTCATGTGTTTCTGGCAGATCACAGCCAATATTGAGCCTGTGGGGCGGATTCAGATGCGCACTAGACGGACACTGAGGGGACACTTGGCAAAGATCTACGCCATGCACTGGGGCACTGACTCAAGGTGATGCCATGAGCTAGTACAGCTGTGACGGTTCATGTACAGAGGAGTCATGTGTCTGATCTCCACAAGGCGGATCGACACGTCCAATATGATTTTCATGTGTCCTAAAACACACGTTGACAATGACACACCCGCTGAAGCACCGAAAAGCCAAAATCGCTTCATAGGATACACAACAGCTTTGCCTTTATCAGTGACACATGAGATGTTAGAGTTAAGAGTGTTTTAATGTTTTAGTTAGTCTATCCAGTTGAAGCCACTTGATGTGGCGCTGTTGCGTTGGTCATTCAAAACATTGCAGAAATAGAGATGCTCAATGCAGAGAAGAACCATAACCAAGCCGTTCACACATAAAACAATGGAAAAGCAGTGCAGAAAATGTGTTCTATGTAAACAAAAGCTTGACGGACATATTTGACGCAACAGAGAGACGCATATTTACTTAAGTTTCAAGAAGTTCAACTAACAAGAAAAGAATACAAACAACACATACAATATAAAATAACAGTGAAACTGGATATGACTTACACTTTTTTTTTAAGGCGGTCTGATTAAACACAAGCGTCTTCGTTTGGCATTAAGGAAATCCTTAGAGGGTCCGTGTGTATTTCAGTGGCTGTATTCTTCATAGAAATAGAAGCGGCAGCTCGTCTCCTCATCTGTGTCACTGCGTGTCATTTAACTTTGTGTGAAGCTGTAACTACCAAGAACATTTATAATTACATAAATCTTCAGTTGCATTGAATCCGGAGCAGTTTGCGTTCGCCATATTTGTTTGTTCTTGGTGCACACATGAGGACGCTCCACAATAGAAGAGTTTAGTCTTCACACGCTGTGGTCTGAGATCATTTGAAGCTCTCACATAATGCATGGCATTTCTGTGTACATGCACATATGCCTAACAACACAGCCTTTAGCCGTGACTATATTCACAATAACACAATCTCCTGAAACTTTGTTTTAAAATGTAACTCTCGTATGTCTACAGGTGAGTTTTCTGCTGGACTATACTCAAGACTCTTGAAAACAAGATCCTTTTAGAAGTGCGAGTGCTTTTCTTCTAATGTGATTATTATTGTATGGACATCATGTGAAGGCTGTTTTCTTTTGAAGGGTTATTTGACTACTCTAATCTTATAATAGTTCACATAGAACAGGACTTCCTCTACATGCAGATCATGCCACACATCTGCAGTCGGCGTGTTTTATATCCATTTGATAATCATCAGACTCTTTTCTTATCACATAGAAGCGTTCAGACTGAGTTGAGATGATCATTGTGCTGATTGTTCTCGGTTTCTTCATTTCCACCCTCTCTCTGTGTTTTTTTCAGGCTTCTTGTTAGTGCTTCCCAGGATGGAAAACTTATTATCTGGGACAGCTATACTACAAACAAGGTAAAAGTGAAAGCCAATGCCATGTGTGAACTGATGGTTTCATTTAATGACTCAACATGTTAAATAACTTCTTAGCCTGGATTCTCTCAACTGATTTCATGAGGCTTTAAAAACTGAATTAATAATGGAACTACCAATTTCAGTTACATAGCAAAAACTATACACACTATTAAAATATTTGGAGGATAGATGGATGGATGGATGGATAGACGGACAGATAGATAGACGGACAGATAGATAGATAGATAGATAGATAGATAGATAGATAGATAGATAGATAGATAGATAGATAGATGGACAGATAGATAGATAGATAGATAGAAATATAGATAGATAGATAGATAGATAGATAGATAGATAGATAGATAGATAGATAGATAGATAGATAGATAGATAGATAGATAGATAGATAGATAGACGGACAGACAGATAGATAGATAGATAGAAATATAGATAGATAGATAGATAGATAGATAGATAGATAGATAGATAGATAGATAGATAGATAGATAGATAGATAGATAGATAGATAGATAGATGGACAGATAGATAGATGGACAGATAGATAGATAGACGGACAGATAGATAGACAGATAGATAGACAGATAGATAGATAGATAGATAGATAGATAGATAGATAGATAGATAGATAGATAGATAGATAGATAGATAGATAGATAGATAGATAGATAGAAATATAGATAGATTGATTTACATTGTCCAACCCTTGTATAAACACAAGATAGATAGATAGATAGATAGATAGACGGACAGATAGATAGATAGATAGATAGATAGATAGATAGATAGATAGATAGATAGATAGATAGATAGATAGATAGATAGATAGATTGATTTACATTGTCCAACCCTTGTATAAACACAATGAAACTGAAACACTGGCCAATATAGTGTTAAAGGTTGAATTAGCAGAGCAAAAGCACAGCTGTACATAAAATATTGCAATCCACAAAACATAATGGGAGACATATCAGAATTGAAAAGAGGAGAATTGTTGGTGAGCGTCTCGCTGGCTCATCAAGTCTTTGGTGTATTGAGAGCTCAGTATCCGGAGTAATGTCGGCATACCTCCACATAGGACGAACCACATCCAACAGGAGTCGCTGTCGACGCTAGAGGGAGCTGTGTGAAAAGGATGTCCAGTTACTAACCTGGATTCTGTCCAAAAAACACAAAAGAGCTTCTCCAGGGTTTCCGCGCGGTAGTAAAAGGTAGTAAAAGGTAGTAAAAAGAATCTACCAAAATGAAGGCCCTTGAAAGGTAGTAAAAGGTAATAAATGCAATTTGACTTGGTAGTAAATTTTTCATCACCACCTCAATATGAGTTTCCATCAAAAAATAAGGCTGTCTATGACGTAAATGTGTCTTATTAGTGGAATATTAAACGCAATATAGTAACATTAGCTGTGGTGCGCGAGCAGTGGATTGAGCGCGCAGCGGCACAGACGCGCGAGCTGGTCGAGCTCGAGCACATCCCTTCAAACAGACATCAGTGGAAAGTTTGTAGTTCAGTCGGATGTCAATGGCAAAGAAGATTAAAACAAGTCATCTAGCTTATTATTTACGTTAACTGACGAGAGAGAGAGAGCGCGCGCGCGCACTTCTGTTGAATGCTCCTGATCGTTCACTCAGCACGTGTTATTTGAATGAAAACTAAATCGTAGATGTAAGTAAAGTAAAACATGACCTGTTACCTGATTTATGTATAACAAATGGTTCCCTACATTATTACTGGACATGTGCAGGTCAAGAAGTTCCATGAACGCAAACATCCAAAGCGCGCTCCGCAAACCATCGCCTCAGCGCTCGAATACTAAAAATTGTCTTTCACGTCACAAAATTATGTAAAAACGCCCGTCTTGGCGAGTATCCTAGTAAACAAAGTTGGTTATATCTCATGTGAACGTAGCCATGTTCAAATGTGTGTTCGGTCTTAAAGGGGCAGCACTTTAATATACCTGCTACTGTGTTTTAATGTTAATCAAACAAAGGACAAATAAATTACTCACTGCTCTTGACTAAATGGTCAACCCTTTTCAACTTTACAAAAATATCCATCTATATTTAATTTACAATAATGAATATGCAATTTTTTGACATTTGATTACTGTATTCAAATGTATGTACCAATCTACCCGAAAAACTCTAAAAACATTGTTTATTTCATTTGTAGCTTTTCTTTGTTCTATTGTATTTATTTATCCTATTTGTAATTCGATTATTTTTTCTTATTTTGTTACTGACTGCTTACTTTTATTGGGCTGGTAGTTTTTGTTGTATCAAAATTGGATTAAATAACTGGTATTTCACTGGTGTCTAAACATTTGTACCACTGACCCAATCTCAGCACTGAGCCCTGCTTGAGCAGCTCTAAATATGTGCTGTGCTATTAAATGCAAGATAAAATATGATAGAGTAATAGAATGAACAGTGACAGAAACAGAAGCATGCTTTTTAGAAGGATTAATTAAGCATGAAAATATCTAAAGGAAATATATATTTGATGAACAAATTAAGCCAACTAATATGATTTATATTCTTTTGGTTTATCTACTAATACATTTAAAAATTACAAATGCAGTGAAAATTCAGGGATCGGTTACTGTATCGATATCGGCGACTACCACAAATGAAAGTATTGGTATCGGTCTCGTTCTGCAAAAAGTGGTATCGGTGCATCCCTAATTGAAAATATTTAACGGGTGAGGGTGAGGGGGGAGCAGCTCCCTATTTTGTTGTTTTGCGATGCTAGCAGCACTACACAGATCACGGCAAATCATGCCAACTTAAGGTTAGCTGTCGTCGCACCATCTCAGCAGCAAACCAGTGCAATATTTGAAGCACATTTAGAGATGTGATGAAATAAATTGCTGTTTTGGGATAGTAATTTCACTGCTTAAGTCTGCGTGTGTGAGAATGTGTGTTTGTGGGTAAGTGTGTGTGATGTGACACACTTTATTATATATTTTTTTTAATGTTTATTGTTAAGTGTCATTTGTTTTTAAGAAGTGCCAAGGTTTTTCTTCACCTTATTAGGGCTAAGGGCTAACGTTATGGTTAGGATAACTCGAGGGCTAGGGTTAAGATAAGGACAACTGAAACTCAACTCGACACTAATATTGTCATTGTCAATTATGTTTTTTTTTTTGTAATGATCACAATTAAACATTAGTGTACCTAATATGTATGATGTGTGTGACAGTGTCACACTTATACCTTATAGTAAGTAGTAAGTGGTGCTTTGCATACCCCTCCCACACCCCCCAAAAAAGGGCTGCCGCTTGATGTCGTGTTGGTAGTAAAAAATATTCTGGAGGTAGTAAAAAAGGTAGTAAAAGGTAGTAAATTCATCTCTATGATTCCTGCATAAACCCTGTTCTCAAATCACTGCAGAAGTAAATGTGCACCTCGACTCTCCGGTTTCCACTGATCAGGAGCTCCACAGAGTGAATATTCATGCTCATGCCAATGCCAAACGTTGGTTTTATTGCTGCCAACAGAGGGAATCTTGGGCTGTGGACGATGTGTAACACATTGTTCTCTGAGTCCACCTTCACTCTTTCGCTGTGGAGACCCCTAAAGAAGCTCAACACCTATATGAAGCATGGCGGAGGATCAGGGACTGGACGACTGAACCATTCTGGAGGACCATGTGCACCTAACAGCTCTTATGGGGCCGTGTATCAGGATGATAATGCACCAATACACACAGCAAGACTGGTGACAGTGGTTTGATGAACATGAAAGTGAAGTTGAACGTCTCCCATGGCCTGCACAGTCCCCAGATCTGAGGATTATTGAGACAATTTGGGGTGTCGTTTCCCTCCACCAGCGTCATATAATACCTGGGGTTTCATTTATAACCGCTGCGTTTCAGAAAACAGGCCCTGAAAGAGCCGCACGCCACTTCCCACGCAGAAGTGTAGATTTATTAAACAAACGTGACTGGAGAATGTGCGTCTGTAAGTAAACTCTGATCATGCGTACGCACATCTGGAGACGGAGACGTTTGGCGACACCGATGGAGATCTGAGGAACTGATGAAGGAAAACATCTGTAATATTCATCATGAGTCCTAATCAGAAATACAGTGCATGTTCACAATAACAGTGTAAATAAATAAAAGAAGGATTTAAACTGTTTTACATCTGATATACATATTCAGATTAAATATCCCAGCCTCTTAATGGAGTTAAGCACTTAAATTACATGATATCATTACCGAGAAGTTACAAAAAAAATAATACTCTAATAAATTCATATTTGAAGTGGATGTGATGCTTTTGAACACTTTTCCTGTGGCATGCTGTGTTTTAATGTTTGCTCAGCGCATGATAATAGCAGAATATTTACACGCAAATAATGATCAATAATGCACATTAAGGCCTATCGGTTTCTATTAAAAATATAAAGCAATTAAAATATACTATTTGGCCAGTGGAAAAGATTGAGAAAAACTTTCTCTGAAATATATTTTATACTATTTGATATATTTATTCTAAATCAAGGCAAGGATCGTCTACTAAATGATTTTTAGCAATGTAATGTGACTCACATCCATCTCTCATATTTTCCTAATGTCTAGTACCGTTGAACATGGTCTCACGTGGATGAATATGCATATGCAAATGATAGAGGATATGCATAGTAAAATGAGGCGTTGTAAGCTCATAAATGGTCATTTCATGGAGACGCACAAACACACAATCTTCCTCTGACTGGGATTATAAAGGGAATTTTGTGCAGGTTTTATAAATCTGAATATTTTTGCTGTATCGGCTGCAAAAGGAGGTCCTACACCATACTAATAAATGATTGTGGTATAAAACCATGTGTTTCAGTTTCATTGTCCAACCGCTGTACTTTGATGGTTATAATAAACCGATACACATTTTGGTCAATTCATGCACTCCAACGATTGGCTACAATGCTCACTGCTCTGAGAAACACTGTAAATGGGAACCTTAGACACACATGCGCATCAGCAGGTTCTGAATTGTGTCAGAGATTTTTATTTTTACCATTTCAGTTTCTATTGACGACTATCAATGGGGGCGTGATCTCAGTATTTGGCAGAAATGATTTGCATGGCCTTCAAATATTTCATACTCGTAGCTTCTAAAAGAAACATTAAAGGAACGAGAATTGCTTCGAGGAATTAGAACCACGATCTAAATTCCTTTCGTTCTTGTGATGATTGTGCAATGACACAAGTAGAGCCGGCAAACCTGTTTTTATATTCTCATAAATCTTCTCATCTGTCAACTACTGTAGGCAACAATTGAAGTGGATCAAAAAAGTTCTTCAAAGATGAGAACGGGTGTTGTTCTAAATTCATGTATAACTTTGATGAAAGGTTTTGATCCACTTTTCGTGGTTCTGAATCTACAGTAAAGTCAACATATGATTCAACGTGTCCTGTGAAAGCTAAATCTCTCTGACGTGTTGGTGTGTAGGTGCACGCCATTCCTCTGCGCTCCTCGTGGGTGATGACTTGTGCTTATGCCCCGTCTGGGAACTACGTGGCCTGCGGAGGCTTGGACAACATCTGCTCCATCTACAACCTAAAGACCCGCGAGGGGAACGTGCGTGTCAGCCGTGAGTTGGCTGGACACACAGGTAAGCGTTCTCACACAATCGTGTCTCCACTTAACCCTTAGTGTGTGTGTGTGTGTGTGTCGTGTTCTGCTCTCCTTCCTGATGTTGAACTGCTGTCTTTACTCAGGCTATCTGTCCTGCTGCCGTTTTCTGGATGATAACCAGATCGTGACCAGCTCAGGCGACACCACCTGGTGAGTTCGGGCACTGCTTTAGAACGAAACACTCATGCTTATCAGCACTGTAGTTTATCTATGGAGTTGGCACTGATCACATACTTGAATTATATGCACTGGCCGACATATATTAGAGACTATAGGTTGAAACTGATGTTCTTCTTTTAATCTTATAGTAGCATTCAGTTATTTTGCAGGATCAGATCTGTCAACGGGCCATATTACAAGACAAATAATCATAAATGGAAATAAATATTTAAAAACTGGAAGCTCGTTTCCGCCATAAAAACACAAAAACGTGATAGCGACCTCTCACAATTCTGACTTTTGTTCCTTACAATTGCAAGTTTATATCTTGCAGTATCGACTTTATAACTCACAATTCTGACTTTTCCTCGAAATCGCGAGTTTATCGTGCAATTCAGACTTTTTTCCTCAAGTTCATTGTTTATCTTGTCATTCTGACTTTGTTTCTTACAATCACGAGTTAATAACACACAATTTAGATTTGTTTCCCCTCGCAATTTAGATTATAACCTGCTTTTCTGACTTTGTTTCTCACGATCACAAGTTATCACAATTCTGACCTTTTTGTTTTTTCTCGCAGTTGCGAGTTTGTTCAATTTAGACTTTTTTCCCTCACAATCCAGAATTTATAACTCTCAATTCTGACTTTTGTCTTGCAATTTCAAGTTTATATATCTTTTTTTTTTCACTCGCAATCTCAATTCTGACTTTTCTGACAATTCTGAGCTTATACCGCAATCAGTCATTTTCTCGCAATTCAGTTAATAACATAATTCAGACTTTTTTCTCTCAATTCAGATTTCCCCATCTCGCAATCGGGAGTTTGACACAATTCTGTCTTTATTTCTCACAATTCTTAGTATATATCCTAAAATTTTTAGTTTTTATCTAAACTAAAAAAGTAAATGAGACGTTGTTTCGCAATTACGAGTCAAGTCACTTTTATTTATACAGCGCTTTATACAATACAGATTGTTTCAAAGAAGCTTTACAGTGATGCATTTCAGCTGTTGTTCAGTTTCATTGTAAAGATGAAATCATATAGAACCGCATTGAAAGGTGTAATTTAATTATTATTTCACAATACTAATAACAATGACTGGAACAGTGTAAGTTCATGCGTTGTGTTGTGTGTTGCTTGTTTCAGTGCTCTGTGGGACATCGAGACCGGGCAGCAGACGACCACGTTCGCTGGTCACACCGGTGATGTGATGTCACTGTCTCTGGCCCCAGACACCCGTCTGTTTGTGTCGGGCGCGTGTGACGCCTCTGCCAAGCTGTGGGACGTCAGAGAAGGCATGTGCAGACAAACCTTCACCGGCCACGAGTCCGACATCAACGCTATCTGTGTAAGCGGCACCCGCGTGCACTCGCTGAAATACACACACGTGTTTCACGTGATGTTAGTAACCTGCTTTTCTCCTCTCAGTTTTTCCCCAACGGAAATGCATTCGCCACGGGCTCGGACGACGCCACCTGCAGGCTGTTTGACCTGCGTGCCGATCAGGAGCTGATGGTTTATTCTCACGACAACATCATCTGTGGGATCACCTCCGTGGCCTTTTCCAAAAGCGGGCGCCTGCTGCTCGCCGGCTACGACGATTTCAACTGCAACGTGTGGGATGCTCTCAAAGCCGACCGCGCAGGTCAGTGTGAGAGATGGCCTGCACGGATAACCCATTTCACTAACAACTTTAGATTTACTTATGATGATGATGAAGCTAATTAGGGTCTTAAAAAGGTCTTGAAAAGTCTTAATTTGGCCTTACACAAATGAAGGCCTTAAAAAGTCTTAATTCACCCTTAAAAAGTCTTAATTCACCCTTAAAAAGTCTTAATTCACCCTTAAAAAGTCTTAATTCGCCATTAAAAAGTCTTAATTCACCCTTAAAAAGTCTTAATTCACCCTTTAAAAGTCTTAATTCACCCTTAAAAAGTCTTAATTCACCCTTAAAAAGTCTTAATTCGCCCTTAAAAAGTCTTAATTCACCCTTAAGTCTTAATTCGCCATTAAAAAGTCTTAATTCACCCTTAAAAAGTCTTAATTCACCCTTAAAAAGTCTTAATTCGCCCTTAAAAAGTCTTAATTCACCCTTAAAAAGTCTTAATTCGCCCTTAAAAAGTCTTAATTCACCCTTAAGTCTTAATTCGCCATTAAAAAGTCTTAATTCACCCTTAAAAAGTCTTAATTCACCCTTAAAAAGTCTTAATTCGCCCTTAAAAAGTCTTAATTCGCCCTTAAAAAGTCTTAATTCGCCCTTAAAAAGTCTTAATTCACCCTTAAAAAGTCTTAATTCACCCTTAAAAAGTCTTAATTCACCCTTAAAAAGTCTTAATTCACCCTTAAAAAGTCTTAATTCACCCTTAAAAAGTCTTAAATAACCATTAAAAAGTCTTAATTCGCCCTTACACAAATGAAAAGGTCTGAAATCAAAACAGAAAGTCTTATTCATAAGTTAAATTAATATATTAAACTTACAGTATAAAGTTGTGCTGCTTCAGATTTTTTAAGAAACTGAACTATATTCATCAAAGACTTTTGAAAAATGTATCATATTTTCCACAGAAATATGAAGCAGCACAACTGTTTTCAACATTGATAATAATCATAAATTAATCCTGAGCATCATATTAAAATTATTTGTAAAGGATCATGTGACACTGAAGACTGGAGTAATGATGCTGAAAATTCAGCTTTGATCACAGGAATAAATCACACTTTACTATATATTCACATAGAAAACAGATGATTTACATTGGAATAAAATTTCGCAATTTTTACTGAATTTTTGATCAAATAAACGCAGCCTTGGTGAGCAGAACAGACTTCTTTCAAAAACATTTAAAAAAAAATTTATTTCAAACTTTTGACCGCCAGTGTATATATTGCCCTGCATTTGGATACTGTACACTTATACATTTAATACTTATATATTTAATATAAACTTTATATAAAGAGCTGAGAAATAATATAGTTACATTTCTTGGTGAGAAGAGACTCTTTCAAAACCATTTTAAAAATCGTTTAGCCGGTAGTGTATTTACGCATGACATTGTTTTACAATCCAAACATCAGTTGCATCATTTATGTGAAATGAATGAAGATGTGGGGAACCCCGTCAGGTGTGTGTTGCCCGTAAGTGACGTGTGCATGTTGTGTGTCTGCAGGGGTCTTGGCGGGTCACGATAACCGCGTCAGCTGCTTGGGCGTCACTGATGATGGGATGGCTGTGGCTACTGGCTCCTGGGATAGTTTCCTGAAGATCTGGAATTAAAGCCGCAAGGTAAACGGGTCAGTTTCGGCCACATCTCGGTTAACAGGCGACAGGGTTCAAGAGTAAACGCACAACCTTTACATCAATCCTTCACGGCTCGGCAGAACGTAAAACAAGCAGCACATTCGTTTTTGAAGACGAGAATCAGCATCCGCATCAGAAACCCTGTCGATCTCCTCTGAGGAGCCGGATCATTCTTTAGGCCTCGTTCACACTGCAGGTCTTGATGCCCAATTCTGATTGGTTGCCTATATCCGATTTTTTTGACCATCTGTTTACATGTTCTGTCAATTGTGACCCATATCCGATTCATGCGTGTACACTTGCCATACTATCTGGGACATCGCGCATGCTTAAAGAGTTAAATTCTCTTGCACAGACGGATGAACGCGAAATATGCTTGATGCTAGCCAAAGTCCTTTTAGGCAAGTTATGCCACTCGGCCGCCATCTTGGCAACGCCTCCGGGCAGCTATTTCGGACTAACAAGACCAGGCTCCTATCTAAATGAATGGGCAGAGAGTCAGAACTGCAGTTTCACTGGTCATCGGGACATAAAAACTGCTTGTATAGAAACAGCAGTAAAATATGATAAAAATCGCTGAAAAAGTTTGATTACTTTACCCCAAAATAAGGTTTAAAACACCTTTCCCCCCACAGGTTATACATTTACTACGCGTGCGCAAGGGTCAATAGATGGTTCTATTGAGAACCATATGGTTCTATTGAGGATTGAGGAAGTGGCATGTCTCTTATAAATTGTCTCTGTGCTAGCTCTGCGATACATGCGAGGTTCGCCAAACATCAGCATGATTTAGGGTGCTTTCACACCAGCCTCATTTAGTTCGGTTGAATCGCACTAGAGTTCGTTGTCCCCCTCGGTGCGGTTCGTTTGGGCCGGTGTGAATGCAGCGATCGCACTCGGGTGCGCACCAAATAAACTCTGGAGCGGTTGGTTTGTGGTGAGAACGTGATCCGACCTCGAACAGACCCGACTGCCAAAGAACTGCGCATTTTTGGACTAAACCAGCTGCCGTAGTCAAACAAAACTATTATTTAGATTGTCAATAGCGCTTCCTTTAAGCCATGACTGACTTACCGCATTCTGCACTCTCACTGAAACTGTCCTCATCAACACTGCAGTTGTCAAACACCGTGAACACACACTAAACACACACCGTGAGTGAATTCTCCGCATGTCTGCCGGGTCTTCTGGGAGTTCTGTTGGAGTTTTCCCACACGTTAATTCTGACCAATCGAAGTGCAGTTGTGGAAATATGTTCAAGACACATCTGGCCAACGAGTGATGTGGATGGTGTCACGTGACTGCATTTTGGTTCGTTTCATCAACTGATTCGGACCAGAGCAATCAGTGTGGTGTGGAAAGGAACCAAAACGCCTGAAAATGCTACAAAGTATAATTTTTCACCCTTGATCCGGACCCGAACTACAGATGTGATGCACCCTTAGAGGCGGAGGAGGAAAAGGGGCATCACTGCAGCCTGCGCATGTGCTCGAGTTACTGTGTGCGAGAGATCTCAGGACATATTGCAGGGCTCAACATAAAAAAAAATCCCCACTGGCCCCCAGGGCCAGTAGATCAGAGTTTTACTGGCCCCTTCTATATTTTTACTGGCCCTGAAAGAAATAGAATCAAAAGCACTTTTCCATTAAACTGTATTTATTGTATACATTAGGATTAATTTTTCTTGGCCCCTCACAATGACAGTAAACTAATTATAACATGACATGAGTGATGAGTTACATAGGCTATATTTTCACTTCAAAATGGCGAAATTAGACAAAAGTATATTAGTTTGCCTGATTATTTTTGTCATACGTTTAACATTTATGACCTAAAAAACTGTCAATGAAGAAAAAATGAAGAACGCGCTGAATCTGATTATAACAAGACTGAAGCGAACACAAATTTGTGTAGCTTACACTTAATCACACATTTTTAGGGGGGCTAGGCAGAAGTTTAGGGGGGAATTTGATTACACTATTTTTAGATAGCCCGTCGGCACTCGGCAGGCCGGTTATGCATTTTGCATTTTGGTCGGCTTTTATTGTAAATTTCCGGCAAACAAAACAGTACATGGCCTCATCGCCTTTCTCCACCCAGGTGTGCTGCATTTTCCATGACACTAGGAATTAGGACTGGGCGATATGGCCAAAAAATCATATCTCGGTATTTTTTGGTTAAATGGCGATATACGATATATATCTCTGTACTTTCTACGTTTTTTCTATTTGGATAAAGAAAATCTGTATTTATTTAAAAAAAAATATTTCACATCCTGCTTAATGATATCCAAACAATGTTGATATTGAAGGATATGGAAACAAATATAGTGAATGTAATGTAGGCTATGCAATATATTACGTGCAAAAAGGTGGTTAAAATCACATTACATTCTAACATTACAATCTAAAAACAAAAATAATGCTTTTGTTTTTAAAATGACTAAGGCTAAACTAAAAATAAAATAAAAACAAAAGCACAACTAATTATATTAGCCTGCATTTGATTACCCCGTTATAATGCTCACTTTCATAAAAACATAGGCCTACTTGTATGGTTTAAAATTCCACATATGGCACATTTATTGTCTCCAACAAAAAATATTTTAGCAATATGTATATTTTAGTCAGAATTATTGCGCTACTCTTCTATTGTGCTCGTCTGTTAGGCGCGCGTGCTCGCGGCGGCGCTCATTCACGGAAGCTTGAATATTAGCGGAGATTCACTTGCAGAAGCTCGTCCTCTCCTGACAGTGAAATGGACATATTTGTTTGACTTTCTAACATTTACAGATGGAGAATATACCTCTAAAAATGTAAGTTAAGCACTGAGGAAAGCACCACGTCTCAAACGCATTAAACAGCGCAAGTATTTATCTGTCAGTCAGCAACAGTATCTGTCAGAGCATCTGACAAGGCAAACTGCTTTAAACTTGTTAACTATATCTTACCAGTTATTTTGAAGTGCTTAATATAAGCTTGTGTCATGTTTAGGACAAATTGTACTATGTTCTTTCACTGCAGGAGCTCACACTGCGTACTCCGCTATTTTTCAGATGTGCTCGTATCAAACTACTGTATCGATATAAACAGTATTGCCTCATTCCATATCGTTTAAAAAAAAATCGATATATTGTACAAACTCGATTTACCGCCCAGCCCTATAGGAATGTCCTCTTTCTCGTATCAGCCTCGTAGTTCTTTGACATTTTAACACGTTATTACCTGAAGTAACATTGACACTCTTCGCGCCACTGTATGTTTGCTGTTTGTTTTGCTGATGGCCATTCACTGGCCCGCGCGGGCCAGTGACTGGCCAATCAACTAGCCCGACATACTCTTTTACTGGCCCCGGGCCATCGGGCCATTGCTTATGTCGAGCACTGCATATTGTGTTTAAATATTGGCTTTAACGAGGAGCAGTGGGTCTGAAATGTTAGGATGAGCAAGCTAACCTCTGATATGTTGTCAACGTGTGTCCACACTCCTCTCCTACGACGTTTCGTCGGGCCATCCGTCCCTTCGCAGAGGCGCGTCAGGGTTGCTCTCGTCATTAAACCAGAGACGTACTGCCTCAGAAAATCCGATCTGCCAGTTTACATGAGTCGCATTGGCACATATCTGATTTATTTCCACATATGAACGAGGCCTGAAACCGATCTCGAAATATCCGAATGCATGCGTTTTGTTCCTGTTTAAACGGTCATCGAACACATCCGATCTGTGTCACATATGAGCAAACAATCAGAACTGGGTCATTTCACTGACAGTGTAAACGAGGCCTGAGGCTCCAGTGATTTGCAAATAAAGAGTTGTAATGATGCCTCAAAACATCCGTGTCCGTCATCTGCACACATGCACATCTCTACTGCCCTCATTAAACACATCAATTCAGTTCAGTCCAGTTAAAAGCCTTAAATGGTGTAAGAAACGTCTTAATTGTTTGAGATGTCTTCAATTTAGGACTTAAAAACAGGAAATCAAGATATAACCTAATTTGATTATTAACATCAAAAGGGAATAAATTGAGGACCAGTGATGCCCCCCCCCCCCCCATCTGTCTTTAGTGGGTTTGATCATGAGAAAGCTCCAGTTCTTCTCTACATCAGTGTCAGTGTTTCTGAACTCCTGAAACGCCTCCATTGTAGTCTTGAGTTTCTTCCGGGAACGAACACGTCACAATATTCCTCATTATAATAATTAATACGCAGAATAAAGGGGCGGGACCTGGTTGAGTTAGTAGTGTGTTAAACTGGCGGTTATGGGAAGGGGCGGGACATTTCCCAAAATCACATTCGAAGCGCTCGACCAATCACAACACACTGCTCCAGCCGACCAATCAGAGCACAGTGTGCTTTCAGAAGGAGGGGCTTCATAGAGACAGGAAGTAAACAGAGCGTTACTGACAGACTGGGAAGAGAGGAGCCGCAACAATGGAGAATATGAGGAAAATAATCAACATTCAAGCAGGAAAACCCGTTCTAGTAGAGCCTGAAAACAACAAGAGTTTGTAAATGGGCAGAATAGCTCCTCTTCTAATAAATGTGGCTCGCAGTGAATGAAAACCATGCATTTATGCCAAGCTGTCGCTTATGATCCTACTGGTGATGAATTATGACAATGTTTACTTGATGGTGTTTGTATTGTAATATGTTGTGTCATCTGTTCGGGTGGGAGTAACGCATTAGTCGCCCTTTAATTCGTATGCATTGATATATCAGTACATAAATCATACAATACGGTGTGTGTATATTGAATAAAGCATCAGTGCTAATCCCAGTGTCAGTCTGTTTAACCCCTTAAGTGTCACCATCATTATTTCAGATATCAACCTAAAATTTCAGAGTTTTGGCTTTGATTTTCTTGCAGTTTTAGAATCCACCAGGTTTTGAAAAAATATATTTTATATAAAATATGAATAATTAATTTGTTACATTTTCATAAACTCAAACTTCTATAACTTTTTTGAATTGATTTAACTTCTGCCAAATGTCGTCTTTAAAACAAGACCAATCTTACATCTATATTTCAAAGCATTCTTGAATTACAACCATTGAAGTTCGGATTGTGCATTTTCACGTTTATTCAAAAAAAGGGGGCGTGACGCTTAAGAGGTTAATCAAGTGTCCTGACGTAAAAAATCATTAGATTTTAAGTAAATGTTTCCCTTCCTCTCTTCCCAGATCGCATCCGGACTCTTAAGGTTGACTGGAAGACCATTCCAAAATGAAAATGTTCGATTTTATTCTCCTCTCTCCTTCTCAAACACAACAGAACTGACCCCTCGACATCTATACACGGCAAAAGAGCAAAAATGTCTCCTTTGGAAAAGAAAAGAAAAGAAAAAAAGAGCACAATTGTTACACTCAGCTAGATTGTAGTTGGCAAGGGGATTAAAGTTGATAATTGTGCATCCTTCTGGGACCATTTCTGAGAACATAAAGACACTCATTCCACTGCTCCGTCATTATGCTAACGTCATCTCTCTTTAGCGTGAAAGCAGGCGTGTTTTCGTGCTCGATAGCTTTATGGGCCGTTTTTGGACCTCTTTGCCCCAGTCAGGATCGCAGATGTGCTTTTCTCTTCTAGTTTTGAAATATTTTGGGATCAAATTGGTAGTTAAAACTGTTAAAATCCATCTTTACGTAAAGGATTTGATCAGGGGTCCATTAGCTGCTATCAGGCCTGTATATTTAATCCCGGGAAATTTGATTAACACATTTTTTTTTTTTTTTTTTGTCTAAATACTTGCAATTTTTTGTTTGCACAAGTAATAAAAAATTTCAAAAACGTTAACTAACCAAGCACGTGCTGTTCATGATGACGAATGCTCGATTTTCGAAGATGAAACAATGTCAATTTTAACCATACTTCCTTCCGCTCATGCTTTTTTGTGTGTGGAAAACGACGAGTAATTCAGTGAAGATTAACCAATCATTTTAATAATTTTATTTTATATTTTTCTCTCTTTGATGTGGAGGATGTTGAAGGAGGGGTGGGCGGTTCTTCGTTTTTTTTTTTGGTTTCAACAGAGGTGCTCGTTTTGTGCTTGGAAAACAGTTACTACTCTGTGAATGACATGTTGTATAAATCAATGTTTGAAAATAATGATATTGAAAACTTTTTAAGTTAAAAAATTTACAAAAAAAAAACTCTTATTTTGGTTGTCTGCCATGGGTGGGAAACTCGTAGAATCGCATGCTGTAGAATTGCTTAAAAGAGGTGCATATGGAACTAAGTCTTTGATGTTTTCTTCTCTTTTTTTTTTCTTTCTTTTTTTTTAATAATAACCTGTTTAATAGATCACCAGTATTTATTTTACTTTTTTTCTTTTGCTACTCTGTGCATACACAACTTAGTTTAACTTTCAAAGCTATGCACTTAAGAGAAGCAAACATGTTGATCACAAAAATGAATGGTGAGTTGTTCTGTCCATGGAGAGTTTGTGAATCCCCCCACACACACACACACACACCCTGTACAAAAACACACTCTCAAATAACTAGAACAAAGAAATCTCTCTCTCTCTCTGTAGCAAAAGAAAAATTTCCGATACGAAGACAGTGCTAGAAACATTTTGTAACAAACAGGTTTTCTGTTCTTTAATAAAAAAGGAAAAAGTAACGCAGCATCTGAACGGCAGACGTTTTTGTCATTTCCTCTCGACATGTATCCAGAAAAGCTCTTTCCTTCGCTGTAGTGGCATTTCCTCCATTCTGTTATTTCTCTGCAACATTCTGTACAAAAACAAAAAAGTGCTGTCGTTGTGCGTTAGGCCTGGAGTCGGCAAGAAAAATAAAAGACTAAAAAAGAACTAAATTTGCTTTTCTTTCTCCCTCTCTTCTCTTCCCTGTCCTCTCTCCACACGGATAACCCCCCCCCACTGTTCCCTTATACATCTTTTGTATTTAATTTTAAAGTCAGTGTACAACAGAAAGCTGGATGCAAGATAGAAACTATATTAAAATGTACTGTTATTTAAGATGTAATAAAAGCAGTTTGAGACGATCTTACGTTGTTTCTCTTTTTTTTTTTTACGAATTGATGATTTTCTGCACTATTTCTGAAAGGAGAAGAGAAATGTAACATGGCATTAAAGCACAAAGGAGGGTAACGTGAACACTGACGGTTATGCACAGGTTTGGTCTATAGGTGGAGCTGTGATCAAACTATTACTGTATTCATAGTGCACAAGGTCACATGCGAATTTATAATAATGTGATCAGAAGACAGTTGGAGTCACACACACACTCATTCTCTCACACTCACTCACTCTCTCACACACTCACTCACTCACTCACTCTTTCACACACTCACTCTTTCACACACTCACTCACTCACTCACTCTTTCACACACTCACTCTTTCACACACTTACTCTTTCACACACTCACTCACTAACTCTCTCACACACTCACACACTCACTCTCACACACTCACTCTTTCACACACTTACTCTTTCACACACTCACTCTCTCACTCACTCACTCACTCACTCACTCTCTCACTCTTTCACACACTCACTCTTTCACACACTCACTCACTCTCACACACTCACTCACTCTCTCACACACTCACTCACTCACACACTCACTCACTCTTTCACACACTCACTCTTTCACACACTCACTCACTCTCTCACTCACTCTTTCACACACTCACTCTTTCACACACTCACTCTCTCACTCACTCACACACTCACTCTTTCACACACTCACTCTCTCACTCTTTCACACACTCACTCTTTCACACACTCACTCTCTCACTCACTCACTCACACACTCACTCTCTCACTCTTTCACACACTCACTCTTTCACACACTCACTCACTCTCACACACTCACTCACTCACTCTTTCACACACTCACTCTTTCACACACTCACTCACTCTCTCACACACTCTCTCACACACTCACTCACTCACACACTCACTCTCTCACTCACACACTCACTCTCTCACACACTCACTCACACACTCACTCACTCACTCACTCACTCACTCACACACACACTCACTCACTCACTCTTTCACACACTCACTCTTTCACACACTCACTCACTCACTCACTAACTCTCTCACACACTCACTCACTCACACACTCACTCTCTCACTCACTCTCTCACACACTCACTCACACACTCACTCTCTCACTCACTCACTCACACACTCACTCTCTCACTAACTCTCTCACACACTCACTCACTCACACACTCACTCTCTCTCACACACTCACTCATTCACACTCACTCACTCACGCAATCTCACACACTCTCGCACACACACTCTCTCACACACACACACACTCTCTCACACGCACTCACTCATTCACACTCACTCACGCAATCTCACACACTCTCTCTCACTCACTCACTCATTCACACACTCACTCTCTCACACACACACTCACTCTCTCACACACACACTCACTCTCTCACACACACACTCACTCTCTCACACACACACTCACTCTCTCACACACACACTCACTCTCTCACACACACACACACTCACTCTCTCACACGCACTCACTCTCACACTCATTCACACACTCTCACTCACACACTCACTCACACACACTCTCACTCACTCTCTCACACACACTCACGCACTTACTCACACACTCACGCACTTACTCACACACACTCACTCTCTCTCACACACACTCACGCACTTACTCACACACTCACGCACTTACTCACACACACTCACTCTCTCACACACACACTCACTCTCTCACACACACACTCACTCTCTCACACACACACTCTCTCTCACACGCACTCACTCTCACACTCATTCACACACTCTCACACTCACACACACTCTCACTCACTCTCTCTCACACACACTCATGCACTTACTCTCACACACTCACTCACACACTCACTCATTCACACTCACTCACTCACGCAATCTCACACACTCTCGCACACACACTCTCTCACACACACACACACTCTCTCACACGCACTCACTCATTCACACTCACTCACGCAATCTCACACACTCTCTCTCACTCACTCACTCATTCACACACTCACACACTCACTCTCTCACACACACACTCACTCTCTCACACACACACTCACTCTCTCACACACACACTCACTCTCTCACACACACACTCACTCTCTCACACACACACACACTCACTCTCTCACACACACTCTCTCTCACACGCACTCACTCTCATTCACACACTCTCACTCACACACTCACTCACACACACTCTCACTCACTCTCTCTCACACACACTCACGCACTTACTCACACACTCACGCACTTACTCACACACACTCACTCTCACACACACACTCACTCTCTCACACACACACTCACTCTCTCACACACACACTCTCTCTCACACGCACTCACTCTCACACTCATTCACACACTCTCACTCACACTCACACACACTCTCACTCACTCTCTCTCACACACACTCATGCACTTACTCTCACACACTCACTCACACACTCACTCATTCACACTCACTCACTCACGCAATCTCACACACTCTCACTCACACACTCACTCTCTCACACACTCACTCACACACTCACTCACTCTCTCACGCACTCACTCACACTCAATTCAATTCAGAAAGCTTTATTGGCATGACACAAAAATACATTTTGTATTGCCAAAGCATCAAAACAACATAGAAAATGATTTAGAACATTTAGTACACAAAATAATACTGATAGCGTAAACCATAATAATAAAATAAACAAAGATTAATAAATAAAATATAAAGGATTTAGAAAACATCTCTGTACAAAACAAAAACAAGCAAAAAACAAACGAACACTGAATTGAACACTGAACACGAACACACTCACTCTCTCACACACACACTCATTCACACTCACTCACGCAATCTCACGCAATCTCACACACTCACTCTCTCTCACACACACACTCACGCACTTACTCACACACACTCACTCTCACACTCATTCACACTCACTCACACACTCACACTCATTCACACACACACTCATTCACACTCTCACTCACTCTCACGTACATACACACTCAATCACTCACTCACACATTCACTCACACACTCTCTCACTCACACACTCACTCTCTCTCACACACTCTCTCACTCATTCACACTCACTCTCTCACACACTCACTCACTCAATCTCTCACTCACACACTCACTCACACTCACTCAATCTCTCACTCACTCTCTCACACACACTCACGCACTTACTCACACGCACTCACTCTCACACTCACTCACACACATACTCACTCACTCTCACATACATACACACTCACTCACACACTCACTCTCTCTCTCACACACACTCACTCTCTCTCACACTCACTCTCTCTCACACACTCACTCACTCACTCACTCACTCACTCTCTCTCTCTCACACTCACTCTCTCTCACACACTCACTCACTCACATACACACTCACTCACGCACATACACACTCACTCACGCAATCTCACACACTCTCACTCACACACACACACGATCAGTCACACACTCTCACTCGCACTCACTCTCTCTCACACACTCTCTCACTCATTCACACTCACTCTCTCACACACTCACTCACTCAATCTCTCACTCACTCTCTCACACACACTCACGCACTTACTCACACGCACTCACTCTCACACTCATTCACACTCACTCACACACATACTCACTCACTCTCACATACATACACACTCACTCACTCACACACTCACTCTCTCTCTCACACACACTCACTCTCTCTCACACTCACTCTCTCTCACACACTCTCACTCACATACACACTCACTCACGCACATACACACTCACTCACGCAATCTCACACACTCTCACTCACACACACACGATCAGTCACACACTCTCACTCGCACTCACTCTCACATACATACACACTCACTCACTCACACATTCACACACTCACTCTCTCTCACACACACTCACTCACTCACACACACACGATCAGTCACACACTCTCACTCGCACTCACTCTCACATACATACACACTCACTCACACATTCACACACTCACTCTCTCTCACACACACTCACTCACTCTCTCTCACACACTCACTCACTCACATACACACTCACTCACTCACGCAATCTCACACACTCTCACTCACTCACACACACACGATCACTCACACACACTCTCACTCACACTCACTCACCCACACACTCACTCTCTCACACACGTTCACTCGCACTCTCACTCAATCAATCGAGGTACCCCTCGCTGCAGACTGTAGCGCGGTGACATCACGTATACACGTCACGTATGTACGTCACGTATGTGTTACCACGCATGCGCAAAGTAGACGCATGTGCGCACGCGCAAATTATACGCATTTGCGCACGCGCAGTTCATTACAATCACTTCCGGCGATGGATTCGATGGCAGTAAGTCAATAAGGATTATTTATGCTGTTTTAACAATTGTTCTTTTGTGTTAACGGCTTTTAATTGTAAGAGATTCCATAGAGCGCATCAGAAATGTTTTAGATTTTACAAAAAATGTTATGTTTTATGATCTCATATTATCAAAATGACTTCAGCGAGTTTCAGCGAGTCTTAAAATGATATGTATAAGTCTTAATTCGCCTTTAAACAAATTAAGGTTTGAAAGATGTCTTCAAATAGAGCAGAAAGACTTATGTAAGTAATGTAGTTGATTGTTCCATCCATTGCAAAAGAAATGTTGTTCCTCAGTATCAGATCGTACTGTAAAAGTTACATTCGTGAATGTAGTACACTTACAGTACGTAAGTTATGTTAAATACATTTGTGGTGAAATTAATTAAAGTAATGAAGTTGAACATTGTATTTTGCTCAAATAAGATTCATTGTGATTCTCCTTAGTTGTTTTTATTATTTAGACAGCATAACTTTTTTTTTTTTAACTAGTTTATGTTAAAGTCTCTTAGGTACTTAGGTACTTTACAGACAAAGCCAATAACTTTGTTTAAAAAAATGATATATATATATATATTCCTTGTATGACGACTCTGTACTGTATTAATGCCTTTCTTCAAAATGATTCATATTGTTTGTTCTGTATTTTATCTAAATTAGGTGTTGTGAACTGGAGTACATTTTCCAGCAATACAAGCAAGAGTTCCGGGTGCCCTACTCGTTAACTCTGTGCTTGCACTGCAATATACAAGGACTGCCCACCTGGGGCTGGGTGTGTGGGTGATGGCAGAAGGGGAGTCCTGCGTTGATTTTATTCTGATAAGGAGGTTGAGGGCTATGCTCAGTTGATTGTTTTTTCAATGATGGAGGGGAATTTTCAAGTAGTGTGTCTGTCTGTCTCTCTCTCTCTCTCTGTGTGTGTGTGTGTGTGTGTGTGTGTGTGTGTCTCTGTGTGCGTGTCTGTCTCTGTGCTTGTGTGTGTCTGTCTGTCTGTGTGTGTACAGATGTATGTGATTATCTGTATTTGTACATATTTCTTTTACACAATTATCTTTGTTTTGAAATAAAAGTTATGACTGTTATGAGTTTTTTTTTGAGTTGGCATGCATAATATCGGATACAGAGATTGACAATGTGCTGTTTAACTTCAAACTACTTTATTGGAATAAATGTTTTATGATAGCCTATATAATGCACAAAAATAAACAATTATTAACTATTAAAGGGGAATGATTAAAATAAGAAATATATAAGGTGCCATCAGTGTTTACAGTAATTTTGTAATTTACAAAGTGAAGTGCAATAAAAGACAGAATGAATCTAAGGCTGCTGGTGTCCTTTTATAAATCCACCATTGAGAGCATTCTTTCATATTGCATCTCTGTGTGGTTTGCTGGGTGTTCTACTGCCAACAAAAAGGCTCTGCAGAGAATCATCAAGACTGCAGAAAACATTATAGGATGCCCTTTACCATCTTTGTCAGACATTGCACTTCGTCGCACTCTCTCAAGAGCCAAAAACATCATCAAGGACAATACTCATCCAGGTCACCTTTTGTTTCAACTGTTGCCTTCTGGTAGGCGTTATAGGTCTATACAATCCAGCACCACCAGATTCAAAAATAGCTTCTTTCCAAATGCACTGTTTTAATTCAACTTTATACTGTTTTTATGTTTGTTTTATTTATATATATTATTTTATGTACTGTAAGGATTATTTAAATGTATTTATTGTATACACCAGTGGAGAGTGTTACCAATTTCGTTGTATTGTAAAGTACAATGACAATAAAGGCATTCAATTCAATAGAATGTAAAAATAAACTTTAAATAAAATACTACACAGATATTACACAATAATACATTCTAAAATTTCTCATAAGTTTACCTTAAATCAGGCATAGTTAAAACTATGGATGTGTGTTTTACTTCTTTTTGCTGCTTTCATTATTACCTTAGAGTTTTTTAATACATTAACATTTTTGTTAAATATTATGTCAAATTGACGCGGGACGTCAAAACACGTGACGTAACCGCGTAACGCGCATGCGCTGTCGCCGCGATATGGCGCATGCGTGGTAACACATACGTGACGTACGTACGTGACGTATTGTATATACGTGACGTCACCGCGCTACAGTCTGCAGCGAGGAGTACTTGAATCAATCACTCACGCACACACACACACACTCGTGTCTGCCTCACCAACTCTTCAAGCCTTCAAGTACGATAGATGTTTTACTGATGTTTCAATAGAATCCCGGAAAACTGAATGTTTTCTTAGAAAACCTTCACTGGAAATTGACTTTTTTTTACTATAGTAACTTAGTAAGTACATGTAGTAAACTACGTCACCTTAAAATAGTGTTTGCACATTGTCATTTACGCTTGTTATCTAAAGTCAAGTGGCCAAACGCATCAAATTTAACTTTTTTCCCTCAGTAATCAATGTAATGTATTTTTTGTCCTAAGAGAACACCAGAGGTCTAAGAAAATTTCCAGTTGATAAAATAAGCAGTATGTATATCTCCAATATTACATTTGACTGTTGTACATGTTACGAGCACCAGATGGCGCTGCTGACACACTCCGATGATTCCAGTGTTTTCCCTATTCAAATATTCAAATCAGGAGAAATTCTCAGAGCTTCATTTCGTGATCTCAAACACGTCCGGTGCAGTAAGAGCCTGTTTTCCTCTCGCTTTGGATTTGGAAGGAGTCGGAAATTTCGTCGACGATTCATTCCTGTTTGTTTTTTTTCTTTTGAGTCGCATTTGGTGTGTCCCCCTTGATTTTAAAACGTCACGGGTGTAAGTGTGAACGGACCGTTAAAGTCTATGACATCATTCTGATTGCTTGTAATTTACAGCACACTTTCCCTCAATAACCCACATTATTTGAGGTGCTATTCAAATCTGTTGTACAAACTGCAAGTTATAATCACATCACATTAGTAGATAAAATAAATATCTCCAGTTCTCCACTGAAGTCAACGGAGATCTCCACGTCACGCGCAGGGAGCCGGTTCACACGGGCTTCCGGTATCCAAACTGTCAAACCGCAGGGAGTCATGGGATATGAGTTTTCTGCTCCATTTGTGACGTCGCAAAAGCGGTTGAAATAAACTACATCTCCCATAAAAAAGCCCAAGGAGGAATCCTCCATTCCGACAGATCCCTCGGTAGATTACAGCCTCTTCTCCTCTCCGTGTTATTGAAGGGGAGCGGAGCGGAGAGGAGCTGATCGATCCGCGGTCATGGAGGAATAAAAGAGCACGCTCCTCATCCATCACCCGCTCCCGAGCAGGAATATATCACGGTCATGCAGCGCACGCACGGGAGGATCTGAGCGCGACTGCCGTTAAAGATGATGTCCGCGGAGGAGCAGCAGCGCGAGTGGACGGGGGCGTCGCGGGCGTCGGAGGAGGTGCGGCGGCTGTCCCGGGAGCTGGCCGAGACCACGCAGGAGAAGATCCAGGCGGCGGAGTACGGGCTCGCGGTGCTGGAGGAGAAGCAGCAGCTCAAGCTGCGGTACGACGAGCTGGACGCGGAGTGCGAGAGCGTGCGTCAGGAGCTCGAGCTGCTGAGAGAGGTAACGGACACCGGACACAACTGCGACACCAACGCGCCGCGACGCGATTATTATTAACGCTCGCGGAACGCTGCCGTATTATGTGTTTGTGGTGTGTAAATGATGTGGTTTTGTAGGCCAGGGGGTTTCCAATCTCTGAGAGGCCGCGGGACACCGAATATGATCATCCCCGGGAGACACAGACTCCATCTTAAGATAAATAAATATATAAAAAAATGTGTGTGTGTGTGTGTATATATAAAACCCACTTTGTACCCATTTAAATTGTATACACAATACAAAAATATTGCTACCAGTTTAAAGCATTATTAAAAAAAAAATCGTGATCATCCTCGGGAGACACCCTTCCATCTTAAGACTTATATTTTCCATATATATAAATCAATAAAAATATATATATATATATATAAAACCCACTTTGTACCCATTTAAATTGTATACACAATACAAAAATGTTGCTACCAGTTTAAAGCATTATTCTAAAAAAAAAAATCCTGATCGTCCTCGGGAGACACCCTTCCATCTTAAGACTTATATTTTCCATATATATATATATATATATATATATATAAACTCAGTTTGTACACATTTATATTGTATACACAATACAAAAAATGTATACAATACCAGTTTAAAGCATTATGCGGAAAATATTTAGGAGTCTGTTAAGATCCATCATTACGTTTTTCTACTGTTTTATTTAAATCAATCAATTTTTTGTTTACATATTTTAATGTTTATTTTATTCACATTTTGTTGTTTATCTATCTATATGCATCTACTTTTTTATTATTTATATTTTAATCCACATTTTGTTTATTTCACGTGGTTTATTTAATATATTTCATTATTCTTACAACATTTTGCTGTAAACACTTCCCCTTCCCCCAGGTTGATGTTGATGTAGATGATGGTGAAATGTGGTGGTGAAACACTGTCATTGTGTCACTGGATGTGTCCGAGAGATGGTAATGCTGCCTTCATGAGAAGATTAATCCAACGATTATTTCCTGACATTCATTATTCTGCTGGAGTTTTTCATGTTACTTATGATATCCCACAATCCTGTGGCGGTGGTTGGGAAGAATAACAAATAGAAATGGTTTCTGATGAAGCGGATGACTAGTTCACCATAAATGGTCTTTTCTCAAATTTTGATTATATATATATATATATATATATATATATATATATATATATATAGTGATATGCATCAGTTGTTGATTGGATGTTGAGATGCTAAAATAGAGGCACATATAACATGCATTTGGAAATATATAGAGTGAATTTTCATTTCACGCTGATTTGCATTTGACTCCGGCGCATTCACACCAAGAGTGAAAACTGTAACGATAACTGTAACGATTATACATCACGATATCGCTCTGTTTATTATAAGCGCACTGTTTTGTCGTCTGTTGCTTTAAATGCTCGAGCTCTGGATTCTGATTGGCTGTCAGTTTTGAAAGTGATCTCAACTATATTGTTTTTCTGTGTCATTATTGTTATAGTTGTGGTGTGGACTCTGCTATTCTTAGAACATTTATAAAACTATATATATCTTATCATCCCCTGGTCATATTCTTCATCTGCTGGTGCTTTTATTCCCACTAATGTGATCATATCTCGAAATGAGTTGTCCAGTTTCAGAAAGAGATGATGATGATGATGATGATGCTTGTGTTTCTCTCGCTCGTGTGTTGTGGTGAAATATCTCAGGCCTGCTTTTGAATATTTGCGGGAGTTTTTGTCCCCGCCTAAACGGCCAAGCGAGTTTCAGCCTGAGCAGGAATGATGAGAATGTGGATAAACACGCCTCACTCTCGTCATGCTGGGAACGAGTCTCCGTGTGTGTGTCTGTGTGTGTGTGAGAGAGAGAGGGAGAAGTGGAGACAGAGCAACACTTCCTCACCAGCTGCCCCAACTATGAGGACATTAGAGGGACTTTTTATACAAAATTTGAAATCCTTTCTTTGGCTTAACTTCATAAAATTAAACAACAAAACACAATTTAAACATCTATTAGATGAAAAAAGAGATTGTATCATACTAGCAGTCGACGACTAATCAGTGATGATGACTAATCTCACACACACACAAACACGAAAACACTCACACACTGAATTCTAAATTCTTCATGGAATTTTGAGATGTTCATAAACGGTTCAATTTTTTTTTTTTTACTGTTAATTTGTACAATTAATATAATTTGTACATTTAAAGTTAGGAAAAGCATTTTTGTAAACAAACTGGGAATGAGAGAGAGAGAGAGAGGGGGGTAAAGGTAGGAAAAGCATTTTTGTAAGAGTATTATGTTGTTTTTTTGCTTAACTGAAAGTGTTTGTCGTGACTGGCAAGCTTTTATTAAAACCAGTGAATTCCCATTTCATTCAATTTCCAAACTTTCCTGAAATCCCATGATGGTTTTTTGTCTGTCTGTCGTTGGAAACTGTCAGTAAGTCCCACATTGCTGTCGTGGTCAGTCAAGAAGTTTAACTAGTAAACAAGCAAAGTTATTGTGCAAATAGTTCTGGAATGCAGAAGCTCTGGTGAAACGATGAGCCGATCGGGCCTTGCACACACACGGCCCTTTTTGGGACAATGATCTGCATTTTACAGTTTCGCGATCATGAAAACACACTTAATCCGCACAGATGAAGAAAACCGTGCAGGGAGTTTGCTTTAAAGGTCGTTTATGATTATTAAATTCACACTGTATACCTTTTTTGTTGTGTTGTTGCTGATTTCTGAATTATATTGGTAAAAAGCTGTTGTTTACAGTATGTGAACCGCACGTGTGGTACGTTTATTGGGTTTAATTTGTGAAATCTAATGTTTGTCTAGAGTAAAATAAGAGTAGGCCTATACTTCTGTAATGTAAGGTGGCCTTCCCACACCAAGGCTGGACCATTTGAAATATTTATAATATATTTACATGAATTTTCACCAATATGAACATTTTGGCCGATAACCGATAATTCCTTATATTTGAAAGCCGATAACCGATGTTTTGGCCGATAATTTTATCATTTTTGAGAGCCTGATTACAAAAGTCTGAGCAGTAAAATCCATGTCCCAAACACAATTATAATGTTCTCATAATAATTTTATGTAGCCGATATGACGAACCAAAAACAGGACGTGATGTCACAAGATGCAACCCTTAAAAGTACAATCTTTTTTTCCGGTCATAGTCCTGATGTTTCCAGTTCAGTACGTCTCCTCACAGCCGATGTGTGTGTGTGTGTGTGTGTGTGGCGGAGGGATTCCTGCCACTGTTTTTACTCCTTTACACATTTTAAAAGCTCTTCACGAGTTCTCAGCCCATCAAAACACCATCATATGCAGCTACACACACACAGCGAGCGCTTTTAGCCCATTTCTTTCGTGAAATATGTTGTAAATCTCTTTTTTGTGTGTTAAGAATGCCAGTGTGAATGCAAAGCGAATCAGGACTAAATGTATCTTTCATTTTTGGTCCATACCAAGAGAACCGAAGTACAGCTGTGATGTCTGAACACACCCGTACACTGTAAAAAATGATCGTGATTTTAACGGTAAAAGACTGTAAAAATGCTACAGTGAAAACTGTTAATTGGTTAACAGAAAGTTTCCTTACTAATATATACGGTAAATAACTGTGATAGATCTAACGGTACATTTAATGTAATTTTACTGTAAAATACCATTAAATTTACAGTTTTTGAAAGTGACTCATTGTATAATTTACAGTGAAAGACCGTAAATTGACATTCCCACAATTCCCAGCGTGACGCTTCACATTTGATGTATTTTTGTTGAAATAACTATGTTTCTTCTTTTCTTATCAGTTATGTACATTAGAGTTTTATGTTACATGTAATGTTGTTAAATGAATGTTTATTGCATTTTTAAAATTTCATGTGTTACCATGATGGAGTTTAATGTTTGTGCGAATGACACTGTGCAGCTTCTATATTAGAACTAACTTTCTCGTGGAAGAGCTGCTTGTGATGAGCTTTGATTGATCATGTGACTTTCATCACTGCTGTGATGATTGTTGGTTGTCAGTGTATTTCAATGGTGCAAAACAGATATTAATACATAAATAGGTTGGAAAATTAACATTATATCAGATAATGAAATACGGTTTATTACTGTAAATTTTAAGTTAAGTCTGTAAAACCAATAACGTCTGTACCATATTTAGACGGTAAAGTTCTGGCAACCACAGCTGCCGGTATTTTACCATAAAAATGGCATTTTATTTTTTACATTGTAGCGTTTTTTAGTGATGTACACGCATGATGGGAATGGGTTAGTGGGGGTTTAGATGTGGCCAGCTGAGATCCTTCAAGCTCTTTCAAACAATGAGTCTTTGTTTGTTCAGGATGCAGTCGAAAACAAGTCTGCTAGATGTAGATATTTTTAGTCATTGTGTTGAATAGCTCAGGAGTGGGCTTGTGGCTTGTGGGTGTCCCACATTTAAACAGGTTATCCTGAGTCTATAGGCCATTTGTTTCAGAGCTAACAGCTGTTCAAGCACAAGTGTTGATGTTCACATTGTACATCGACAGTCAATAGCAATTCTCTCTTCAATTCAGAATCGATTCTGAAAGCTTAATTTAAACGGTTAAATGCACTTGCATCTCCAAATGTGTGTATATATATATATTTTTTTTTTTTCAGGTTTATTTAACAGGGACAATGCACACCAATAAGACATAAATGTGCTAGAATTAGCCAAAAGGCTATTTTACCCTGGACAGATCTTAATGTCACACCTAAAAAAAATAAAAAGGATTGAAATAGTACATATGTTAATATGAATGTATAAAAAAAAATACTAAACCAACATATAAAATAGAACAATTGGTCAATATCAACACCAACACGCACATACACACACTGTCAGACCATATAACAAAAAATGTTTGGACATGCACAAAAAATCAATATAGCTGGAGCAATGACGAACAACAGAGGTTTAACCTAACTAAACACAAATGCAACATTTATGTAAATACATTCATATCTGTCTCAAAAGACACACATCTGATATGTTCTGTGCATTAGACCTGCCTATGGGTGGTTGACATTTTATTCATGATAACGATATAGGCCTGTATATATCACAATAAAGTTATTTTAGTTAGTAAAGATAAGACCAAATAAGCAAATTAGAAACAGTAGGATAAATACAATATAACAAAAATATGAATTATTATACAAATAAATAACATTTTTCATGTACAATAGGTTTATTTAACATTTAGTAAGAAACGGTACAGAAATTAAATAAGTGTAAAACTTAAATGCTGCATACTGTAGTCTTCACTGTATTAATTAACTACCGTAAATATAAAGTTTTCTTATTGAAGCTACAGATTTTTTTCAATCAAGAGCAGTACGTGTAGTTTGATTAACGTTAATGATAGCGCAGGTAACCAGCGTCCACACCAGCGGATGATATCGTTCTGTTTTTTATAAGCACTCGCTGCAGTTTTGTCGTCTGTCGCTTTAAATGTTCGCGCTCTTAAAAGCAGGATGGATTCTGATTGGCTGTCAATGTTTTTATCCTTCATCAGCTGGAAAAAATTGTTCTGGTTAAATAATTTCTGCCAGTGTGCTGTTATCTTTATAGTTGTGATGTAGAGCTGGGAGATATGTAAAACATATTTTATCGATAATTGCCCTTGAAAAAACGCAATATTTTCAGTTAAACCGTCCACCCGAGCCCCACCCCCGCCGATGACATCACTGCCGACATGCATCATGTGGAGTTTGGCTACACTTTATCTAATGATAGCCTGCGATTCAGTTAGTTTAATTTAATTATTGATAAGTTAAAGGTTTGTTTACACACCTTTGATGGACATTAGTTAAATACTATAATGTGGCTAGTTGAAAATGTCATAAATGTCACGTTGTGCCTAACAATCCCCTTAATAACAACGTCTTCCTTTTTTGGGATGAGTCGTGCTCCTCTTTTACGCATTCCTCGCGGTTTCTTTTTCTTCTTTGAACAGTCCCACCCAGTGAGATCTGCACAGACATGATGAGTCTCTGCTGGCTGATGCATGTCTGCCACCACACGCTAAACACCGTCAGCAACCCAGCCCTGACCTTGAGTGAACCTAACCAACCCAGCCCTGACCTTGAGTGAACCTAACCAACACAGCCCTGACCTTGAGTGAACCTAACCAACCCAGCCCTGACCTTGAGTGAACCGAACCAACCCAGCCCTGACCTTGAGTGAACCGAACCAACCCAGCCCTGACCTTGAGTGAACCGAACCAACCCAGCCCTGACCTTGAGTGAACCTAACCAACCCAGCCCTGACCTTGAGTGAACCTAACCAACCCAGCCCTGACCTTGAGTGAACCTTACCAACCCAGCCCTGACCTTGAGTGAACCTTACCAACCCAGCCCTGACCTTGAGTGAACCTAACCAACCCAGCCCTGACCTTGAGTGAACCTAACCAACCCAGCCCTGACCTTGAGTGAACCTAACCAACACAGCCCTGACCTTGAGTGAACCTAACCAACCCAGCCCTGACCTTGAGTGAACCTAACCAACCCAGCCCTGACCTTGAGGGAACCTAACCAACACAGCCCTGACCTTGAGTGAACCTAACCAACACAGCCCTGACCTTGAGTGAACCTAACCAACACAGCCCTGACCTTGAGTGAACCTAACCAACACAGCCCTGACCTTGAGTGAACCTAACCAACACAGCCCTGACCTTGAGTGAACCTAACCAACACAGCCCTGACCTTGAGTGAACCTAACCAACACAGCCCTGACCTTGAGTGAACCTAACCAACCCAGCCCTGACCTTGAGTGAACCTAACCAACACAGCCCTGACCTTGAGTGAACCTAACCAACACAGCCCTGACCTTGAGTGAACCTAACCAACACAGCCCTGACCTTGAGTGAACCTAACCAACCCAGCCCTGACCTTGAGTGAACCTAACCAACCCAGCCCTGACCTTGAGTGAACCTTACCAACCCAGCCCTGACCTTGAGGGAACCTAACCAACCCAGCCCTGACCTTGAGTGAACCTAACCAACACAGCCCTGACCTTGAGTGAACCTAACCAACCCAGCCCTGACCTTGAGTGAACCTAACCAACACAGCCCTGACCTTGAGGGAACCTAACCAACCCAGCCCTGACCTTGAGTGAACCTAACCAACCCAGCCCTGACCTTGAGGGAACCTAACCAACCCAGCCCTGACCTTGAGTGAACCTAACCAACCCAGCCCTGACCTTGACTGAACCTAACCAACACAGCCCTGACCTTGAGGGAACCTAACCAACCCAGCCCTGACCTTGAGGGAACCTAACCAACCCAGCCCTGACCTTGAGTGAACCTAACCAACCCAGCCCTGACCTTGAGTGAACCTAACCAACCCAGCCCTGACCTTGAGTGAACCTAACCAACCCAGCCCTGACCTTGAGTGAACCTTACCAACCCAGCCCTGACCTTGAGTGAACCTAACCAACACAGCCCTGACCTTGAGTGAACCTAACCAACACAGCCCTGACCTTGAGTGAACCTAACCAACCCAGCCCTGACCTTGAGTGAACCTAACCAACACAGCCCTGACCTTGAGGGAACCTAACCAACACACAAGAGCAAGGCACACGGCTGCTCTCAGTCACAGCCGTAACTAATTAACCCATTTGCAAAGAGGGTTTCCATTAGCCTGACTTTGTCATACTTATATTCTAGTCAGACTGTGAGTCTGATACCGCTCCAAAGGGCTTTGATTATGAGGCGGGTCTTAACCGAACCAGGAAAAAAAAACTGCACTCAATTGGATAGACCTACAACCTATCAGATCAACGCAGTAAGTGACGTATCTCAACTGCACGCCAGGGACGGATTAAGGCGATGATGTGCCCTGGGCACGGATGTCTCAAAGGCCCCCTTCTAGAGATGCACCGATTCCAATTTTCTAGGCCGATCCCGATTTTTTCCTCGAGTTTGACCTGCCGAGACCGATTTTAGCCGATTCCGATTTCATTTTTTCTAACCACTTTACAGCACACACAAATATTTATTTTCTATCTTCTCTTTAATAGAACATTTTGCATATAACATTTTTTTGAACAGATAATCGCTATAAAATACGACTATATAAATTACTCCTGGTGTGAGAAATTCACACACATCTAAAGTGCAGTGTTATGGAAGAACCATTTCCTTTTCACATCCAATATCCAACTAAAACAATTTGATATTTAGCAAACTAAACTTCTGTATGAAAACGGGTAATGACAATAAAATAATATATAAATAACAAATAAAAATAAAATAAATATTGCCTTGCAGTATAAAGATATTTCTCTCTCTCACACACACACACACACACACACACACACACACACACACACACACACACACACACACACACACAGGCGTATTGCAATTACTTGTACATCAATGGCAAGTTATATTTCTCACACAGTTCTTGTCTCATCTGACACATGTCCAGCCAAGCTAAACAGGACAAGTGGAGCATGTGCAGGGAAACGATTGGGAAATAATAAAAACAAGTTTAAATGGGTAAATTTTCTATAAATATTTTTGTCTCTTCATTTTCTTTCTGACATAGCCTAGCCTACTTCAGTTCTTGTTAAAACACACCAGACATGCAAATTCTGTGCATTTTGGGCACTTTTTGGATGAAATCATATTTATTTTGTCCATCAAAAGTGAGCTTTCACTTAAATTGAGCGCAGCAAAAATGGACTCGATCGGCGCTGAAACCCGCGCTTCACCACTGCTCACGCGCCGCTCCCGGTGTGAATGCACTCATTGATTAACATGCACGCCAAACAAAAAAAAAACCCGCTGCTCCCGCTTGCGGTGTGAAACGGCCGTAATTCATGAGGTTTCCTACATGTGCGTTCCGTGTGCACGTGTGATGCTGATGTTGCGCGATGTTAATCATGCGGCGCCCGAGTGCATTTGAGCGGCATAAAATCGGATTATGTCAGACTGACCGACCGGTCGCCGATCATGGCCGATCACGTGAAAACCGGCCGATTCCGGTCACCAGCCGATCAATCGGTGCATCTCTATCCCCTTCACCAATTTTATGGACAACAGTGGGCAGGCAAGCCATGCGTTTTAAGGGGACCCTCGAGGGCTGGTCATTTAAACAATCAGAAATGTTAATAATAACAGACGCAGCAACATCTCTGCATCCCCCCTAGTGTGGGCCCCTCTCTCGTTACGCTCGTTATGCTTTTACCTTTTTCAAACTGGTGCAGCGCTTACTCGCGGTAGGTAGAAAATGCATGATTTGATTTGTTAAACATGAAAAGGACTTATCCGTCTGGCATGGCAGCTCGCTCTAACTGTAACCTAGATAAATGCATATCCAAGTGCGTGTGCGGAGTGTGCACTGCATGGCAGGCGTCGGCGCGAACACTTGCATTTTCCTATCAACAGTGGAAACAACTTGAAATACTCAATCTTTTCTGGTCATAGGCCTATACAGAAAAGAATAATGCATCAGTCGCAAGTAGCTACTTTTATTTTTGTAAACTCACAATAACAAGAAAACGTTGTGCTTTTGTAAAATAAAATAAAAACAAACAGGGCGCGCTTTCATGGTGTCCGTGGTGAACTGGATCGCGTCTCATAAATGAACTGAAACACAGTGTATAGCCTCACAGATGATGAATATTTCTATATAAAGCTTGAAATGTCCACTTTTAAACGAAAAAATTTGAATCGAAAGCAAATACCGGCTCATATGATATGAAAGGTGCATTTCTCTCTAAAGGCGCAACCACTTTACAGCGGAGATATAGATATGTTTGCAGCCGACACTGATTTAAAAAAAATTTATTTTATTTTTTATTATTAAACAATAAAAATGCCTTGTTTTTTTCCAGACATATATTATCATTAGCCTGCTTTTGCCGTTGCTTTGCGGCAATATTTATGCATGCGCTTGCTTGAGCGCGGAATAGGCTATATGCCTCCACTCAGTATTTAAGCAGAAATGAATATTAAAGTGAGATTAGTCGACTAATTGCTTAAAGGAATGACTACTAGTCGACTAGAAAATCTTTAGTCAATGGCAATTCTTCTAATCAATGCATTTAGGCTAGTTGACATTTATTTAATTAGTAGCCTAATTCTAGTATCCAGGTCTTTACGATAAATTAGTTGCGTTAACAATTAGTTAATGAACTAAAATAATAAAACAAAGATTAAATTAAGATGCTATATAGCATAGCATTGCTTGTGAAAAAAGACACTTTTTAAGGTGACAATCCGTTACACATTTGAAGATTTACTGTATCTTGAAGATTGTTGTATTGTATTATATCTTCTGTTATAAAGATGAAGATTGACATTTCGTTAAAAAAATAAGCCCATAGGCTACTATTGTAAAACATAAACAACTTAGCCTATGTTCTGTCTTGGTTGTGGTTTTAAAGGAGAACTCCGGCGCAAAATGAACCTTTGGTCTAATAAAACATTGTTACCTAGTCAACCGTTCTCTGAGATTTGTTTTCATGATTATCGAATGTAAATAGTTTTATCTCTAAAAACAGTTTAGCCTATAAAGCTAGTATAACGCTAGTATATTGGGCATAGTGTAATGACAAATAAAAATCGCTTGTTAATACCACTAACAAGGCTGAAAATAGACCCACACTAACACGGCAGCATAATGAGGGTCCCTACCTTCAAACCGAAGCATTGAGAACTTTGTAAGTGTACAGACAGTTTAATAAGAAGATATTTTAAACATACAGTCAACTTCGCGTATACAGGCAGAAGCCATCTTTGAAATACAGCCTTTACCAGTCGATCTACGAACGCCGATCCAAGTGCGCTGGTGAGATGTGAACGAGCTATAAGTTGTGATAAGGTGAGCGCGAACAGCAGGCTTGGATCGGCGTTCGTAGATCGACTGGTAGAGACTGTTTTTCAAAGATGGCTTCTGCCTGTATACGCGAAGCAGAACTCGGCTCTGACCAAAAACTGAGTAAACTTGAACACCTCTGGGGTTTCATTTATAACCGCTGTGTTTCAGAAAACAGGCCCTGACAGAGCCGCACGCCACTTCCCACGCAGAAGTGTAGATTTATTAAACAAACGTGACGGGAGAATGTGCGTCTGTAAGTAAACTCTGATCATGCGTACGCACATCTGGAGACGGAGACGTTTGGCGACACCGATGGAGATCTGAGGAACTGATGAAGGAAAACATCTGTAATATTCATCATGAGTCCTAATCAGAAATACAGTGCATGTTCACAATAACAGTGTAAATAAATAAAAGAAGGATTTAAACTGTTTTACATCTGATATACATATTCAGATTAAATATCCCAGCCTCTTAATGGAGTTAAGCACTTAAATTACATGATATCATTACCGAGACGTTACAACAGTTTTTATATTCTAATAAATAGACATATTTGAAGTGGATGCGATGCTTTTGAACACTTTTCCTGTGGCATGCTGTGTTTTAATGTTTGCTCAGCGCATGATAATACCAGAATATTTACACGCAAATAATGATCAATAATGCACATTAATTATCTGTTTCTATAAAGCAATTAAAATACTATTTGGCCAGTGGAAAAGATTGAGAAAAACTTCTAGAAAAACATTTTTTTGGTAAAAAACATTTATATTTTCCTAATGTCTTGTACCGTTGAACATGGTCTCACGTGGATGAATATGCATATGCAAATGATATGCAGATGAGGATATGCATAGTAAAATGAGGCGTTGTAAGCTCATAAATGGTCATTTCATGGAGACGCACAAACGCACAATCTTCTGGGATTATAAAGGGAATTTTGGTTCTGGCGTACGCACGGTTTTATAAGTCTGAATTTTTTTTTTGGCTTTTGGGCGCACGTACACTTTTAGTAAGGATCCTTCGCACAGTTTTATAAATGAGAGCCATTGCATTCAAAAGATCAACAGACATGTCTGTGATTGGCTACATTTCTCACCGCTGCAAAATAACATTGTAAACAGAAACACAAATACAAATCTGTTTCGCCAATGTGATATTACAGTATAAACTGAGGGTGCTTGAGTTTGTTAAAAACACATGGTAAAGACAGGAACATTTGTTAAAAACAGGAAACACTTCCTTCCTCCTGTGCTTGACCTGGAAGAATGATGATGGGAAATCTGCCTTTGTTCTGAGACGCACTGATGTTTAAATGGCCATGCTTGAGGATACATGTCGATTAGATCCCGAATTCAGTCTTCTCCCGAAGCTTATAATAATAATAAACTTTATTTTCTGTAGCGCCTTTTAAAAGTAGTATCTCAAAGCGCTTCACAAGAATAAGATCCAATAAAACATTCAATTATGCAAACAATGCGTTAATGAAAGTGTAATCGAGACAAAAAAAATTTAATACACACAAAATGATGTCAACATTCCCGTCTTGGTGTGTATTCACGTGAACAGGAATTATAACAGTATATTAGATTGTGCATTAGCTCTTAAAGTGACAGCAGCCTAAAAACTTAAAGACAAAGAGAAAATCACTCGCTGCTCTTGGCTGAATAACTTTTGTAATTTTAATAAGAATCAGTATATATTTAATTCATACAGTGAAGACTAAGCAATGATTTCTTTTTACATTTGATTATTCAATTTCTGTTGAAATGATCTTCAGTTAAATTAACTAATAGTAAAACACTGCTCGTTACTTTCAAAGTGGTAGGAATGCTTTCTTCTTACCAAAAAAAGTGAAACGTATGTCATTTTCAGTTTTTAAATGTTTATAATTTACATTTATTTTACACACTTATAGCTTTATCATATTGCATATTGAATATCGAAAACTATTTAACGAGTTATCTCATATCGCATTTTTCTTAAAAATTCAATATTTTCTTCATTAATTCACAGACTCCAGAATAGGAATAGATCCTCCATATGTGGATTGTTGCTGCAGTGTTTTACACACCTTTGGATGGTATACCACTTGTTTTTACCTCCATATTGCCCATATTGGTAATGTGAATCATCCCCATGTATAATAATAAATGATGCTGTGTAAATATATTAATGCCACTTCTGATGCCGCTTCTGTGTCACTGCAAAGATGGATTTTGTTGATAATAGAATTATTCTATTATTAGATATTATTCTAATAGAATTTAATTTGAATGTTAAAATTTGACATAAAAGGTGATGCATGCATCTAATAAGTTTAGAAAAAAATGCCCTTGTATAGGTAAAAATGCCCCTGGAAATGGTCCCTGGTGGCAAATATTGTCCCTTCATAAAAATGTTAATTTTCTGTCACTGCTGTGAACTGACCACCGCATAGAATATGAATAATATGAATATCTTCACGAGTCGCTGTCAACAACAGGCCTAAAACAGCCGTGGTACCAGCACAAAAACACATTATTATCATCACAACTTTGAAAATATCGAGATATAATTTTTTTTGTCAATATTGCACACCCCTATGTACAGTGTTAATCTTAAAAAGCCTTAAATATTACTTTAAATAGTGTGCAGCAACCCTGTTACACACTTTTGGATGCTATACCAGTTGTTTCCACCTCCATATTTGCCCATTGGCAATGTGAATCATCCCCATATATAACGATAAAGGATTCATTATTAATCTTGGTGTGTTTCTTCTGTTCCTCAGGCGTTCGGACAGGCTCACTCCAACCACCGGAAGGTGGCGGCGGACGGCGAGAGCCGCGAGGAGTCGCTCATCCAGGAGTCGGCGTGTAAAGAGGCGTATTACGAGCAGCGCGTGCAAGAGCTCCAGGCAGAGCTGAGACAAGCTCGAAACATCCTGACCAACACCCAGTCGGAGAACGAGCGCCTCGCCAGCATCACGCAGGAGCTGAGAGAGGTCAGTCTGACGCGTCAGCGGGCGTTTGCCTCACGAGCTGCGTCATCAGAGGGATTAGAAGCTTCAGGAGTTGCTAAAACACCAATTCTCTACACTCGAAAAATTAGAATATGGTGCAAAAGTTAATTTATTTCAGCAATTCAACTTAAAAGGTGAAACTAATATATTATATAGACTCATTACATGCAAAGTGAGATATTTCAACCCTTTATTTGTTATAATTGTGATGATTATGGCTTACAGCTTATGAAAACCTTTTCACAATATTCTAATTTTGAATTTGGGGTTTTCATAAGCTGTAAGCCATAATCATCACAATTATAACAAATAAAGGCTTGAAATATCTCACTTTGCATGTAATGAGTCTATATAATATATTAGTTTCAACTTTTAAGTTGAATTACTGAAATTACGATATTCTAATTTTTCGAGTTTCATCTGTATAGTGTAGAAAATAACAACAGAATATTGATGAATCAACAGTTTGCACCTGCCTATTAAAAACATAATTAGGGATGCACCAATATGAACATTTTGGCCGATAACCGATAATTCTTTATATTTGAAAGCCGATAACCGATATATTGGCTGATAAATCTGAATCCAAATTTTTATATAATTTTTGAGAGTCTGATTACTAAAACAAAAGTCTCACCAGTAAAAGCCAAACACACAATTATAATGTTCTCATGATCATGTTATGTAGCCGATATGACAGACTTGTATCACTTTACTGTATTTTCCTTTTTTGAAGTGATTCCAATCATATTTCAAGCAATTCAAAGCCATCATGTTGAACAGTGCGCATCTGAAGCGTCTCAGCTGAAGGAAATAATACATTATTTATCGGCTTTAATATATCGGACAAATGTTCTTATCAGGTCGATAACGATAATATTAAAAATGAACCGATATCGGCCGATACCGATATGGTGGCCGATATATCGTGCATCTCTAAACATTATATAAACTAAACGGGGCTCCAGACTAACTTTTTTCACTAGGAGCACAGTGGCCCCCAAATGAACATTTTAGGAGCACACACCGTAAATCAACATACTAACCAAATATTCACATTTCTACTGTATTACTAATAAATACTTTGATAATAGATTACAATGTGCTGTTTCAAATTCAGTGTCACATTTTATTGTGCACTTTTGAAGATGCGACAACAAGGTAAACCGACAGCACCATCGCTCTCATGACAGTGCAAATATGAAAAACATATACCATACATTCAGAATAAAAAAAGTGCTTCGTAACCAGTGTTTGGAATAACGCCGTTTAAAAGAACGCCGTTAGGTAACAACGTTATTTTTTCAGTAACGGGGTAATCTAACTAATTACTTTTTCCGTCGTTACAACGCCGTTAACGTTACTGGACGTTAAATGCGGTGCGTTACTATGCGTTGATTCATGGGCGTCAGTTTGGTTTGAAATGTGCTGGGGACAGAGACGCATTCGGAAGTGCACTTTCAGAAGTGCTGGGTACAACGACGCAATATACGTAAATATACGGTTAGTAAAAAATATACTAATGTCATAGAACGGATACCTAATACAAATAAATAAAACATATCCAGTTAACTAGCAGAGCATTCATTTAGTTCGCTATTAAATAAGAGATCTAGCGCTTAAATCTGTTGTTTTTGAGATCCAGCTGAGCGCTCGTTCTGCTGCGATCAGTGTCATGGATACAGTTGTTCTCTTGTGGCTCGCGGCGCGCGCAGTCTTCACTCGGACGCGCGCTTCAATCTATCGCCGTTGCGGAGACTATATATATAGGCTATATATTTCTTTATTTCAGACCCATGGGTCCATATAAACATACAACATATATAAACAACAAAACACCAAACACAATTTAAAAGACATACAGTGGTGTGAATAAGTTATTACCCCCATGCTAAAGTTGCCTAAAAAGAGGAATAAAAAATCATCTTTTGGAAATTGATCTTAATGCCTTAATTAGAAAAATGAGGAAAAATCCAACCTTTAAGGACACCAATTTTCTTTGTGTATGAATAATGTATCATAAATAAATAAATGTTCTTCCTTAAAATACAGGGTGCGTAAGTCAGGCCCCCCCTATGTTAAATTCCCATAGAGTCAGGCAGATTTTTATTTTTAAAGGCCAGTTATTTCATGGATCCAGGATAATATGCATCCTGATAAAGTTCCCTTGGCCTTTGGAATTAAAATATCCCACATCATCACATTCCCTTCACCATACCTAGAGATTGGCATGGGGTACTTTCCATAAGATCATCTTTCAATGCAAATCAAACCAGCTATTAGGCTAACTGAAATAACACCATGCCAATCTCTAGGTATGGGTATACTTGGGTATACTATAGGTATACTTTTGAAGAAAATACTTGAAGTACAGAATGTCTACCAGACCAGTTGTCTGACATTGGGAGTTTGATTTATTTAATTAAGAATTTGTAGTTTAAAAGTTTACTTTTGTTGTGAACAGAACACTTGGAAGTACAGGTTGTTAACTTGACCAGTTGTCTCAGGTTGAGAGAGTTTGATTTAATTCGCTAGAGTTAAATGCACTTTATATGGTGTAACTGTTTACTTTTCTTACAAAGATCATACTTGAGGTGCAGGATAAACCTCTTGCTGTCTGTCGACGTGCAATAAATATCGAAAGTTACGTACAAACACCTGTCTGTTCTACTCATTTCAACTGACTTGTGAAAACTGCAAAAAAAAAATCAAAATTCTTTGACATATAGCAACTTTTGTTGACATATAGCAACAGTAACGCAAATAGTTACTTTCCCTGGTAACGAGTTACTTTTATTATAGAGTAATTCAGTTACTAAGTAGTGAGTAACTATAACTAATTACTTTTTTAAAGTAACGTTCCCAACACTGTTCGTAACCTTTCGGTCATCTCACAGTTACAAACAATACTTAACAAATGTATGTAGACATTAGGGGCACTGGCCAATAACAATCCACTAGAACAAGGTAGCGACTGCAGCATTCGCAGTTCACGGAGCTCGTCTGCTCCCAGTAGCTCAACCAGATCAACTCTCTCAGCCAGTCTTCCCGGAAATGGTTCGGGCCTTTTTCGCCACACAAACCAAAGCAGGTCAGAAGAACGAGTCGATAGATCGCTTGCTCAGACGCACATAGCAGGTTGTGATATTTGCCTCCGTCTCCCTCCCACAGACGTTTAGTTACGTGCGCTGGATTATCTCTAGGACACGCCCCCTCCACACATTAGCCACTTACAGCCATTCCCTATTCTTCTCACACTCATTGGCCTGACACTCATTCCGGATTCATTGACGCGCCCCTCCCCACGTTTAACGTGTAAAAAAAAAAAAAAGGGCAAATTTACTGGTCGCACGTGTGCAACTGGATGTAAAATTCAGTTGCACATTCTCAAACTTTGGTCGCAGTCTGGAGCCCTGCTAAACATTAAAACTAGGGCTGTGATGGAGGTAATTCTCCAACATTTTTTAATATGTATAACAGTCGTTGTCTTTCATTAATGGACTGTTTGAAACATCAGTGACATTATTAACATTATTGGTTGGTGTTAATATGGGTGTGTCAATGGCATATAAGATTGGCTACATCGTGATCTTGTTGCACACTGAAGAAGGCACGTGCCGAAACGCGTCTGTGCAAATAAAAAAAATAAAAAAGCATATGCATAGTGCGGCCTCTCTCCTATTTCTCGTATTCTAATCCTCCAGGCCAGCACTCTTAAAGTTTATAAGTATATACATTGAGTGAAGCCTGCTCCTATCCTCACTTACTTGGTAATTCTCCAGCGCCATCATCATCATCATCATCATCATCCACCCCGATACATGCACACACATTCATACTCAAAACTTGTCATTGCTATTTCTTTCCGTTCGGCTTGCATGTGAACAAACACAGCATTGTTTCAAGCACTGCAGCTGGATTGGACAATACCATTTATATCGCATCTGGAGAATATGAACAGGCCAGAAAAATGGTTCTGGTGGCGTCCTGCTTGTTCATTCCTCATCACACACACACACACACTCTTCTCCTGTTACAGAGCAGTCAGATGGTGGAGCTGCAGAGGTCTCGCCTGCGGGACGATCTCAAGGAGTTCCAGATCCGAGAGGCTCGTCTCCTGCAGGACTACAGCGAGCTGGAGGAGGAGAACATCACGCTCCAGAAGCACGTGTCTGTCTTAAAGCAGGGCCAGGTAACATCCAGACGTGTGTGTGTGTGTGTGATGGGCAGGTTTAGGGGTCGGGTTAGTGTGTGTGTGTGTGTGAGATGGGTAGGTTTAGGGGTCGGGTTAGTGTGTGTGTGTGTGTGTGTGTGTGTGTGTGTGTGTGTGTGTGTGTGTGTGATGGGCAGGTTTAGGGATCGGGTTAGTGTGTGTGTGATGGGCAGGTTTAGGGGTCGGGTTAGTGTGTGTGTGTGTGTGTGTGTGTGTGTGTGTGTGTGTGTGTGTGTGAGATGGGTAGGTTTAGGGGTCGGGTTAGTGGAGAGAATATACAGTTTGTACAGTATTAAAACCATTACGTCTGTGGGATGTCCTCATTTAGATAACTAAGTAAACGTGTGTGTGTGTGTGTGTGCGTGTGTGTGTGTGATGGGCAGGTTTAGGGATCGGGTTAGTGTGTGTGTGATGGGCAGGTTTAGGGGTCGGGTTAGTGTGTGTGTGTGTGTGTGTGTGTGTGTGTGTGTGATGGGCAGGTTTAGAGATTGGGTTAGTGTGTGTGTGTGATGGGCAGGTTTAGGGATCGGGTTAGTGTGTGTGTGTGTGTGTGTGTGTGTGTGTGTGTGTGTGTGTGTGTGTGTGTGTGTGTGTGTGTGTGTGTGAGATGGGTAGGTTTAGGGGTCGGGTTAGTGTGTGTGTGTGTGTGTGAGATGGGTAGGTTTAGGGGTCGGGTTAGTGTGTGTGTGTGTGTGTGTGTGTGTGTGTGTGTGTGTGTGATGGGCAGGTTTAGGGATCGGGTTAGTGTGTGTGTGTGTGTGTGTGTGTGTGTGTGTGTGTGTGTGTGTGTGTGTGTGTGTGTGTGTGTGATGGGCAGGTTTAGGGGTCGGGTTAGTGTGTGTGTGTGTGATGGGCAGGTTTAGGGGTCGGGTTAGTGGAGAGAATATACAGTTTGTACAGTATTAAAACCATTACGTCTGTGGGATGTCCTCATTTAGATAACTAAGTAAACGTGTGTGTGTGTGTGATGCATCTTGCAGGTTGAGTTTGAGGGTCTGAAGCATGAAATGCGTCGTCTGGAGGAAGATACCCAGTTCCTGAACAGCCAGCTGGAGGATGCGGTGCGTCTGAAGGAGATCGCGGAGCGGCAGCTTGGAGAGGCGCTGGAGACCATCAAGACTGAGCGCGAGCAGAAGGCGAGACATTAGTTACTATCTGATGAAATTATTATTATTAGGGTTGAGTATCGTTTCAGTTTTAACGAATCCGATTCCAATTGTGCTTGTTGATTTTTATTCTTATTCTTATCGTTTCCTATTTTCGATTCTAATAAGGTATAAAACAAGTTATCGTTTACTTTTAGTCTTATTGCAAAACATTTAATTGTAGCTGAATATCATGAACAGAAATCAACAGGCTAAAGAACACTTTGCCTGTGGTTTAAAAACACCATAGAAAAACAACTAGCCTGACTAATATACATTTCAAGCATTATTAAAGACAAGTAAACGCTCAGTAATTAAAAAAGAACAAATAAATAATTAGCAATCGCAACAAATAGACACAACTGAACAAAGATACGATTGAAATAAACAGCGTTTTAAGGTTTTCGGGTACAGAAACTAATAACACTGCACTTTATAAAAAAAATATGCATTATAAATATAGTTACAAAAGTTATTCAGTCAAGAACAAGTGAATTTTCTGGGGGTTTCTTTTTTTTTTTTTGATTAGTGTTGTTATAGAGACGGCAGCAGGAATATTAGTGCTGTCACTTTAAAGGTACAATATGTAAGAATTTGGTAATAAAATATCCAGAAAGCACTTGCACAGTGTGATATATTTCCTGCAGTTGTGTACTTACAATATCCCAAAAGTTCCCAAAGATTTTTTTATTTCAGAGTAATTCCAATTTTGAATAATTGGCCGTCCCGAAATTTTCACTTGTGGCCTGTCACGTAATATCCGCGAGCATGGTAACCATGGCGACAGACGTGGACATCAGCGTTACGTCTAGCTGCAGTTGTTTCGTTCAAACATTATAGACCATGGCAAGCAGACTTTGGGGAAAAAAGGAGAACTAAAACGAGGATCAATATCAGCGTGGTGTTTTCGAGATGCCGAGAGCTAGCGTCCGCGACTAACTTCCACTTGACAGAGCTCTTACATGTACTTTATTAGACGGGTGAGCAAATGTACATGAAACTAATCAATGTTATATAGTTCAACACGAGAAATGTTATAATATGATCTGTATGTTATTCTAATGTTGATCTAGCGCACTGCTAGTTTTCACTGAGTCCGAAATTCTTGTCTGAAATTTCAGTCCAAGGCAATAGCATTAGCATTATCGGGTGTGGGAAAGTCCTCTCCGGGTCAAACCCGAACACAACATGAGGGTTTGAGCTTAATTAAATTGATCTACAGTAGTCAACATTTAAAGTGGATCAAAACCTTTCATCAAAAGCTATGGATGAATTTTGAATAATAAATGTTCTCTGAGCTTTTTTGATCCCCTACTGTAGTTTAAAATGCGTTGCTGCCCCTGAGGTCTGACTTCACGACGTGTGTTGGTGTGTGTTAACCCAGGCCGCCTTGAGGAAGGAGTTGTCCCAGTACATGAGCATCGGGGACTCGCTGTACCACAGTCCTCTGAGCATCTCCCTCGACGGCCTGAAGTTCAGCGACGACACCTCGATCGAGCCGAACAACGACCAACCGCTCCACGTCTACGAGAACGGCTTCCACAAGATCAACAACGACGACAACCGCGTCTCCACGCCTAAAAACGGAGAGTCGTTCCACCCGTCCTCCAGCCTCGTGGACAACCTCCTGAACGAGCTCAACATCTCCGAGATCCAGAAGCTGAAGCAACAACTGCTGCAGGTACTCTCTCACACACACACACACACACACACACACACACACACACACACACACACACACACACACACGCACACACACGCACGCCCAGTCGAAGCGTGATGCGTGAGATCACTCATGTTTTTAAAAGAAGTCTCTTCTGCTCACCAGGGCTGCATTTTTTTGATTAATAATATTTCACAATATTAGTTTTCTTTTTTTTTTTCTTTTTTTTTTTAAAGAGTTCAAATCAGCTGTTTTCTATGTGAATATACAGTAAAGTGTAATTTATTCCTGTGATCAAAGCTGAATTTTCAGCATCATTACTCCAGTCTTCAGTGTCACATGATCCTTCAGAAATCACTCTAATATGATGATCTGATGATCAAGAATTATTTCTCATTATTATCAATTTTGGAAACAGTTGTTTACATTTTTATGTCAGGATTCTTTGAGGAATAGAAAGTTCATAAGAACAGCATTAATCTGAAATAGAAAGCTTTTGTAACATTTTCAAAAGTTTGGGGTCAGTAAGAAATCAATACTTTTATTAATCAAGGATGCATTAAATTTATCAAAAGTGACAGTAAAGACATTTATAATGTTGAGTATTTTCATAAAGATTCTAAATGCAGTTTTTTTGTTTTGTTTCTTTTCATCAAAGAATCCTGAAAAGAAATTGTACACAACTGTTTTTAACATTGATAACAATAATGCATGTTTTTGATCATCATATTAGAGTGATTTCTGAAGGATCATGTGACACTGAAGACTGGAGTAATGATGCTGAAAATACAGCTTTGATCACAGGAATAAATTACATTTGAAAATACATTCAAATAGAAAACAGTTATTTTAAATTGTAATAATATTTCACAATATTACTGATTTTTTTGTATTTTGAATGAAATAAATGCAGCCTTGTTGAGCAGAAGAGACTTCTTTTAAAACATTAATAATCTCACCGATCAAAGCTTTCGACTGGGAGTGTGTTTAGCATGTTTGCTGCGTTCAGTCAGGCACCATCACTTCATCAAGCAATGGCAAAATGTTTAATAATAATGTAATGTTGTGCGACTCTAAGGACGGCTAACCTGGGATTTTTTTAAATCGCATTTTAATTCAATTAAAGTTTATTTGAATAGTGTTTTCCACAGTGAATAACACAGAAAACGCTTGTTTAAATGTTACAGATTTCAAATCACAATTAGATTTTTTTTCTCCTACCAAATCATGCATCCTATAGTGTGTGTTCAGATCTGTGTTTGATTGGCTGACAGCTGGACTGCTTAAATCCTATTAGTGTAAGTGCTCCACCCAATCTGACACAACGAGCCTTCTGACCTTTGACCTTCTGACCCTCTGAACTCTGACCTTTTAAAAGGAGTAGTTCACTTCAGAATTAAAATCTCCTGATAGTTTCCTCTCCTCCACGTCATCCAAGATGTTCATGTGTTTCTTTCGTCAGTGGAAAAGAAATGAAGGTTTTTGAGGAACACACTCCAGGATGTTTCTCCATATAGTGTCTTCAATGGGGTCCAACGGGTCGAAGGTCCAGATGTGAGTTTCAGTGCAGCTTCAGAGTCTCGACACGATCCAGCCGAGGAATAAGAGTCTCATCTAGACAAACCAGCGGACATTTTATAAAATAAAAAAACATTTATAACCAGAAACGCTCATCTTGCACGTAGGGCTGGGACGGTTACCGCATTACCGCATTACCGCGGTCACGTGACTCCAACCGCGGGTCTGAGCTCGTCACCGTCATCACCGCAAAAAAAAAAAAAAAACATTGGCCTGCACATGTGTGCACGTTGTGTCTAATGATATGGATTCATTGATTCTAATGACATGGATTATTTCTAATGATAGTGTGTCTTACATGGATTCAAGGTTTTCTAAACAAAACTTATCAAAAGATGGAGCAAATCCCTTTCGCGAGTTGGGGAGCGCAATGTTCCATGACACATAGCATTACATTCGTATTAGAGATGCGCGGATGGGCTATTGTCATTTCATCCGCAACGGAACCGCAGCACAAAACGCATCATCTGTCCGCCATCCATCCGCACCAACGTTTTTTGATCAATTTTCGTTTAAAGCGGTGTTTAAAGCGGTTTACCGCTATACCGCGGGAATATCTTGCTTTTCAACCGCGGTTAGAAAAAATCCATACCGCCCCAGCCCTACTTGCACGTGCACGACTTCACGCCTCACGTAATCACGTTGTGTCTGACGTAGGGCGAAAAACGTCAAAATCATCCGACATCGTTTTTTTACAATTTATTTGTTTTTTGTAAAGGGCGTTTGTCTTAGTCGTTGCACGTTCACTTTTCTAAACACTGGGTCTGTACTTACGCCTACGTCACGCTTGACCTTTCAACGTGATTACGTAATGTGTGTCGCATCACAGCGAGTGCAAGACGATCGTTTGTGGTTATAAAGTATATAAATGCTTATTTTATATTATAAGGGTCCTCTTCATGCATACGGGTGTGTGTTGAGCCAGAACCGTAGGAACAATACGAGACTGTTGTTTGAGACGCTTCTGTCCATTATGGAAATCATGACCTATTGATCATTCGCACAATTCATTCCAGACACCACGAAAAGAGCAGCTGACATGATGTTTCTCAAATCGACAATTGCTTCTATTTTTGCATACATTTTTAATTACAAATGATTTCATAAGCTCTGGTTGTTTGTGAAGGGAATCTGTTAGTGTGTGTTGGTCACATCACGGCTCTCCACACACTATAGCAACAAAACTGTTACATATGCGTATCAGTCGACGTATATTTTTACCCCTAATTCTCTTTAAATCAATCTTAGTAAATCAAAGTCTGAGAAATGTCCTTCGTTAGAAATGGCATATGCGTTTAACAGCAACTTCCACATGAAATTGAGGGTAACGCTTCCTTTTACAGTCCTGTTACCCATGTACTTACTATGTACTTATTATAGTAATTATAATTACTGGGTAATAACTAGGTACTAACCCTGAACCTACCCCTAACCTGTGTACTTACCTTATATTAGCCAGTACTTTATAGGTAAGTACACTGTAAGTACTGTAAAAGTGGACAGAAATATTTTACTGTTGCATAACAGTTTTATTTTCCATATAGTAGTAATTTATTAATTATAAAGACATCAATAATAAAAAATAATTATGATATTGAATATTGTACACTGTAATATACTATTAAGATGGATTGTTTATTAAAAGGTGTAATATTCATATATTGAAAACTTCTACTATGTGCAGTATTTGCTTATAAAGCGATAAATGTTATTATCATTATGTGATTGAAGGTGTTTTTGTTTTACATTCTCACTGTAACTGACATGAACAAAACAGACAATTAAATCGTTAACCGCAAGACGACACTGAGCCAGAACTTCATATTGCTTTATAGACAGACTTCTCCCATCTCAACAGCCACATTCTTGAGTCATGTTCATGTCAGTACAGGTTACTCTGCGAGTCCCGTAATCAAAGCTCAGAGCAAACGAGCTTCTGCTGTGACTGAATAATCTCCAACTCTGGCCCTTGAGATCCACTTTCTTGCAGAGTTTACCAGCATTGATTAAACTCACCAACTGCGCATTACAAGGAACATGCACTACATAATCAGATTACTTTTTTGATGTAACAAGAAAAGCATTTCTTTATAAATGTACACATTAAAGGGATAGTTCACCCAAAAATGAAAATTAGCCCATGATTTACTCACCCTGAAGCCGTCCTAGGTGTGAATGAAAGTCATATACACCTAGGATGGCTTCAGGGTGAGTAAATCATGGGCTAATTTTCATTTTTGGGTGAACTATCCCTTTAATAGTTGTTACCTTTTTAAAAAGTAATGTGTCTTTGCATCTGCAACTCATCTTTGATCACCAAAATTACATATTTAAGCGTTTTTTCCTTAAAATATTATTTATGCCTTAAAATATCTTGAATGTAACTCGACACCCTTGCCTCGTTTAGGTTCTGTGAATTTGCAAATGAGCCCCGCCTCCACTCACTCACTCAGCTCAGAGATCCACTGGTTGACGATCACACGTTGATCTGATTGGTTACAAGGTCGTTTGTGACGTCAGAAACACCAGCGATTTCAAACCGTGTTTTTGAGACTGTCTTTGGTTCACTGCAGTTTTAAGGAGGAAATACTCAGCAATGCTGTCGACTTATGAACTTACACATGGTTTGTCTTAAAGCGTATTAATAACACCACATAGACACATAAACAACATTAAAAGCTGGATTTACACCACAGGGGAAGTTTAAAAAAAAATTAACTACTGAATTACTGTTCTCTCTTTTCCAAAATGTTGTGACTTTGACATGCGCACTCATTCGTGTAAGTGAACAGACAAAAATACCAAAGTAACAAACATTACTTTCAATAAAATGAGTTGTACAGTAGATGTATGACATGCATTTCTCTAGGGCTCAGGAAAGTGCTCAGAATATAATAATATTCTACATGTTTAAAAAAATAATAATAATAAAGGTGAACATTTTATAAGCTATATTGTTGAATGCATTACCAGGGCTCCAGACAACAACAAAAAACAAAAACAATTAAGGAATCAAGGTCTGGAAAAAGTAACGTGCAACATTACTTACCATAAAAAGTAACCAAGTAATCGAATTTAGGGAGTAATGCAATATTGTAATGCTTTACTTTTAAAAGTAACTTTCCTCAACACTAGCTATTATAAAACTCATGTAATATTCATCCCATTACAAATAATCAGCAAATCAGGGAAATTCTTCTTATGCTGCGTTCACACCAAATGCAAATAGAGTGTCAAATTCGCGTGTATTTGGATGCTTGAACATTTTGAATCCATTCACGCGTCCAAAGCGAAATTGACGCGCGTAAAAAGCAAGCGTTTGAAGCGAAATTGACGCGCGAATGAGGCGAATTCTCGTCTTGTGGGAGGGGCAAGTGCTAGACACAACACTGTCCAGACACGAACTATGTTCTTATGCACTAAAGTATGCTGGTTGTCTTTACATTAGAATAATAATGTTTCGTATAATCTAGATTACATACGGAAAATTAGCATTCAATACAAAATGAATGTCTCATATTGAAATCAAGTTTTTATGTGATAAAATATTTGCTTTGTTGTGCATTAGAACCACACCAGGCATTGTCATATTACAAAATTATTTATTGAGGCTAAACATATAAAATAACATTATAAACTGAAAAGTGGGCCTGTCCCCGTTTATCACGTCACTTCACCACGTGACAGCAGCAAGCAGGCTCCTGATTGGTTAACGCGGCGCGAATTGACGGCAAAGTTCAAATTTTTCAACTTCCTGAACCGTGTGTGTGTGTGTTTCAGGTTGAGCGTGAGAAGGTGACGCTGCTGTCTACACTGCAGGAGTCTCAGAAGCATCTGGAACAGGCCCGTGGAGCGCTCTCTGAGCAACACGAGAAGGTCAGCCGGCTCTCGGAGAACATCAGTGCCATGCGCAAGCTCCAGGCCAGCAAAGAGCGCCAGTCCGCCCTGGACAACGAGAAGGAGCGCGACAGCCACGAGGACAGCGAGTACTACGAGGTGGACATCAACGGCCCCGAGATCCTGGAGTGCAAGTACAAGGTATAGTTCAGATTTGGAAGTACATTTGGTCATTTAGCAGACGTCTCTGTCTAAAGCGAACACTAAGTGCACTATAAGTGGTAGGGCTGGGAATCGGCGAAATATGTGACGATTCGATAGTATTGCGATATTTGGGCCACGATTCAATATTATTGCAATTCTTAACATATAAGTATTGCAATTCATGTCCCCCATATTATTCAAAGGCATTACAAAAAATGAGGAAAGTAAGACTCACTTCAAATGTCACATTAACTGAAGTGCAACAACATGAGCTTTCAGGACACAGGACCTTATTACAGGACATATTCTCTGAACGGGAGACCTCTCACATGAATGCTGAGCTCCCAGCACATAACTTACAATTATTTAAATACAATAGAGTAACATAAACCTGAGAATAATCAAATTAAATTACAAAAGTTATTCAGTCAAGAACTTGTGAATTTTCTCTTTGTCTTTTGTTGTTAGATTAGTGTTATTATAGAGACGGCAGCAGGAATATTAGTGCTGTCACTTTAAGAGCACAATACAGCTCTGAAAACGATTAAATGTTTTAAAATCACTTTTTCTGTGAGCGCTTTGGATGTGTGTACAGCACAGAAAACAGCGTGCAAGTTGCCTCGCGCTTAAAGTCATACTGAAATGCTCACAAAGGAATCTATAAGAGGAATAAAGTGGTTAACTTAACTAACTTAAAATGTGATTTGTTTGAAACCACAGGTCGCAGTGTCCGAGGCAAGTCAACTGAAGGAGGAGCTGAAAGCGTTAAAGGCGGAGCATTCCAACTGTCAATCACAGTACGAGGAGGAGCAGGCGCAGCTGGAGAGCCGGGTCTCGTCTCTGAGCGCGCAGGTGTCGTCTCTAGAGCGCTCGAGCCGGCTCGACCGCGAGCATCTGGAGCGCGTGGAGAAGGAGCTTCGGCAGGCCAGTGAAGTGGCGGGCGAATCCCAGGGCAGCCTGAACATCGCACAGGACGAGCTCGCCACCTTCAGCGAGGAGCTGGCCAACCTGTACCATCACGTCTGCATGTGCAACAACGAGACGCCCAACCGCATCATGCTCGACTTCTACCGCGAAGGTACACTTTCAGACCAGGTATTAATCGGGATATATCGGATAAGTGGCACGAGGAGAGTAATACGCTATGTGAAATGACAGACTTTTAATCACTGTTAAAGCTAGATGTGATCCAGTGGCGTTCACCAGAGGTCGTGTGAGCTTATGTAGCTCCGCCCCTTCTCAGCGCTGCGCTCGTCGTCTTCTGTCTTCCGGTCTGTATTTTCACAGCGATCTTGCGTGTTTCTGAATGAACGGCTCGTTTTAAAATCTTCCCGGTCGACTGACATTTGTTAAGACATCTGCTTTAAACATTACAATCCTCATGATAACTTTCGTTAACTTTACATTAAGTAGATTTACTTTAAAAGCTGATTACTCCAGGACAGCGATGCCATAGAGATATACAGAGCGACCGCAAAAACGGAAGTTCAAAGACAATATTTTAAAGATGGCGGCGCCCTCGTTTCTCTGGCGCATACGGTCTATAGGTCACGCACGTTTGGCTCTTTTGCTTAAAGGTCCCGTTCTACATGTTTTTCTGAAGCTTTGATTGTGTTTACAGTGTGCAATATAACATGTTCATGTTTCGCATGTAAAAAAAAAACAGTATTTTTCACACAATTGACTTATCTGTATACCGCTGTTTTCACTTTCCAAAAAACGGCCCGATGACTTCCTCGTTCTATGAAGTCCCTCCTTCAGAAACACGTAGCGAGTTCTGATTGTGCCAGCGGTTCCTGTGCTGTGATTGGACAGCAGCTTAGCGCACGTTGCCCGGAAACGTCACGCCTCTTACCATAAATTGGAGATGCATGCGCAGCTGAAGTACTTCTTCTCCGTGGAAGCGCAACAAGACCACGCCCCCTTTTTTGTGTATTCCTGTGGGCGGAAATTAGTCAAAAAACTGTTCTAGTGACGTCATTAAAAAGGAAGTAGAGGGATGTAGTCCAAACCAGCCGTTCACTGTATGCTTTGAAAGGAGACTTCTGTTAAATAAAATATCTCGCTAGGCATTGAACTTTGAGCTTTATAATTTTACAGGTATTATTTATGCTCTAACAGCAACATTACACACTAATTAAAGTTTGAAAAGTGGAATCGCGAACCTTTAAAGGTGGAGAGCCAACTCTATGCATGTTTCTAAGACTCCCTCTCTGTTAAACACATTTTATTGGACTGTCCTGGGTTTAATACAAGCAGAATGCTCTTTTATGAAGTTATTTCACTTTAGTAAGATTATGCATGAAAAGGTTTTGGATTTTTTTTTTTGTACAAAAAGAAAAAATTGTACAAGGTGACTTGTTGTGTTTGCTTGCTTGGTTTTATTGTGTTTATATGATATTTGTATTTTTGTAATTTAATTTTTGCCATGAAAATAGCCTTAGATGCTGACATGGCTTTAAATAAATCTATCTATCTATCTATCTATCTATCTATCTATCTATCTATCTATCTATCTATCTATCTATCTATCTATCTATCTATCTATCTATCTATCTATCTATCTATCTATCTATCTATCTCTCTCCTCTATCTCTCTCTCTCTCTCTCTCTCTCTCTCTCTCTCGCTCTCTCTCTCTATCTTTCTCTCTATCTCTCTCCTTTCTATCTCTCTCTCTCTCCTCTATCTCTCTCTCTCTCTCTCTCCTCTATCTCTCTCTCCCTCTCCTCTCTATCTCTCTCTCGCTCTCTCTCTCTATCTTTCTCTCTATCTCTCTCCTTTCTATCTCTCTCCTCTCTCTTTCTCTCCTCTCTCTCTCTCTCTCTCAGGTAAAGCCGGGGTAAATGGCGCTCAGACTACAGGTTGGTGCAGTCCTGATGGTCGTGGACGCCGATCTCCAATCCTGCTGACCCGCGGACTCTTTCCCAGCGCCGAATCCAGCGATGGAGCGTCGTCTCCAGTGGCTGATCCCCGTAAGGAGCCCATGAACATCTATAACCTGGTGGCCATCATCCGGGACCAGATCCGACACCTGCAGCTCGCCGTGGACCGCACCACTGAGCTCTCCCGCCAGCGCATGGCTTCTCTGGAACTGGGTCTCGGGGCCGACCGCGAGCAGGAGGCCAGCGTGGAGGAGATCCTCAAACTCAAATCTCTCCTCAGCACTAAGAGAGAGCAGATTGCCACACTGAGAACCGTCCTAAAGGCCAACAAACAGGTTAGTGTTTCCCCCTCGGCATTGCATCAGTGGGTCGTAGCCTGTTTGTTGTCAAGCGGGACACTTGGCATGCTTTATTGCCCCAAATATTTAAATAATCATCCTAAATTAGGTGTCATTCGAAAGCTTAAAGGAGTAGTTCACTTCAGAATGAAAATCTCCTGATAGTTTACTCTCCTCCACGTCATGCAAGATGTTCATGTCTTTCTTTCTTCAGTGGAAAAGAAATGAAGGTTTATGAGGAACACACTCCAGGATGTTTCTCCATATAGTGACTTCAATGGGGTCCAACGGGTCGAAGGTCCAGATGTGAGTTTCAGTGCAGCTTCAGAGTCTCGACACGATCCAGCCGAGGAATAAGAGTCTCATCTAGACAAACCAGCCGACATTTATAACAAAATACACATTTATATACTTTTATACCACAAACGCTCGTCTTGCACTCGCTGTGATGCGCCACACATTACGTAATCAGGGTGAAAGGTCAAGCGTGACGTAGGCGTAAGTACAGACCTAGTGTTTAGAAAGTGAACGTGCAACGACTAAGACAAACAGCATTTACAAAAAAATAAAAGATAAAACAACGATGGTCGATTTTGAAGTTGGATGAGAAAATGAGATGTAGTTTTTCGCCCTACACCACAATTATAAACCGGAACACGCGTGATCTTTCAACGTGATTACGTAGTGTGTGTCGCATCACAGCTAGTGCAAGGCGAGTGTTTCTGGTTATAAAGTATATAAATGTTTATTTTGTTATAAATGTCCGCTGGTTTGTCTAGATGAGACTCTTATTCCTCGGCTGGATCGTGTCGAGACTCTGAAGCTGCACTGAAACTCACATCTGGACCTTCGACCCGTTGGACCCCATTGAAGTCACTATATGGAGAAACATCCTGGAGTGTGTTCCTCAAAAACCTTCATTTCTTTTCCACTGAAGAAAGAAAGACATGAACATCTTGGATGACGTGGGAGAGTAAACTATCAGGACATTTTAATTCTGAAGTGAACTACTCCTTAGTCTCAAATGAACGGCTATCAACCAGGACCAGTAATGACATACTTTCAACAAACTGAAAGATTATGAAGTTTTATGGCAGAAGCACAGCAAATCTTCCGTGTTGTTTGCTACTGTTGTGTTTATTAATAGCATTGACACACTTTTCACGATTGGATTCAGTTTCGATTGCCTGTGTGTGTGTTTTTCAGACCGCTGAGGTTGCGCTGGCCAACCTGAAGAGCAAATATGAGAATGAAAAGGCCATGGTGACCGAAACCATGATGAAGCTTCGCAACGAGCTCAAAGCCCTTAAAGAGGATGCGGCCACTTTCTCCTCGCTCAGGGCCATGTTTGCCACTCGGTATGACACACACACACCACAAAACGTTTATACACGCACACACATTAGCAAAATAGTCTTTGGTTTTATGACACTCTCCTGTATCTCCTCTGTCCTCAGACAGTATTATCAGTTATTATCAACAGAACAACACCAGGATCTTGTTTTGGTTCTATAAAAAAATATAATCACAGAAACTAATAACAGTCATGATATTTTTATTGTATTTTACGAATAAGAGCAGTTACCAATAATACTGCCTATTTTGTCCCAGTGACATACATGTTATCAGTGAAGCGCTGAGTTTGAGTTTGGATGCAGAAATAGATCGATTAACAACAGTAAAAAAAAAAAGGGAAAAATTGAAATATTATGACAGTGTAACTGATTTCTTTTTTCATATTGATCATCTCTCAAAGAGTGTAAGAACATACAGAATATACTTAATTCTACTCTACGTTTGTAGATCATAGACCAAAGATAAAACCATCTCTTCCATTGTTAATCATTATGAGAAACTTCAGCATAAACACAAACTATAAATACTAAAAAGTATAAAACTGCCATAGTTCGCTAACAAAAATGACACAACATCCCCTTACTCCCGCCACAGTTTTATAATGAACACATGCAGTTACACACCCGTTTACATTCACTCACGACAAAACCGACTGTGTTCATGTGCATACTCATCAAGACTGCCATTTTGTGCATACATGTGTGTGTATTTGACCATTTAAGCCCAATTTGGTAGATACTCGTGATCTGTTTGTGAGGTGTGTGTGCTTGAGTGCACCGTCTCTAGGAGAGCGCACGGGTGCTGAGTGGTTTAAACACTGGCGAGACTTAAAAAGAAATGCAAATTGTCAACTGGTCCGCTCGCTTATAGTGCTGATGTGAAGCCATTTGTGCATTTTGAGAGGGAGAGAGCGAGAGCGCACGGTGATTCACTCACACAGTTTGTGAAATTACATCTCATGGAAAGTTTTCAAATTACTAGTTATTTAAAGGTGCTCTAAGCGATGTCACGTGTTTTTTAGGCTGAAACATTTTTTGTCACATACAGCAAACATCTCACTCTCCGCCAGCTGCTGTCCCCTGAACACACTGTAAAACACACGGTCTCTGTAGACAGCCCAGGCTCCACAAACAGCAACAAAACAAACTGGGCCAATCCGCTCCTAGCCTGGCTAACATCTGACCTCATTGACATTGAGACGTGGTCTGGGAACCACATGTTCATTTTCTCGTATTTGAGGCGTGGTTTACGAATGCCCAGAGACGTTTATTGGGTGCTACGAATGTCTATCAAATGCGCCTGTACGTAGCTCATAGCCAATCGTTTCAATTATACCAGATGATGTATGTAGAGCAATTAGAAATTAGACGAGGAGGAAGACGATGGGTCAGAGATTTATTTGCGTTCTAAACTACTTAGAACAAGATCTACGGCTGCATGGAAAGGTAACTTCGCGTCTGCTGCCATGTCTGATCCATAGGTATAAACAAACTGCTTCGGTGTGTGGCATAGACGTCGTCGTCGTCTTGCTGCTCCCTTCCCGTTCTGTGATTGGTCCCCTCGCTGAGGCGAAAATCTGGTCCATGCTATCCAGACTGCCTAGCAGCGTGAACACAATCGCGCTGTGCAAAGGCAGTATGGGGAAACCCAGGCTAACCTGCTCCACGAAACATAAACGACCAGAAGGGTTTGGGGTTTGGGGGGTTAGTGCGTGTGCACATGATGAAGGGGGAGTGGAGGAGAGAGGAGCATGAAGAGGGAAGTTCGCTAGAGGAGAGATGTCCAAGACGACGACTAACGTTAGAATTATATTCTCTTGAATTTTGATATGGGCGACACACGACCAAAGAGACGACGCTCCGATGAACAAATCGCAAAGAAGAGGGAGGAGAAGGAACGCGCAAAGTCCTGAATTTACATCGGAAAAGCCTCCATTTTGTTTGACAATACTTCGAACGTCAACAAGAAGTGACGTCACCCAACATCGCTTAGAGCACCTTTAATAAAGAGATATGAATTGTATATCATGTGTCTTTGTGCGTCGATCAGCCTTTATAGAGATCAGCCGATTAAACTTCCCAAAGCGATTATCGACTGTTAGCGGTCGATTATTCTGAGCACCGCTAATGTGTGAGTCTGTAATCACAGCGGAGTGATGTTTACAGAAGAGCCCAAGCTCTTCTATTCTCACCGTTGGCGTGAATATTCCCTGTAAACAGTGACCCTGAATAAAGGCTGATGTTCACTACGACACTTTTGACCAATTTGCCAAAAGTCACAAAAATACAATCCATTTCCTGTCAAATATTAAATATGGCTATTCAAATATTAAATATTGTTACCCTGATGAGGTCTATTCCAGCCTTAAAAAATGGTAGAGCCCGTAACACTGGAAAGCCTTATCGTAATTGTAATGCATCGAAGGTTAATGTCAAAATAAATGAAAGATATTCAAGCGTTTGTAAGTAAAGGAGGTTTTCTCTGTACGAAAAACAAACTGGCTGGTAATTTTCCATGTAGAACAGATGGACGACTCCTGTGTTAGTTGGCCGTTTTTGACCAGATAAAAGCCCTATTTGCACTGGGTTAGTATTATCTGGGGACATCATGTGATTTAGACAAATTTCAAATTACAGACATGGCCGATTCAGCGGGATTAAGATCTCAGACAACCTGCGCAATTACTACAAATGACTAGAGGTCACCAGGTAATACTGATCCACTGCGAATAGGGCTTAAGATATTTTATCCCGATAGCTTGAGAGAAACAGACTGTCAGTGATGGGAAACAGTAAATCACAGATTCGTGTCAGAGTAAATCTCTCAGAGCCGTGACGCCGTGTGCAGAATCATAAACGCCATCACTGGCTTCTGTGCGTAACTCCGGCACGGGTGCTGACATCATGAGGGATCTGTGTTTTTCCTCTCATTTATTTCCTGAACGCTTTCTGTCTAGATATTCTATATTGATAATGTGCTGCTGTCTAGTAGCTTAGATTTATTTCACAAAAAAAAGGATTTGAAAATAATGGCAGGACAAAAAAATACTACCATATACAGTCAAACCAAAATTTATTCAGACTCCTTCAACATTTCTCACATGATCAGTTTATTCGCTATAATTTAGAAAAAGGTGATAAATATGAGCAGAACTCAGTTGATATTTGACTGGTTTTGTCCGTCCTTCTGTTAGACTCTCACACATGAATTATGTTGAACATCTGTCAGCTGTTAATTTTAAAGGATTAGTTCACTTTTAAAAAAACTTTTGCTGATAATTTACTCACCCCCATGTCATCCAAGATGTCCAGGTCTTTCTTTCTTCAGTCGAAAAGAAATTACGTTTTTTGATGAAAACATTCCAGGATTTTTCTCCATATAATGGACTTAAATGGGAACCATACGGTCCAAGGTCCAAAATACAGTTAATAACAGTTTCAGATGCAGCTTAAAATGTCTTTAAACGACACCAGACGATGAATAAGGGTCTTATCATGCGAAACGATCGCTCATTTAAAAAATAAATAACAACGTTTAAGTTTTATAAGCTCACATGCCCGCCTTGCTTTGTTCTGTGTGACTCTCCTGTTCGAACTCGTTCATCAAAATGAACAAATCTTTTTCCGAGTCAATTCGTTCATTTCGGTCGTTAAATGAATCAAATGACTCGAAAAAAGATTTGTTCATTTTTGGTCCCAAATGTTTATAAATGTCACTGGTAGTCACTGTATGAAGAATATTTGGGTATAATATGTCAGAGTTTACTTTATTTTGCTCTCCTCACTTACATAAATGAACTATAGTGTCCTGCACACACTAGTAAAAAAGAAAAATGATATCTGGTGTCTGAATAAGGTTTGGTTTGACTGTACATATATTTTATAATTTCAAATAGTTTGTACATTTTCTATACATCACAACGTTTCCTATTAATTACCTAGACTCTGGGAACCCTCTGACGAATATATATATATATACTTCTCATTCTTTCTGTTCCCACTGACACTTCAGAGTGAACAAAACTGTTTCTGTTCCCGTTCACACATGCTATTAATGAACAAACTCGGATGAAACCCTCCTCTCACAGCATTCAGTGTGAAGATTTCCCATCAGCATCTGAAGCCTCCACGGCGCTCGGCTTTTGTGTCGCCCCATCGGTGGGTATTAATATGCTAATAAGGTCGTCAGGCGGGGGGGCGAACTCTCGTTCCCACAGTCTCCAACATCTCTAGAGCTGTGCGCTCAGATCGCCAACAACAAACAAGAAAATGTGGGAACACTTTACAATAAGGTCCATTAGTTAACATGAACTAGACTTCTTCAGCATTCATTAATCTTAGTTAATATTAATCACAACATTTACTAATACGTTATTAAAATCAAAGGTTGTATTTGTTTACATTAGTTAATGCACTGTGAACTAACAATGACCAGCTGGATTTTTATTAACTAACATTAGCAAAGATTAATAAATACTGTAACAAATGTATTGCTCATGTTAGTTAGTACATTAACTAATGAACCTTACTGTAAGTGTTGCCGAAATTGTGTTTTGCATAAGAAAATAGCACTTATTTTAGGATGTTTTTGTGATCTTCATTCCTGTGTTGCTGTAAAGCAGTGAATGCGTGTCAAGACATATTTCTCAACGACACCTTCACACACACACACACACACACACACACACACACACTCGTGCAGACGCAGATGGTTCACACGTGACCCCTGGCCTCTTTTCCCGGGAAAATCCTGACCCCTGCGTTTAGAGCGATGGTTCCCAGGGGCCGATCGCTAATGAAGCTGCACTGATTTCTATTGTGAGGCGTCGTGTCTTTATGTGCCTGAAACCTCAATCTCACCCTCTGTTAATCTCAGGCATACACACACACACACACACACACACACACACACACACACACACTGTCTAGACCTCTTTTTCTTTTTTTAACCCTCATTAGGCAACATTTTTCAATGCATATGTTACTATTTCTAAACTCAGTTCTTCACACCAACCGTCAGCTTCAACAGCAGAACATTTTACATCCAAAACACACTAAAACTACCAAAACTATAATATATACATTTTTCCATTACACTAGCAAAGGTTTCACCCAATAAACAGATTTTATCACTCAGAAAACCACCACCAACAGGCAGCATTATAACATAATGATATAAGAATGACATGTTTATAACTCACTGCAGTAAATGCTACATGATCCATGTTTACATCACAGCACAACATTACTCTCAAGTTTCCACTTTGGTATGGATGTTAATGAAGTTGAAAGACTAACACTTGTGTAGGTGTTCATCTAATTGTTGTGATATGATTTCTGTCTGGTATTACTGTAGAAATGTAGCAAATTGCTTGCGGCTTCAGTTTTGTTTTATGTTTAGTCGGTCACAGGGCTGGACTGGCCAGGAGAGAGATGAGTGAGTGTAGAGAACTGTGGTAAGCAGAACTGGGGTACTTTAAGAACACTTAGGCTATGTAGGAACCCACTACCCAGTTTCCCATTATTTCCACATCTGCATATTTGCCGATTACGCATTTTATTAGAATTATAATGAGACGAGTTTGTAAACCATGTTTTTCGCCAAAATAAAAGCTTGATGCCGTTTCCGTCAAAATAAAAGATCATGTGCTTATCTCTTTCAAGTATAGAAATTAGTAGTAAACTAATTATGAAGTTGCTTTTATTTTTCAGTGCATTTGTTTTACAACATATCGCTATTAGTGCCATGGGATTAATATTATAACTATTATTATGTAGTAGTGTAATGTAGACAGACACTATATCACAACTAAATGAGTTTTGAGTTTTTCTTTGTTCAATTTGCACACTGAATATGGGTTGGAGCTCTTTATTTTGAACTCTCAAAGTGCACCAGATTTATGAATTTAACATTAAAAAGCACAAAATTTTCTTACGGGGGAGAATGTCCCCGAACCCCCCTAGAGGGACAGAGGTGCACTCACCACAGATTTCACTAAATCCTGTGGGAAAAACGCGTATTGCTATCCCAATGCAGCTTCATCACTGTGGAGTATAGCTCAACTAGTTATTTCATCTGTCAACTCTTACTCACTCCTATTCACTTGTGGCATTAGTGGTTTTAATAGGAGTTAGTATACATATTCAAGGGCGTGCAAAGTTCGGTTGTGCTTATGATTATATGTAGTGGGCCAGTCTGTGCCAAAATGCCCAGGCCGATTTGTTGTCCCAGTCCAGCCCTGGTCGGTCAGCATGAAATGGAAGTTGCGCTAGTCTTTTCTTCTCTATTGTGTCGTGAGTGAAACGCTTCCCGAAGAAGAACACATGTGGGCGGGGCTTGATTGTGTCTGTGTGGAATTGATTGGATGGTTGTGGTTTGCTATTGGCTGATCTCATGTGAGTGACAGGGTATAGCCCCGCCCACGTCATCAGAGAAGAGATGCTGCAAGAGGAACTTATTCTGATTCAACATAAATAATTTATGAATAATGAAAATAAATAAATAAGGATTGTCCATTTTGATTTCATGGTGACTTTAAGTTGAACAGTTTTGAAAAGAGTGTCAACATGTGCAAAATGTTGGTAAATAGACGGAAACCATTAACACCATTAAAAATCTGAGTGAGAAATGAATTAATGCCATTTGAAAGATGTCGTCATGAATGCCAAAGCGATGATAAATGCTCCACAGTGTAGCTCACACAGACTGCTGTTGTGTTCACGGTGGGAAGAGACTTGAAAAAGTGACCAAAAGTGTTGAGAAATGAGTCCAAACCATATAATCATCACAGCTCATATCATCAGATCCTGTTTCAGATCGGACCTCCGGTTCTCACGTCTGCTCTTCTGAGAGGGGTTGGTGGATCACACCCATGGGAAATCCTCCATTATGTGTGTGTGTTCTGGTGACTGTAGGGCGGTAGCACATGTTTCTGAGTGATGATTGTGTTCTGTGGCGTTCACCGTGTGTAGACATGCTTTCAGGTGTGGTTAAACCTGCAGTTTAATGAAGGAGTGGCTCTTTAATCGCTTTAATCTCACGCTTATCCATCACTCATTAAGATTGAAAGCTGTTGAAATCACTTTTTTTGTTTATGGATGAAGAAAGAGAAATTGATCTTTAAACAAAATTGGCCTGGTGTTGTATTTTCTGTTGAGACACATTGACTGTTGCTGTGTTTAAAATAGCCAATTGCATTGAAGGGGAAACTCCACACATATATGGAAATGTGTCTCATTTTCTAATCCTCATGCCGTCCAACATGTATATGACTGACTTTATTTTTTTTTTTTATAAAAATAATTTCTCTGAGAGTCCATATAATGTAAGTGAATGGGACCCTCAAAGTTGACGCTTCAAAAACCACACAAAACAAACATGACAGTAATCCATACAGCCCCAGGTGAGGTGTGTGTGTGTGTGAGAACATAGTACTGTTTAACCTTTTAAAACTATCATTTCCAACTAACTGTCTTTGTATTGCACTTTTTATACTTGTAATGCAGCTCAAAGTGATTCACAAATCAACATAAAAATAAAAACACATTATCAATAAAATGCCAAAAAACATTATCAATTAAATAAAAATGTCTAACCCTCGCCTTTTAAAAATATAAATACTTGAATCCTGTTGAATAAAAGAGGCACATTGCTTCAGATTTAGCCAAAAGACCAGCACGATTTCAAACATATCTGGACAAACAATCAGTAATATAAAAATTGTAATGTCCGTTTCAATAGCAAATTAATTACATCTTTATAAGGAATTCCTCTCGATTTGAAATGTGAATGACCAGTCATTTTAAAGCTACACTGTGTGATTTTTACCCCCATCTAGCGGTGAAAAGGTATATGACCATCCATTGAATATTAGTTTCTGTTTCTCTCAATTCCGATTTCCTTTTAACTCCTACGGTGGCCTACAGCACATCATGATATAATTAGCCAAGCAACAATAAAACTTCCAATATACACAAATAGGCTTAATTAACGTTACCTGTCGAGAAGAAAGCAGGCAACGTCGGCATCCTTTTTAAAATCGTTGCTCGTCATGAGCTCTTTCCATCTTGGAAAGCCACTCCAATATTTACTTTTGTCTTGTTGATTTTCCTGTTGCGTTGCCGTCTTAATTCTCTTTTTCGCTTCCTTGGCGACTCTGATACGTATCCTCGAGAATAAGAGTGATCCTCCATCAGCAACAGACTTTCAAAAAGGCTTTCAGGTTTTTATATATCAGTCTCAAGCAATCCCCCTCTTCACATTCGACACGGTGCCATCGAGTGTTAAAACGCGAAAGGCGAAGCTTGAATTAACGGGTATGTCCCTCTTTGGCTAATGTACTTTCAAGATGGAGGGGCAACATGGCGACCGACATTAGAACCCCTTACCCGTATGTATTTTCAATGGCATATTATACACTCACGAGAATACTTTATTACTTAAACGAAGTAAATATACATTAATGAGCACATATATTTTTGAAAGAACTAAGTGTTTTTAGCTAAGAATAAACTAAAAAAGTTACACAGTGTAGCTTTAATGACACAGTTTTATATATATATATATATATATATATATATATATATATATATATATATATATATATATATATTTATTTTTAAATACAAGTACAATGTACTAGGCTTGCTGTGATAGTGTGTTGACTGTGGGCAAGATGATACCGGTGTTGCAGTTGAACCCTTTTGTTTATAGTAATAAAAATAATTTAGTTCAGTTAGAGAACCGACACTGCAGTTTAAAACTGAACGTGTCTTCTTAATAGAGCATGAGCTGAGCAAGAGTCGTAGCAGAAGCCCCTCCTCCTGAAAAGCACACTGTGCTCTGATTGGTCGGCTGGAGCAGTGTGTTGTGATTGGCCGAGCGCTTCGAATGTGTGTTTGGGAGATGTCCCGCCCCTTTCCATAACCACCAGTTTAACACACTACTAACTAACTCAACCAGGCCCCGCCCCTTTATTCTGCGTATGAATTATTATAATGAGGAATATTGTGACGTGTTCCCGGAAGAAACTCGAGACTACAATGGAGGCGTTTCAGGAGTTCAGAAACACTGACACTGATATAGAGAAGAATTGGAGCTTTCTCATCCTCAAACAGCAACATCACACACTAAACACAGATGGGGAAAGCATAGGTCCTCTTTAAATGAAATGTTAGCACATAGTATTTTAAGAGCCGAGATTTGATGCTGTGTGTGTGTGTTTGTCTCTCAGCTGTGACGAGTACGTGACTCAGTTGGATGAGATGCAGAGACAGCTAGCGGCGGCGGAGGACGAGAAGAAGACGCTGAACTCTCTCCTGCGTATGGCTATCCAGCAGAAGCTAGCGCTAACACAGCGGCTGGAGGACCTGGAGGTCGACCACGAGCATATCCGCCGCGGACGCGCTAAACCCGGCTACTCGCGCGCTAAATCCACCCCGTCTGACGTAAGTCTCCCCGCCGGGGCCCGCGCCGATGTGGGAGCGCCACTCGTGTTCTCCAGCGAGAAGTACAAGATCTACTGCGACTGAGGCCGCGGCTCATGTATAAAGCTCAACCCGCGCGCTCTTGCTTGCTCTGCGCTAACCCATACGATGTGTCCGTGTGTTTAGCGCTGCTAGCGTCCTCGTAGCCAGGTGCATGTTGTAGAGCTAGCTTAGGGGCAGAATAGTCTAAGTGTGTTTCAAACCGAATTGCACAGCGCGTTTCTAGATTAGACGTGCTAGGGAGAGCTAGCCATGTTGAATTGTGATATTAACGTCACAAGTCAATAGCTAGTATTTGCCCTTTTTCTTCTGTCCATCTCTCTCCTGCCTCTGAAATCAGCAGCCCGTCCAATCAGGTAACTCGTGTTTACATGCCTAACAAATGATATGCAAACCTCCTGTCTTGTTGACATGCAGGAAAACCCATTGAATTGTGCCATTTTTTTGCGAGAATTTAAACTAGCATCAACACGACGGGTTGGAGAGTGAGCGTGTTTAGCGATGTCACTCGTGAGGCAGGCGGGAACGACAAGCATACGTATAAATAAATCAGCCAATGGGTTTCTGGCTTGCTTTTTCGTAGATGTCAGTGGCTGCAGATCCATTTCTGAAAGCTTTAACATGTCGTAGACTTGGTTACGTTTACTTGACACGCGGCTTTACGCGGTGAAGTCGTGGAGAAGGGCTTGTCACATGCTCGTAGTGATGTCATAATGCAAGGCTGTTTGTGTTTAACATTGCAGATGAACATTAGCGAGGCCTTATCTGTCGTTTCTGACGCGACTCTTTTATTGGCAAACAAAATATTTCAGGCATGTACCCTAAATCGGTGACGAATATGGTTAATGCTTTTGATAATATGATCATATTCTCCTTCTTGTACTCTACCTTTGCATTGGGAATCTGTCAGTAGATTATGAATGAAATGAAACTCATCTCCATAGAGAAGGCATTCACTCTTTTGTGTTTGCGATGTGCGAGAGATGAAGCGGTAAAAACTGAAACTAAAGTTCATAATAATCTTCATAATCTACTTGATTTATGCATTGCGAATGGCTTCTTCGAGTCACTGTATTTAAAGGGCCAGCACACGTTTCAGGATCTTCAAATTGACAGCAGTGTTAAATAAATAAAACGTAAAACTCGTACGTTCTCAACGTGCCTCGCTAGATTATTGTTATTCATTTCTTTACGTTTATTTGAACCGTCACAGAAAAAAACGTGGCGCGTCTAACAAAAAAGTCGTTTATTATTATATTATTTATCATTGGATCAGTTTTTATCACCGTCACGTTTATTTCTATACAATACAGATTGTTTGAAAGCGGCTTCACAGTGATACACAGGACAATAATGATCAATGATGCACGCAATTAAAGAAGAATTCAAAATCACAGGAACACTTCACTTAAAGCCTTTATGTGTATTGCATTATAGGGCATTCATAATATATCTTATAATGCATTACATCTTTTCATAAGTAATTCTAAGCAAAGTTAAAATGCATTGTAATATTTGCAGATTCTGAAATTGGTTGTTTGTCATGTGTTTTAATGCATTATACTTTCTAAAGGTGTGAGTGTTATAACTGTGGTTATAGAGACCATATGATGCATTATAAGGCGCATAATTGCTGCATTAAAATAAAGGGACTTTGATTTTAAAATACTTTTATAATGCATTATATGTAAAGGCTTGAAGTAAAGCGTTACCAAAATCACCATTTAAATGATTTGATTGGTCTTCGGCTCGCCAAGAGTTAGTTTTATGTTTATTTTTGTGCCGTTTTACGCGGCGTTAGCATGAACTGCATGCTGGGCTTCGGTTGGTGAGGTGGAGGTTTTCAGTGCTTGTGAGAAACTCTGGCTTTCTGCTGATCTTCCACACTAACTTCAGTCTCAGTGACTAACAGCGGCTTCCCATCGAGCGGACGCAGACGTGCGCACGTTTAGCCGTAATGCTAACTGCTCTTACTTCTCTGTGTTTGATTTGCAGTAACGTTCAGCCTGGGAACGACACATTCCTCCACTGCCCACACATCCAGAGGCACGTTTCTCGGACTTGCGAGAGAAACACTGGATGGCATGTCTTTTATTTGTAGTCTTTGGATCCCTTTTTTAGTTGTAGACTCTGCAAACGAGTAAATTCAGGGTTGTGTTTACACACACACACGGAAGCCAGAGCTCACAAAGCCCTGAAAACTTTAATACTTTTGATTGGAGTCAAAAGAAAAGAAAATGAGCTGATGTTCTTTTCCTCAAAACATTCATCTGTGTTTTGAGATTTTGTAACCTCTGCTCTTTTAATATTGTTTGTTATGGTATAGTTTGAGGTGTTCTGGTTCACGAGTCGGTTACTCTAGTATCGGATTACTTTATATCTCTCTCAGTCTTTATGAAACGAGATTATTCCTGTGATTTACTGAAATGTTGCGCTTCTCACATTCGTTTCACTGCCATGTTTTAAACACAAGCACAGGCGGTCAGGTGCTGGGATTTGATCTATTTATTATTATTATTATTACGTATTATTATTTTCTCTTTATAGGAATGGTTTAAAGTGAACAAATAAAAGCATTACGCTGTGGCTTAATCTGATCGGAAGTAAAACCAGCAAATTGATGATAAACTGAATGGACTTTTGTGTAACGCCTCACAAAAAGCTTCAAATAAGAATGAACAATACAGCATTTATTAATCTAGGTTAATTTCTTTGTATGCATACATTTTTAAGTTAACATTAGGTTCTTGTATTATGAATAAACATGTGAACAACAGTATATCCAAATATTAACCTGGATAGGGATGCACTATATATCGGTATCAGCTGATATCGGTTAATTTTTAGTGTTATGGTTATCGGCCCGATGAGAAAATTTGTCCGATATATTAAAACCGATAAATAATGGATTATTTCCTTCAGCTGAGACGCTTCAGATGCGCACTGTTCAACATGATGGTTTTGAATTGCTTGAAATATGATTGAAATCACTTCAAAAAAGGAAAATACAGTAAAGTGATACAAGTCTGTCATATCGGCTACATAACATGATCATGAGAACATTATAATTGTGCGGATTTAATGGTGAGGCTTTTGTTTTTAGTAATCAGGCTCTCAAAAATTACACACAAATTTGGATTCAGATTTATCGGCCAATATATCGGTTATCGGCTTTCAAATATAAAGAGTTATTGGTTATCATGTCAGCCAATATATCGGTTATCGGTTTTCAAATATAAAGAGTTATTGGTTATCATGTCAGCCAAAATATCGGTTATTGGCTTTCAAATATAAAGAATTATCGGTTATTGGCCAATATATTAGTTATCGGCTTTCAAATATAAAGAGTTATCGGTAAATATATCGGTTATCGGCTTTCAAATATAAAGAATTATCGGTTATTGGTCGATATATCGGTTATCGGCTTTCAAATATAAAGAATTATCGGTTATTGGACGATATATCGGTTATCGGCTTTCAAATATAAAGAATTATCAGTTATCGTATCGGCCAATATATCGGTTATTGGCTTTCAAATATAAAGAATTATCGGTTATCGGCAAATATATGGGTTGTCGGCTTTCAAATATAAAAGAATTATAGGTTATCGGCCAATATATCGGTTATTGGCTTTCAAATATAAAGAATTATTGGTTATTGGCAAATATATCGGTTATCGGCTTTCAAATATAAAGAATTATCGGTTATCGGCAAATATATCGGTTATCGGCTTTCAAATATAAAGAGTTATCGGATATCGGTATTGGCCAATATGTTGATATCGGTGCATTCCTAAACCTGGATGAATTAAGTGTGTAAAATTGTTGATGACGTTAACGTACCTTATTGTTAAGTGTTACTGATTCTTCTTTTATTGATTTCAAGCACCTTCGCTCAAGCTTTACACGGATCACTGACCTTCTGCATTCTGTGCAAGAGCATTAAATTAATTCCAAATTGGAATGCTGTAATTCTCTCTTAACTCTATTGTGCCAAGTGTGGGTACAGCGTCTGATCAGAACCCGTGAGATCTCTACCTAACCCTCAGTTCGGTCCCCGTTTATGATCCTCATTCTGACCATTAGTGCCTTTTTTTGTTGTTTTTCACGAGAGAGTCCTAGCTTAGCGTTTAGTTTGTGTTTTATTTTCTCACTCCTCAAGGAAGAACAGCGGATGGCTTGTTTTAAACTCAGCAGCAATAAGACAAGAAGACATTCATTCTGTTTTCTAGGGTGTGTGGAGATATGAATATTAGAGAAATGAACCGATTGTGCTGAATTCGTCAGGTCAGTGATCTTAATCGCAAATTCAGGGGTTTTAGAAAAGGTTATTTTTCGTCAGATGGTTGAAGCCAGAATTATTGTTCTTTCGCCTCGATATGAGACTGGTGTTATTCTAGCTTTGTACGGTGAGGTAGGAGGTCATGTGATATTGATAGTATTGTTAACAATGGTGAGAAAGCTCGTCTCTCTTTCTATCCAATTGTTTATTATTATATTTTTGTTTCTTTGTTTTTTATTAAACATTTTTGACATGGTTATATGAGCATTACAATTTCAGGAAACAGAAAACACGCTGCATCAACAAGCAAACGGTGCCATGAAAGTCACATTGTGTTTGTTGAGGCGTAAAATTAATAAACACAGTCAGCGCGTGAAGAAGAACTAAATTAAGTGCAATTACAAGGACATTAAAGTTATGCGGTTAATAAGGTTTTCTGTTTGCTGGAAGTGATGGCATTGTGATATTAGCTGTGGAAGCTTATTATTGGAAACTCTTATTATTGTGTTCCAGTATTGATCTATAAGGATCTATAAGTTTGATAACTTTATATACAATAACACTCATTTGATATGTGGTCAGTACTGAACTTTATAATGTGCATTATGATGTCGGATGCATGTTTCTCTCGGCTATGAGACTTGTACACAGAACTGAAAACAAACGTACGACTCCAAACACTTGGAAAAAGACTCAAAGTATTTAGTTTTGAATTGGTCCGCGGCTCTTGAATAACCGAGTTAAAGTGTTGTTTTCTATTGTCTGTGTAGAGGTAGTCATGCTGGGAAAGTCAGTAAATGCAAATAAAAAGTCACTCAGAGTTTGTGTTTTGTGAGTTTGTTGTGTGTTTGTCACTGGACTGTTTATTCGCCGGTGTGGTTTAACCTTTACATGCATGAATGTTTCGCCAGGCATTATTACATATTAATTAAGTGCATCATCAGGGTATTTAAAGTGCACTATATCTGTTTGGGATTTTCAGTGTGAACACATGCACCACTCGTGCACTATTCTATGCCGTTTTGTAGTAAATAGTGCAAGTACACGAACTGGGACGCACCTAATGACTTTTTTAAACAAAATATATTTAAAAATAATTTGTATTAATATTAGACTTTTAAATACATTTCTTGAATTTTAATGATGCACTGAAATGATTTTGTTAAAGTCCCCCTGTAGTCAATAATTCTATCTTTTAAAACTCATTGATCACCAAAATGACACATTTAAATATTTTTTTCCTTGAAAAAAATATCTTCATGCCTTAAAATATCTTGAAAGTAACCCGACACCCCTGCCTCATTTAGTATGCGTGGTTCTATGAATATGCAAATGAGCCCCGCCTCCACTCACTCCCTCAGCTCAGAGATCCACTGGTTGACGATCACACGTTGATCTGATTGGTTACAAGGTCGTTTGTGACGTCAGAAACACCAGCGATTTCAAACCATGTTTTTGAGACTGTCTTTGGTTCACTGCAGTTTTAAGCAGAAAATACTCAGCAATGCTGTCGACTTATGAACTTACACATGGTTTGCCTTAAAGCATATTAAAAACACCACATAGACATATAAACAACATTAAAAGCTGGATTTACACCACAGGGGGACTTTAAATATGTTTTCTTTCCCCTGTTGAAACTGTGATTATGAACGACTATTCAATTCAAATTTATTTGTATAGCGCTTTTCACAATACATATTGTTTCAAAGCAGCTTTACAGAAAGTGCATTTCAGAAATGTACATAGAAAAGATACAGTTAGTTAATCATGTATTAATTTAGGGCATATTTTATTCCTGCTTTGTTCAGTTCCAGTGGTCAAGCTTCAGTCAGTCGAACTCTTTGCCGTTTAAGCAAAGTATTTTATTTTCCATGTTCCTGCTGTGGGAAGTTCTGCCTTAATTCTCCTCAGTTGTCACTGACAAAAGATGAAATTGACTTATCTCATCTCAAAATGACGACTTGGTAAGCTGGCATCTCATGTGGCCGATGCTCTCAGTACAGAAGAAGGTCTGAATGTTTTTTTAGTTGAATATTTTATTCAATTAAATAGTTGATTATGGGTCATTACGGTCCTCCAGAAACACAGAGGAAGATCTGCGGCGTGGAGAGCTTGAACACATGAGCTGTATTTATATAGCACATTTTATACACAATGGTAATTCAAATGCTTTACATAGAGGAAATTAAAATAATCAAAAGAAATAAGAATAATTAAAACAGTTTAGAATAAAAAATAAATACAGTCGGACGAACATAAAGCCATATTTATGCCTCTTCCTTCCTCTTGATGGATGATTCCCAGTGGTACCTCTTATCAATAATATCTGTAATGTTCTCGTCATTTACCTTATGCATCATTCAATATCAAAAAAGCACATGAAATGGTGTAAATGAGGTAAGGAAATTGTTTTCTACTTTTTTAAATACTGTATTGTCATGTGATGGTCATTCATCTGTTAATAGGGTCACATGTTAAATGAAGAAGGTCATCTTTAACTTCTCATTGTAAATGCAATGTCAGCTTTTGCTGTAATTATGCCGTTATTGGAAGTATTACAATACAATTACAATTTCAAAGCAGCTTCACGGTAATAAACAGAGGAGAGAGAGTCAATGATGCAAACTTGATCAAATATGAGACAATGTGCATAATTCGGCAGATCAGCGCTGAATCCCCATTAGCAGAGCCGAGGACTCGGGAGCAGGAGATTATATGCAGGTCTTCAATAAAGAAAAACATTTTGCTTTGTGCTATTGGGATTTTATTACCACTTTTATGAAAACACAAATTACACTCGTGCAAAGCACTCCTTTTCTCATGTTCTCACACACACTGGTACACCGATCATCATGAAGACTTCCATAGGCGTATTGGTTTTTATGCTGAGCTGATGATATCTCCATCCCCTAAACAGAACTCACAGAAAACATTCAGCATTTTTAATACTTTATCCATTTAAGTAACGGAGAGCATGATGTAGGGGTAGAGACCTGAACACACTCTCTCTCTCACACACACACACACACAGTCTTTATCCTGAGATGAAGCTGGAAAAGCACCTGTAGTGGTGACCGCTCTCCAGAACATCAGATCCTTTAAGACACGAGAACTGGAAACAGCTTTTACTCTTCTTCATTGCCAGGGATGTTCAAGGTTGGTCATTATGTGCTGCTATTCAAATACAAAAATTCATTTTAAGTAGTTTTATAAAAATAAATTCATCGCTGTAATGGTCTATTGATATTACGATATTCTTGAGGAAATTTGCCTGTTTATTTGTATTTCTTTAGAAAGGGACAGTGTACATTAATCAACATTCAGATTAATGTAAATATACCCAAACTAACCCAAAGGATAATGTAATGCTGGAAACTATAACGACAAAATCATGTTTCTACTCATTTTATTATATATATATATATATATATATATATATATATATATATATATATATATATATATATATATGTATATATATAAGCATTTAAAGGATTAGTTCACTTTAAAAAAAAAAACTTTTGCTGATAATTTACTCAATGTCTGTCTTTCTTCAGTCGAAAAGAAATGAAGGTTTTTGATGAAAACATTCCAGGATTTTTCTCCATATAATGGACTTCAATGGGGTCCAAACGCTTCAAGGTCCAATGACAGTTTCAGTGCAGCTTCAAAGGGCTTTAAACGATACCAGACGATGTATAAGGGTCTTATCTAGCGAAACCATCGGTCATTTCACAAATTAATAAAAAAGTTTTAGTTTTATAAGCACAAATGCTCGCCTTGCTCTGTTCTGTGATGCGCGTTCGTGACGTCACGTAACACGCAATTACGTTGAAAAGTTCACGCTTGACGTAAGCGGAAGTACCGAGTCAGTGTTTACAAATGTGAGGAAGGAGGACCATATACACGTCTGTGGTGCATACGATGGACACTTTAATATCCCATGATGCCACGGGAGCGGAGTTGTTGTCGTTATATTTGAAAATGGCGGAAACCGGAGACGCGGCTGTTGTCTATGGTTTTCAAGTGTAAGTAGTGATGGCAAGATGAGGCTTCCTGAACCACTGAGACCTCGCAGCCCATTGCTTCACCCAAAGGTTCATTACTCGAAGCTTCATTCAGCATTGCTCACTAGTGACACCTAGCTACTGTGCAAAGAAATAGCAGACAAATTAATTCATTCTGAACCAATGACCCGCCCCCCTCCCGCAATGTTTTATTTATTTATCTTCTTCTAAATATGAGTTAATGTCTCTGTAACCTTTCATTTGCAATAATAAAGAGATCTGTGCAGACATTTGTCCATTGCCTGGGTATGAAATAAAACGTGTATCTTTCTCTGTCTGCATTTACTTGTACAGAGACAACTGTCACACACAATTAATTAATTATTCCAAAAAATATTGGATAGGGACAGTATGAACAACAAAAGTGACTGTGTTGAGTGCAGTGCTTATGGTGGAGGGACTCGAGGGAGTGTAATAAAGTAAACTGACACCACAGTTTGGGGTGGATGAAGGAAGGATTGCAATAGATTTTTATTGAGAAAATGAATTTTTTGAAGTGTGTTGGGGTTTAGACAATTCCTCTTCTTGGACAAAACCTCACCAGCCTTGGAAAAATATCCTTTCACAAGGAACAGAGGATGTCAGTGCCAGCGGGTATAAATGAAGATACTGATGCTTCTGTTGAGCCCAGACAGGGGAGGATCTCCTCTTTCTTGCTGGCTCCATTACCAGGATAAAGGAAGATGTCATAAAAAGCAAACAAATCCAAAAGGGCTATCCAAAACAAAAAGCAGTCCAGTCCAGATCCAAAAATCTAAGCTACCAAAAATCCAAAGCAATCCAAATAATCTTATCTAATTAATATAACAAGACTGTAATATAGCTACTATAATTAATAATAACAATTATTCATTATTATTAAAAACTATTCTAACCTGATATAATGTAATAATATACAGCCCTAACACATATATGACACAATAACGACAATGAGAGTTCTCTTACTCGGACTCTGACACTACAACTGCGTCTACTACTCCTGCAACTTCCACAAGGTGGCGCGAGTTTCGAACCCCCTTTATCCGGAAGCGATGACGTATCCACACAAACCGAGGCGTCGTTTGTCATCAGTCACGTGATCAACACAAGCCTCGAATCGCGGCTTCATCTGGCACGCCCATTTTTTCTCGACACAAATTCCGATGCCTCGGTTCAAATGTCACATCACTAAGTGTAAGTACTTTATAAAACACTTTTTGTTTCTTTGTGGTTAAATTGTATTTGTTTAACGTCATATAAGTAAACGATTGACTCGTTAAAAGTGTAAATAATGTAAATCGATGGTACAATTTTGTGAATTGGCTGCAAAATTACATTTTTATCATTGTTATTACCGAACTAGAACGAGCTAATGCCTGTGTCAGTTAGCTAACACTGTTTTCTTTAAACAACGACATTTGTTGTTTCGCGGAGAGATAGTGCTAATGAGATAGTTACAAAACATTTATTTTACAACTATTTTATTTCTCCTTTACCAGTGTTGACTTGATATTATGTAATATGTGTTGGCTACACAGCTTAACAAGTGTTACCTCAACTTGAACATGTAACATTAATATTAATAATATAGATTGACCATGGTTCATCACTAATGTTAAATTCTGTGTTGATTTTGCAGGGGGCTGATGAACACACTTGTGTTTTTATAGAGTGGCTAATGAAAGAGAGCGACGAGAGCATGAGGCCAGAGAGAAAGAGAGAGAAAGGAAGACAAAACAGAGAGGAAAGCTTCCTTTAGCTTTTAGAAATAATTGATAAAAAATATTAATAAAGAAAACAAATGTTACACACTCTTTCCATTTATTTGTAAGCTCATTTTGTCATGCTGTTTTAGCAAGTTTTTTTACAAAACACTTCATTCCAAGGGATTTACGGCTAGATTGTCAGTTGTAAGTAAAGTGTTTAATATGTGGCATTGAGTAATTAATCTTTAGTAATTAATCTTATTTCGTGGCAGATTCCAGATGTTTTTTTAAACAAGCAAATTGCAGGTGTATCTGAAAAATGTTGTCTGAATGAGTGCTGCACTGTAGAGAAATACCCACACACTCCGGACACCTTTAAAATATATTATGCTTTATTTTTGTGTATTATTTAACTTTTAAATGGATACAGAATACAAAACTTAAAACAAAATCACAAAATTTTGGCACAAAGTAGTATAATAGATCATAATAGCGCCACCAAAAGGAAAAGTTTTAAAACATTTTCTATTATAGTGTCATCTTGAGGGAATAAAATTAACTTCAGCAGCTTCAGTAAGGTAACTTCCACAGGTTTCTAAAAGATCTAAAGGCACTTTGATACTAGCAATCTCATTTGTAGGGCATCACTTTACAATAATTTAAAATCTGTTTCAAAGCATGTGTACAAGATGAGGACTTTACATTTGGGTAGGAAAAATTCAAGTGGACATCCAAAAATTACCCAAGGTGTAAAGTAAATAATTTGTAAAAAATTAAGCTCAAATATGTGATATGTAGCTAGAACACCAGCACCAGTTAAACTGGATTAACAACCAGGTTTCACTGCAGCAATCAGGGACTGGATGGACTGGCGTGAGAGCCGGAGGTAGGGGTCAGCTCCATCTTCAAAATATAGATGAAGAATTGGCACAGCAGCATTGAGGTGTCAGTATTGGTTGTAGGGCTCACAATCTGTAAACATGTATAGTTAATTTTAGAATACAATGTGAATCGACAAGACTTATTTGGCTTATTTATAAATATATGTATCTATATATGATCAATTTCTTATGTATTTGTGTATTTATTTGTGTGTATATATATATATATATATATATATATATATATATATATATAAATGAATGAATGAAGACTTAAGATTTAAAAGCCTCTAAGTGCCATCTGAAAAAAATTCATTTTTATCAAGCTTGAATGTTTGTGTTATTTCTATTTAATGTCAATGAAAAGGACATATTAATTGCTATTAAAGTGAAATTACTGAACATAAATACACAAGCTTGATAAAAATGCTCATTTTAGAAGATTTAGGCGTTTACATCTAAAGTCTTCATAGGCTATAGGCTACACATGTATGTGTATTGTATCTGACATCAGTGTGTTATCCTACTGTCCACCAACGGTGACCCTCTGTGTGCGTGTGTATGCATGTATACGTAAATATATATATACACACACACACACACACACACACACTGCTTGTGATACTACCATCAAGAATGAATCAACAGAGATGCATACATATGTATCTATTGATTCATGCATGTATTCATTGATGGCATCACAAGCAAATACATTTCCAAAAATCAACATCTGTCTGCACAGATATGTGTGTGAGTGTGTGTTTTTTTCTGAGGTCACATTTATTACCTAAATAAATGATGATACTTACGTCATTTGAGAAATCACACAGAAGCTCTCGACGAAGGCGTGATATGCGAGCAGCTGACCGAAGCCTTCTCTGAATTGTAAGCTCGAACGACGTAAAAACGCGACGAAAGCAGAACTAAACACATTGCTGAAGTTGGTGCAGTCAGTGGAACGGGCTCTTTAAATTTCCGCGCTGATGTGATAGTGCACGTCACGTGACAATACCAACATGGCGCATGTAGTACGTCCGGACTCCATTCGTACTACCCGGATTCATACTATATAGAACGTACTTTTTTAACGGTTGAGAAGTACGTTCTAATTTAAATGTAGTAACGTTACCTACTCGCATAGTAACTTACGCGATTTCGGACGCAGCCATATTCAAATGTCTTTGTGTCAGTTTATCGTTTAAAATGCCCATTTCGTGTGCGTATCCTGGGTGTTTTAAAATTATGAAGTCTAAAAGAACATTTTCGTCAGGACAGAAACCTTCGACTTTTCATAGATTTCCTATACACAATCCGGGGCGATTGAAACTGTGGTTGCTCGCGCTGCACTTGGATATCAACACACCCGAACATGCTCTAATATATAAGAAAGTGTGTGGTGATCACTTTTTCGACGATGATTTCAAACCCTCCCAGCAAGGAGATCGCCGGTTTCTGAAACAGTCGGCGGTGCCCCATACGTTTTTACAGCAAACAGAGGTATGTATGTTTTGTGTACTATATTAGATGCATTGACGGGTTTTTTTTTCTCGTCAATGGGTTTCATAACGTGTGAATGTTTATCACTAATATCTTCCTATTACTATAGACGTGTTAAAATGTTGTTGTTTTTTACTCCTTTCGTCTAATGTTCCACAGTCAACACCAGTAAAGCAACAGGACACTGATCCAGGAACGGCCACAAGACAGTTTGCAGATGCTCCGTCTAAACTTCGTTTAATTCTCACAAGTCCTGAAAGTGTTGGAAACAGGAAAACACCCTCATCATCTGGAGTATATTTTGCCCACCCTGCAATACACTCCCACCAGTCTGTAAGTACCATCATTTGTGACCAGTTTACAAAGTGAAATTATGGTCAATTATGCTTTTGTGTTAGACATTTGGATAGTATTTCTAAAAATGTAGTATTTAACAATTTGATGATGTTGTATGTATCATTAAAAATGCACAGATATACTATAATAAATGTATTAAATCTACCATTTACGTTCAGTTTTATTATAAACCAACTTTAATCCATGTAATTTCACAGCCGCCTGTGTATAATCAACCAGAACCGAAGGAAGAGCAATTTGAAGAAAGTCTGGAGTTTGATGTTAGCCTGCTTTCCATAGATCCTCCATCGGACGAGAAAGATTTTCAGCCACTGAGTTCAACGTCTGCCACAAGCACAGAAGAAGAGCAATGTGAAATGCACTGGAAACAGAAGAAATGGATCGTCAACGAGCCCAATGTCATGGAGCTGTTCAAAAGATGTCAAGAATGTGGATCCGTAATAACAAAGACCACAGAATCACCTGTGGGAAGTGTTCTCCGTGTTCACTGGGAATGTGAAAACAACCACAAAGGAAAGTGGAGTTCATGCAGTGATGTTAGCTAATAATCTTCATGTTTCTGCGTGCACACTATTCACTGGAGCTTCAAATACCCCATAAAACCCTTACTTTAACATTCAGTCTTCCTGCCTTACTCCAGTCATGATGAAGAATATAAAGCAGCAATTATGACTTACATTTACAAACTGAACTCTGTAATCCAGTTCATTTGTCCGGAGATGGGAGGTCAGGCAGGCAAGTAAATGTAGCTAATTATTTTTTTATTTTTGGACAACTAAAGAAAATTTAAACAACACTGAAATGTTTCGTACTTGTGGTTCTTTTAGCCCTGTATTTTCGGCGAAATACAACACACATACAGTTTAATGGATGACACAACAGACAAGATTGTTCAGCTTGAATTGGTGAATTATGACATAATTCTACATCCTGTATGTTATTAATCTTAAGTAACCTTAGTAGGTGTTCAGTATTTGATCAAATGAAGTACAGTAACATTACTGGCAGCTTTTGCAATGTTATGATCAATATAAAATGGTTTTAATAGTAAAAAAATATATATGTTGGTTGTTTTGAACATCAATGAAAATACACACACTCCTTGTTTATCTATCATGGTATTGCATTTCAGGTTACAGACGCATCTAGTTCTGTGGCCGTGGAGCCAGTAGGATTCAAGAGGGCTGTGAACACAATACAAGAACAAGGAATCATAATGACCACAGACAGATCGCCATCTATTAGAAAGATTATGAGTGTAGAATATCCCAACATTCACCACGAATTTGATATTTGGCATGTAGTCAAAGGTAACTGTCTCACTAGAGACTGAGAGAGAGATATTAAAGGGTTAGTTCACCCAAAAATGAAAATGATGTCATTAATGACTCTCCCTCATGTCGCTCCAAGCCCGTCAGACCTCCGTTCATCTTCAGAACACAGTTTAAGATATTTTAGATTTAGTCCGAGAGCTTTCTGTCCCTCCATTGTAAATGTGTGTACGGTATACTGTCCTTGTCCAGAAAGGAAATAAACACATCATCAAAGTAGTCCATGTGACATCAGTGGGTTAGTTAGAGTGTGTTGAAGCATCGAAAATACATTTTGGTCCAAAAATAACCAAAACTAGGACTTTATTCAGCATTGTATTGTCTTCCGGTTCTGTTGTGGATCCGCGTTCAGTGCCGCCGCTGACGTGTGTCTGGTGTGTGTGTGTGTGTGTGTGTGTGTGTGTGACGTAAGACGCTGCTGACGTGTGTCTGGTGTGTGTGTGTGTGTGTGTGTGTGTGTGTGTGACGTAAGACGCCGCTGACGTGTGTCTGGTGTGTGTGTGTGTGTGTGTATTCGGGTTCTGTTGTGGATCCGCGTTCAGTGACGCTGCTGACGTAAGACGCTGCTGACGTGTGTCTGGTGTGTGTGTGTGTATGTGTATTCTGGTTCTGTTGTGGATCCGCGTTCAGTGCCGCTGCTGACGTGTGTGTGGTGTGTGTGTGTGACGTAAGACGCTGCTGACGTGTGTCTGGTGTGTGTGTGTGTATTCGGGTTCTGTTGTGGATCCGCGTTCAGTGCCGCTGCTGACGTAAGACGCTGCTGACGTGTGTCTGGTGTGTGTGTGTGTGTGTGTATTCTGGTTCTGTTGTGGATCCGCGTTCAGTGCCGCTGCTGACGTGTGTGTGGTGTGTGTGTGTGACGTAAGACGCTGCTGACGTGTGTCTGGTGTGTGTGTGTGTATTCGGGTTCTGTTGTGGATCCGCGTTCAGTGCCGCTGCTGACGTAAGACGCTGCTGACGTGTGTCTGGTGTGTGTGTGTGTGTGTGTGTATTCGGGTTCTGTTGTGGATCCGCGTTCAGTGCCGCTGCTGACGTAAGACGCTGCTGACGTGTGTCTGGTGTGTGTGTGTGTGTGTGTATTCTGGTTCTGTTGTGGATCCGCGTTCAGTGATGCTGCTGACGTGTGTCTGGTGTGTGTGTGTGTGTGTGTGTATTCTGGTTCTGTTGTGGATCCGCGTTCAGTGCCGCTGCTGACGTGTGTCTGGTGTGTGTGTGTGTGTGTGTGTGTATTCGGGTTCTGTTGTGGATCCGCGTTCAGTGCCGCTGCTGACGTGTGTCTGGTGTGTGTGTGTGTGTGACGTAAGACGCTGCTGACGTGTGTCTGGTGTGTGTGTGTGTGTGTATTCTGGTTCTGTTGTGGATCCACGTTCAGTGACGCCGCTGACGTAAGACGCTGCTGACGTGTGTGTGTGTGTGTGTGTGTGTTCTGGTTCTGTTGTGGATCCGCGTTCAGTGACGCTGCTGACGTGTGTCTGGTGTGTGTGTGTGTGTGTGTGTGACGTAAGACGCTGCTGACGTGTGTCTGGTGTGTGTGTGTGTGTGTGTGTGTGTGTGACGTAAGACGCTGCTGACGTGTGTCTGGTGTGTGTGTGTGTGTGTGTATTCTGGTTCTGTTGTGGATCCACGTTCAGTGACGCCGCTGACGTAAGACGCTGCTGACGTGTGTGTGTGTGTGTGTGTTCTGGTTCTGTTGTGGATCCGCGTTCAGTGCCGCTGCTGACGTGTGTCTGGTGACGTAAGACGCTGCTGACGTGTGTCTGGTGTGTGTGTGTGTGTGTGTGACGTAAGACGCTGCTGACGTGTGTCTGGTGCGCCCGAGCTTCGTTTACAGTCTGAGGGAGACGCACGCTTGGCATGGTTAGATTACTATAAAAGAGTTTCACATCTTCACTTTTTTGAAAATATTTAGCTATTAGATTATTTAAATGCTTCAGTTTGTTTTCATATTATAATAATATAATATACAGGTGAAACTCGAAAAATTAGAATATCGTGCAAAAGTTCATTTATTTCAGTAATTCAACTTAAAAGGTGAAACTAATATATTATATAGACTCATTACATGCAAAGTGAGATATTTCAAGCCTTTATTTGTTATAATTGTGATGATTATGGCTTACAGATATGAAAACCCCAAATTCAAAATTAGAATTTTGTGAAAAGGTTTTCATAAGCTGTAAGCCATAATCATCACAATTATTACAAATAAAGGCTTGAAATATCTCACTTTGCATGTAATGAGTCTATATAATATATTAGTTTCACCTTTTAAAGACCCACTCCGATGAAAATAATGTTTTTCTAGGTGTTAACATGTTCTTGTGGCATTTTTCTGATGTTAGAGGACATACCTTGAGAAAAATATGCTCAAAGTTGTATTTCTGAGTATTTCTACATTCAAATGGCTGTGAATCAGTAGCAGACGCTAAAATGCCGGCTAAAATAGACTGGAGTTGTGACGTAGTAACTCCACTGGGCGTCTCCACACGCGACGTCTTGGAGTGAAATAATGATCGGTGATCGGTGATAACTTTGATTAACTTCGGATAATAATAATTAACGTGTATATAATACTGTTGCCCCACCGGTATTGGGGGTGTAAGCTAGCGGGAGAGACAGAGCTCTCAGCAACGGGCAGGGGGAGGGTCGTCTCCGTGCCAACGGCTCCGCCCACAACGCAGAGGCGAATTGCTAATGAGCTACTGCCGCTCTGCTGAAGCGAAGTCCCAGAAAACGGCACAGGTTTTGTGATTTTGGCTAAAAATGGCATAATCATAATTTAAAGACCACTGGGAAGGTTTAAAAATAGCTCAAAATATGATCGGAGTGGGACTTTAAGTTCAATTACTGAAATAAATTAACTTTTGCACCATATTGTAATTTTTCGAGTTTCACCTGTATAAACAAATTGAAGCATTTAAACTGATATATTATATCACTTCAAATACTTTAATTAGTTTTTTATTATATTATAAGTCTAAATAAAGAATCTCACAAGGGTATTATTTAGGGCTCATTGCCATTAAAAAGTTTGAAACCCCCTGCTAAAGAAAATATTGGAAATTCATAAGCAATAAACAATCATTTAACTTTGTTTTTGTACAGTCAATTAATTGTGTACTTAAACCATCACTTTATGGTTTCCCCAAACCATCTCAGTGTAACGGCTTACTTTTCTTTCACACTATATTCTATTATTGTAAAGAATGAACTGTCCTGCAGAAGATTTTGTAAATTATTTTTCATATGTTTTCTTGGTAAAGACTGTACAGTTAACAGCACTGTAAAACAAATATCAGGTAACCTAAAATGTGCTTCATTTAGTGACTTCTTAATTAACTGCTTGTTTTTCAAAAATAGGATTTAATACTAATAAGTCACATCAAGGGTCAAATAAAATAGAAATGGCACATTCAAGTTAAATGTTGAAACCATTGTGTTTCCACGTATGCTGGACAGGTCAGGTGTATAAAGAATATTTGTGCTCAGGTGGCGAAACATGTCCGCCCAATAGAAAAAAGCTTTGCTCAGCAAGAAAAGAAATTAGAGGGAACATTCGTCATCACCCATTGCCAGAACATAATAGCCCTAACACCAGGCCTGACTAATTTACTTTATAAATGTTATAGTCTAATGTACAATTATTATTACTCAAGTTGTTTTATAGTTTTTCTAATTTTTTTCTTATTGATGTAAAAACTGAAAACACCATTGGTGAAACAAAACAAATATTTATGGTGTTAGTGTGAACTATATGGTTCTACCCTACATCGGTTGTAATTAAACATCAACGACTGTAGTTCTCAAATTTGTTTTATTCTTCCAAAATAAACATTTGTGTGAGACATAAGTAGTGTTGATGTATATACAACAACAAATAACATTGACTATGAAAAAAACAAAACTACAGTAACAAATACTAACCAAGCCAAAACAAATTATAATGTTTATCAAAAATGTAACATTGTAATTTAAATTATGATTCCTACAAAAGACCAAAAGCCTCTTCTGCCCACACACTGTCCTGATGAGAGTCTGATGGCGCTGAACACGGGATGGACCCTCCTGCTGCGTCTCCCCAATCAGCATCCATTCCAGAACTACAAAGATGGAAAAGTTCCATTGTGAGAATCATTTTTTAAACTTGCTGCCAGTAAGACCGGATAAAGATGATAACAATACGCTAGCAATGGCTTCAGAAGAATGCAGACCTGGAAAAATAACCAGTCAGAGAGTGTTGGGGATTGAGCTAAAAGAGCTAGTGAACTCAACCACTTTTATAATTAGCTCTCTTACACGCATCATAAATATATATGTATGTATATATACACTCACCTAAAGGATTATTAGGAACACCATACTAATACTGTGTTTGACCCCCTTTCGCCTTCAGAACTGCCTTAATTCTACGTGGCATTGATTCAACAAGGTGCTGAAAGCATTCTTTAGAAATGTTGGCCCATATTGATAGGATAGCATCTTGCAGTTGATGGAGATTTGTGGGATGCACATCCAGGGCACGAAGCTCCCGTTCCACCACATCCCAAAGATGCTCTATTGGGTTGAGGTCTGGTGACTGTGGGGGCCATTTTAGTACAGTGAACTCATTGTCATGTTCAAGAAACCAATTTGAAATGATTCGAGCTTTGTGACATGGTGCATTATCCTGCTGGAAGTAGCCATCAGAGGATGGGTACATGGTGGCCATAAAGGGATGGACATGGTCAGAAACAATGCTCAGGTAGGCCGTGGCATTTAAACGATGCCCAATTGGCACTAAGGGGCCTAAAGTGTGCCGAGAAAACATCCCCCACACCATTACACCACCACCACCAGCCTGCACAGTGGTAACAAGGCATGATGGATCCATGTTCTCATTCTGTTTACGCCAAATTCTGACTCTACCATCTGAATGTCTCAACAGAAATCGAGACTTATCAGACCAGGCAACATTTTTCCAGTCTTCAACTGTCCAATTTTGGTGAGCTCTTGCAAATTGTAGCCTCTTTTTCCTATTTGTAGTGGAGATGAGTGGTACCCGGTGGGGTCTTCTGCTGTTGTAGCCCATCCGCCTCAAGGTTGTGCGTGTTGTGGCTTCACAAATGCTTTGCTGCATACCTCGGTTGTAACGAGTGGTTATTTCAGTCAAAGTTGCCGCATACTGGATGTTTTTCCCTTTTCACACCATTCTTTGTAAACCCTAGAAATGGTTGTGCGTGAAAATCCCAGTAACTGTGCAGATTGTGAAATACTCAGACCGGCCCGTCTGGCACCAACAACCATGCCACGCTCAAAATTGCTTAAATCACCTTTCTTTCCCATTCTGACATTCAGTTTGGAGTTCAGGAGATTGTCTTGATCAGGACCACACCCCTAAATGCATTGAAGCAACTGCCATGTGATTGGTTGCTTAGATAATTGCATTAATGAGAAATTGAACAGGTGTTCCTAATAATCCTTTAGGTGAGTGTATATATATGATTAAAACGTATTAGATTTCATTAGCATAAACAGTTTACTGCTGAACATCTGTTTAGCATCTGAACAGCCGCTAATACTGTATTTGTGGATGGAGATATTGATTTGGCACTGATGATTAGTTGTGCCAGATCTCATTATTGACTCAAATCTCATAAGCTGGTTAGAGTTCAGAGCGATGGCGAAGGGGGAAATAACAACTAAAATCTACTTGAAATTCACATACATTGATTTCAAATTATTTTTTTTCAGAATTTTGCATGAAAATTAAATAACTTAGTTTCAAAGTTTTATTTCATCAACTGAAAACAGCACAGACTAAAAGATCAAGTCTTGAGGTTTAAGAAATGATTCTTCAAAATAAGATTCAATTAAAATAGAGAAATTGATATTTTTTTACCCTAACGGTTTTTTTCCTGAAAAGTGAATATTCCCCGTTTTTGTACTCCAGAAATCTGTCTCCATTAAGGGTGTCAGATCGAAATCGACCGAAATTAATTCACAATCTCGAACTTCGAATTAAAAAATGAAATGAAAAAACACGCGTGTTGAAAAGCTGCGAGTCTATGGTCAACCTCCTCTAGCTTAGCTACAGCCATTCAAAAGATAGCATGGCAACTGCAGATGCAGGAGACCCATCGACAGAACTTGAACCCCCTCCTCTTTCATTGAAGTCGCCGGTGTGTGGAAGTTTTTTGGATTTCCAGTGAGTTATGTTGACAACGTTCACGCTTCAAAAAAGCCACAGTTTACTTTGCAGACATCCCAAGTCTCGCGGAAGTTCCTGGAGTCTCCCGCATATTGATAGCGGCTCCCTCAGGCCCGTCGCCGCCAAGGGGGGACATTAGGGGGCCGTGCCCACCCAGATGACACAACGTGCCCCCCTAATCATATGGTCATTGAGCAAACTTACTATTGAGAGCAAAAAAAAACGTATCCACGTATTCCATAACGAAATGTTGTCAGCCGCATTTAGCACACAGGAGCACTAATCTCTGTAACTTTAAATAACACGTTGTCTTCAGAAATATGAAAATTAGTCGGAGCGTGTAAGGCTCTGCGCAAGGCTTACCTTCCCCTGGCCAAGCGGGCTTGTCGAATTTTCTGATTCATTTGCCTGCTAAAAACAGCCTACTGTTTCCACGTAAAAAAAGGTAATTTTTCTCAGAATTGCGTGATATAAAATCAAAATGGCAAGTTATAAAGTCAGAGTTGAGTGATATACAGTCACATTTGCGTGTTATAGAGTCAGAATTGTGAGAAAAACTCTGAATTGAGAGAAATCCATGTGAGAATTGTGAGATAAAAGGTCGCAATTATCTTTTATTTATTTTTTTTATTCCGTGGCGAAAACAAGCTTCCATATACTTCTGATTGCTTTTAGAGGGAAAAGCTGTCCATAAATGCTGGTCTAGGATCAGTTTTCTCCGTAGTAAAATAATATTGGCTCGTTATAATAAGCAGTTAGGCTATGCAAATAAGGCATTATTGTGTATGAGCATTACTGATAGCCTAGGAACTTTGTGAGATTGCGATGAAGTTGTATAACCGCTTTTTAAAGATAATAAAATAGGCGCTCTTTGCGAGCTTTCTGCCATGTCAAATCCTGCATATAGCCTAGTAAATGTTTTTAAAGGGGAAGCGCATCCTAATGGTGTTGGTTCACCCTCCGCCTATGATCAGAAACGTAATATTTTGTGTTTTGGTGTTGTTTAAATATAGAATTTGGTCTATTTCAGTTATATTAGACTAAATAGGGGATGTTATTGTTTTTGTGACTGTCTGTTTTGTAGATCATAAAAAGTGTTAGATAAGTATTTGATATCAGGAATCACATTTTCACTAGTAACAATGCTAATTCTTGACATCAACATTTACATTTTCACTAGTTAAAATGATAATTCTTGATATCAACAATTGAATTGCTACTAGTAACAATGTTCATTTTTGATATCAATAATTCAATTTTCACTAGTGACAATGTTCATTTCTGATATCATGAATGTGATTGTTACAAGTAAGAAAGCCATTTTAGATATCTGAAATAATATTGATATCAGAAATACATTTTAAGATATCAAAAATGAACATTTTTACTAGTAGCAATTCAGTTGTTGATATCAAGAATAGACATTTAGACTAGTGATAATTTAATTATTGATATCAGGAATTCGCATTTTTACTAGTAACAATGTAATTATTGATATCAAAAATTATATTTCTACAAGTAAGAAATCAATTATTGATATCAACAATTGATTTTGAATGGCAGTCTATGGTGACATTTCACTAGTGAAAATTCAATTGTTGATATCAAAAATTGAACTGTTGATATCAACCATTCATATCCTGGAAAAATTCATAAAGTTAAAACGGCTTAAAAAAATTCATAAAGTTAAAACGGCTTGCCATAGGTTTCGGCTTTAAAAAGAATAAATGTAAAAATCGAGAATCGAATCGAACCGTGACCTTAGAATCGAAAATGTAATCGAATCGAGGATTTGGAGAATCGTGACACCCCTAGTCTCCATCTCTCATCAAACTACGGTTCACCTGCTTCTGAAATGAAAGAGTCGTACTTGGCCTCATCCCGTCGGCTCCGGCTGCTGTGATGTGGGAATCTCCCTCAGGATTGGGAACACAGTGAACCGACTCTCTCCATAATCTGCTCAGACGGACTCCTGTCACTCATATTCCCCGCTGTGTGGCTGACACAATGTCCTACGCAAAAACAACAACAAATCATACACACAAAATATATATAGATAGAGCTTTCAATGAACAAACACAGATGGAGGGCTTACAGTACCGGAGATCACATGACATGTTAATGCTTCAACAAACATTCGTTCACACCAAGGACGATAACTATAAAGATATAGTTATATATATATAAATATAATAGAGTCCACAGCTCAACTATAACGATAACTGCACAGAGAAACGATAAATTATGAACGATAATTATGAGCGACTCGAGTGCTTATGATAAACAGAGCGATATTGTGAGAATACTTAAAGTTTAGGCGATCAAAACAATATTTTTTAAATCAAATTGAAAAGTGTGTGTTGTCCATCTGCTGTGATTGGGACCAGTCTCGGACTGCATGAATGTTGGACACTTAATAATAATAATAATACTAAAAACGTAATAAAATTATATAATATATTTTGTTGCATTACAGAGTTGACAAACAAACCCTGTTCAAAATAAACTTCATACCTTTAGAAATAAGAACCAATTGCTTCCGGACCAGGGTTATTATAGTTCACTAAAACCAATTTAAAAAACTTGCGTTGCTTAAAACAAAACTTTTAAATGAAATAAAAGGTAACACTTTATTTTCCTTGTTACATGTACTTGTTAATATGTGTAATTTACTATATTACTATAATAAGCCACTAACCCTAAATTAAACCTTATTCCTAACCATATACAGGTGAAACTCGGAAAAATCGTGCAAAAGTTCATTTATTTCAGTAATTTAACTTAAAAGGTGAAACTAATATATTATATAGACTCATTACATGCAAAGTGAGATATTTCAAGCCTTTATTTGTTATAATTGTGATGATTATGGCTTATGAAAACCTTTTCACAATAATCTAATTTTGAATTTGGGGTTTTCATAAGCTGTAAGCCATAATCATCACAATTATAACAAATAAAGGCTTGAAATATCTCACTTTGCATGTAATGAGTCTATATAATATATTAGTTTCACCTTTTAAGTTGAATTACTGAAATTAACTTTTGCACCATATTCTAATTCTTACAGTTTCACCTGTAGTGAGAACATGATGTTAATTAATATTACGCAGTACTTAAATGTATAATTACAGTGTAACACGGACACATGAAAATAAAGTGCATCTGAATGATTCATTAAAAACGTAACAAACGCGAGTGCTTTGATGGCACAAAAACACATTTTACTTTATTTACAAAATATGAATCAACAAATTATGTTTTTTCTTCTTTGCGCAAACCAAGCATTCGCGCCGCTTCATAAACCCCTGAGGTGACATCACTGTAATGATGTCTTTACTGCCGTTCTGGGGCTTGACAGCGGTAGTTGCGTAGCCTGTCAATGGAGGGACAGAAATCGCTCAGATTTCATCAAAAATATCTTAATTGTGTTTCAAAGACGAACAAAGGTCTCACGGGTTTGGATCAACATGAGGGCGAGTAATTAATGACAGATTTCATTTTTGGGGTGAATTAACCATTTAAATGCCAGTACACAACGACAATAAGTGGGACCAAAAATAAAAACTACACTGAACAAAATTATAAACGCAACACTTTTTTTGTGGTTTTTAGAATGGCCTTTTATTGTGGACAGCCTAAGGCACACCTGTGCAATAATCCTGCTGTCTAATCCGCATCTTGATACGCCACACCTGTGAGGTGACGGATGATCTCGGCAAAGGAGAAGTGCTCACTAACACAGATTTAGACAGATTTGTGAACAATATTTGAGAGAAATAGGCCTTTTGTGTACATAGAAAAAGTCTTAGATCTTTGAGTTCAGCTCATGAAAAATGGGGGAAAAAAGTGTTGCGTTTTTTTTGTTCAGTGTAATTTAAAAAATATATATAATAGTATATCATTGATGCTAAAATAACACTGTAACTGACTAGGATCGTGAATTTCTTACTTTTCATCTTGTGTGATTTCAGGCTCATATGTGAAGTCTGTTTCTTCTTTGACTGTCGGCATCGGGTCGTTGTGTAAATCAGCGGCGCTTCCTTCCGTCGACGATCCGCTGACGGGCTTCACCTGAACAGCTGTCAATAAATAAACCATTTAGTTTAATGCGATAAACCTGAACTAAACACTACCTATGGCAAGCCGTTTTGACTTTTTATCATTCGCAGGATATGAATTTGTGATATCAACAATTAAGTTCTCACTAGTACAAATGTTCACTCTTGATATCAACAATAACGTCATCACTCGCAGAAATACAAATTGTTGATATCAAGAATTTAATTTAAACTAACTATAATTCTTGAGATCTGCAATTGTATTTTCATTAGTTAAATGTCACCATAGGCTGCCATTAAAATTCGATATCAAGAATTTAATTTCACATATCAGAATGAAATGTAATTATTGATATAAAAAAAATATGATTTTTACTAGTAATTGTATGGTTACTAGTAAAAAATATAAGATCCTGATATCAAGAAATCAATTTTCACTAGTTGAAATGTTCATTCTTTATATCAACAATAACATCACTCGCAGAAATACAAGTTGATATCAAAAATTTAATTTAAACTAGTAAAAATTAGTATAATTCTTGAGATCTGTAATTGTGTTTTCATTAGTTAAATGTTACCATAGGCTGCCATTAAAATTCAAAATCAAGATATCAAGAATTTCATTTCATATGATTTTTACTGGTAATTGTATTTCTGATATTTTTATATCAATAATTACATGGTTACTAGTAAAAATAAAAGATCCTGATATCAATAATTAGGAGATTAATTTCAGATGTCTAAAATGGCTCTTACTAGTAACAATCACATTTATTATGACATCAAAAATTAACATTGCCACTAGTGACAATCGAATTATTAATTTCAAAAATTATTTTTTTCTAGTAGCAATTCAAGTGTTGATAGCAAGAACAGATATTTCCCATAGTAAACACGCAATTACTGATATCAACTATTATGACGAGGCTGACTCCAGCTCCTTTTTCGCCAGCTCCTTATTCGTCGAACTATTCGTTCCACCTTAAAAATGTTGGACTGTTGTTAACCCCTCCCTCTCGGTGCTTTTGGTCGTATTTCTTAAAGGAACAGTTGTATGTGAATTACAAGCCTGAGGATCGGGCAGCATTTTTCATTTAACAGTGATTTTCATTTAAAAGTGAAAATAAATAGCCTATTCCTGAAAAGATTATCTTGTCTGCCTCTATAAATGGTGTAAGCTATGTCGTAAATTATTATTTTGTAATTACTAAATGTTGTTTTTAAAGTATGGAGAAACGTGACATTATGTTTCCAATGTAATTTCTGTTCTTTATTAGAAGTTATCCATTACTCCAGTCTAACATATATATATATATATATATATATATGTATATATGTATGTATGTATCTATCTATATATATGTGTGAGTGTGTGTATACTGGACAAAGCATACTGGAGGTGTCATTACTTTAGTATTTCACAAGTTCTCAAAAAACAGGAACGTAGAGGCATAGATTAATTCATTCTTAAACGAAATCTTGCATTACAACATTTTCTGATGTGTTGTTATTGAAATATGGTACCCAGAACATGCCCCTCCATTGCAACTTTATGTGCCGATGAAGCATACTGGAGGTGTCATTACTTTATTATTTCACAAGTTCTCAAAAAAACAGGAAAGTAGAGGCATAGATTAATTAATTGTTAAACGAAATCTTGCATTATAACATTTTCTGATGTGTTGTTATTGAAATATGGTACCCAGAACATGCCCCACCATTGCAACTTTATGTGCCGACATAGCATACTGGAGGTGTCATTACTTTATTATTTCACAAGTTCTCAAAAAAACAGGAAAGTAGAGGCATAGATTAATTCATTGTTAAACGAAATCTTGCATTACAACATTTTCTGATGTGTTGTAATTGAAATATGGTACCCAGAACATGCCCCTCCATTGCAACTTTATGTGCCGATGAAGCATACTGGAGGTGTCATTACTTTATTATTTCACAAGTTCTCAAAAAAACAGGAAAGTAGAGGCATAGATTAATTAATTGTTAAACGAAATCTTGCATTATAACATTTTCTGATGTGTTGTTATTGAAATATGGTACCCAGAACATGCCCCACCATTGCAACTTTATGTGCCGACATAGCATACTGGAGGTGTCATTACTTTATTATTTCACAAGTTCTCAAAAAAACAGGAACGTAGAGGCATAGATTAATTCATTGTTAAACGAAATCTTGCATTATAACATTTTCTGATGTGTTGTTATTGAAATATGGTACCCAGAACATGCCCCACCATTGCAACTTTATGTGCCGACATAGCATACTGGAGGTGTCATTACTTTATTATTTCACAAGTTCTCAAAAAAACAGGAAAGTAGAGGCATAGATTAATTCATTGTTAAACGAAATCTTGCATTATAACATTTTCTGATGTGTTGTTATTGAAATATGGTACCCAGAACATGCCCCACCATTGCAACTTTATGTGCTGACAGCATACTGGAGGTGTCATTACTTTAGTATTTCACAAGTTCTCAAAAAAACAGGAACGTAGAGGCATAGATTAATTCATTCTTAAACGAAATCTTGCATTATAACATTTTCTGATGTGTTGTTATTGAAATATGGTACCCAGAACATGCCCCTCCATTGCAACTTTGTGTGCCGATGAAGCATACTGGAGGTGTCATTACTTTAGTATTTCACAAGTTCTCAAAAAAACAGGAACGTAGAGGCATTGATTAATTCATTCTTAAACGAGATCTTGCATTATAACATTTTCTGATGTGTTGTTATTGAAATATGGTACCCAGAACATGCCCCACCATTGCAACTTTATGTGCCGACAAAGCATTCTATCATTACTTTATTATTTCACAAGTTCTCAAAAAAACGGGAACGTAGAGGCATAGATTAATTCATTCTTAAATGAAATCTTGCATTGTAACATTTTCTGATGTGTTGTTATTGAAATATGGTACCCAGAACATGCCCCACCATTGCAACTTTATGTGCCGACATAGCATACTGGAGGTGTCATTACTTTATTATTTCACAAGTTCTCAAAAAAACAGGAAAGTAGAGGCATAGATTAATTCATTCTTAAACGAAATCTTGCATTATAACATTTTCTGATGTGTTGTTATTGAAATATGGTACCCAGAACATGCCCCTCCATTGCAACTTTATGTGCCGATGAAGCATACTGGAGGTGTCATTACTTTATTATTTCACAAGTTCTCAAAAAAACAGGAAAGTAGAGGCATAGATTAATTAATTGTTAAACGAAATCTTGCATTATAACATTTTCTGATGTGTTGTTATTGAAATATGGTACCCAGAACATGCCCCACCATTGCAACTTTATGTGCTGACAGCATACTGGAGGTGTCATTACTTTAGTATTTCACAAGTTCTCAAAAAAACGGGAACGTAGAGGCATAGATTAATTCATTCTTAAATGAAATCTTGCATTGTAACATTTTCTGATGTGTTGTTATTGAAATATGGTACCCAGAACATGCCCCTCCATTGCAACTTTATGTGCCGATGAAGCATACTGGAGGTGTCATTACTTTATTATTTCACAAGTTCTCAAAAAAACAGGAAAGTAGAGGCATAGATTAATTAATTGTTAAACGAAATCTTGCATTATAACATTTTCTGATGTGTTGTTATTGAAATATGGTACCCAGAACATGCCCCACCATTGCAACTTTATGTGCTGACAGCATACTGGAGGTGTCATTACTTTAGTATTTCACAAGTTCTCAAAAAAACAGTGTAAGGTATGGACTGTCAGTTGACTTCCTCCTTTCCTCAAGCAAGAACGTGTGTACAACACACACACACACTCTCTCTCTCACACACACACAAAGAACGGGGTGTTCTGTTACAAGACTGAGCTTTATTATCCCTTGGAATGTCCCAGAGAGTGGGATTCCTCCTTATTCTTGCTGAGAAGAAGTAACGAACCCGGGTTTAAACCTGTATATTCTATGTATATACATATAACCATGTGATACATGCATCTAATGTTCCATCTCATGATTTTCCTTTATGTTGTTTGGTCTGTGTGGCCTTGTAAACTCTAATGGGTTAATGTTGAGACGTGACTTGCATACTATGAGAAACAGAAATCACTGTGTAGCATGTTTAGTCTCGATAAACTCCAACCTTCGTTCCCATTTGTTGATTTACATTACATCTTGCTAACTTTGTGATGCAGGGGTGTTATAAGAAATCTTGAAGGTTCTTTCTCTTAAACACCAAATTAACTGACATATTCAGATGTCCTGCGAGATTCACCCGGACTGTAGCCCGCAAGCTTCAGAGGAATGGCCAGAGTCATAAAATGCTTGAACATTCCATGCCCTCCCCCATCTCTGCAAGAGAGATAACAGAACTCTAACACACACACACACACACAAACCAACACACACACATAATGGACCTTTACATTACACTCATAAAACAAGCCATTACCAATTGTATACGATATATTCCTGTATGTCTGTGTGTTTCCCAGTCCATGGTAGTCTAGACATGATCTCCTAGCGTATCAGTGAAACTCTTGAGAGTTTATAGTTATGTATTAAGATGTATCTTCGTATTCCAATTATGTGTAAATGTTTTGTTTGGTACCGTTTTAATTATCTCGTTCCAACTGATTTGGTCAGATACAGAAGATTACAGTAAAATGTATGTTTTCTATGTTTTTACCATCTTGTGGAATGATTCTGACAAATTCTGACTGGTCATAAAAGAGGCGGACACGGCCATAGTTTAACTTTGACAAGACAAAGAGAATTTGGCCGCCAAAAGTTTCGTTGAATGTCATTGGCCAGTTCGCACCTCAGAGGTGTGGACTCCAGTTCCTCTAAAGAGGACTGAACCTCCCTCTGGACGCTCTCTTCCTCCCTTGTCCTCGTGTCATAATGTAACGTCTCGCCTCCGGGCGAGTTCTTCGCCTTTCTTTTATTTGTTTCTAGTTTAGTTTGTGTTTTTCAGTTGTAGATAAGTCTCAGTGTTTAAATCCAATCGACGATTGAAAAGAAAACCCCGTGACATATCTCTTCAGCAAATCCATCTACAAGGGACCTTTAAACGAGCGCGCGCTCGCTTTGAAGGAGAAACACGCGCACGTGACCGCGCGACGCGCCGGACCAAGCGAAGCACGCGCTTCTTCGCCAGTCATGCAAAGATGTAACGTTAACTCCGCGTGATTTCCCCGTAGAGATCTTTATTTCTTTTTTGTTAGTCAAAGTTTTGTTTTCCGTAGTCGACTCAGTTCACTTCCACGAAGTGAAACGAACTTAGCCGAACTATTTCCCTTTGGAAATGTTACCCCAAAGACTTTAAACCTCCGTTCAACACGCGCGCCAAGCAGCCCACGTGACGCTTTCTCACACACAAAGGACTCAGCTCACGCGGCCAGACAGGGCCGTACAGGAATGCCTCGACACACAGAGAGACCATAACATAACTTGTGCGAGTATAATCTCTTTATAGAGCTTCTAAGAAGTTTTAAGATGATGTTTCGTGTTGTAATCGGAGAGGTGAATGTCTTTCTGCCAATGAAATTCTGCCAATGTTCTCTCTCTCTCCCCCTCCCCCTTTCTCTCTCTCTTACTCGCTCACGCGTGTAAGTTATCCATTGTCCAAACTTTACGCATTTCTCGTTCATTGATGTCTTATTGTATTGTTCATTGTTGTCTGTGTGTTTGTAAATACATATATCCCGTGTAACCGTAGTAAATACATAAGTAGTCATGCCTCTATTAAATTAATTATATATTCATTTGATTGATGTGCTGTCTCTTTGCTCAGTTTCAAGTCCCTTAAGTGCAAAAGATCTTATGCTACAAGCTTACTAAAATTAAAAATACCTTAAAGAGTATGTGTTGTGTTTATAGGGCGGGAAACCCAATTCTTCTGGCCAGAGAATTGCGTTTCCTGAAATCCTATAAAGTAAGATGATATGGTGGATCCCCACAAATATTATCCTGACAATTGAGCTAATTCATTTTACCTGTTTTGTGAAACGTGGTCCGTGTAATTAATTGCAATCAACTTGTGGTTAATTTCAAGGATTCACATGCATGCATGCAGGTAAAATGACAGATCCTCCCTTATCGGGAGATTTATTAACATGTAAGACTGATCTAATCCAAACATGCATGAATAATTATTAATTACCAATTATTAATTATGATATGCAAATTCCCCACGGATTAGATCCGCCCCTGAATCCTTACTACTCTAAAGTAATGACACCTCCAGTATGCTTTGTCGGCACACAAAGTTGCAATGGTGGGGCATGTTCTGGGTACCATATTTCAATAACAACACATCAGAAAATGTTATAATGCAAGATCTCGTTTAAGAATGAATTAATCTATGCCTCTACGTTCCTGTTTTTTTGAGAACTTGTGAAATACTAAAGTAATGACACCTCCAGTATGCTGTCAGCACATAAAGTTGCAATGGTGGGGCATGTTCTGGGTACCATATTTCAATAACAACACATCAGAAAATGTTGTAATGCAAGATTTTTAATTTAAGAATGAATTAATCAATGCCTCTACGTTCCTGTTTTTTTGAGAACTTGTGAAATACTAAAGTAATGACACCTCCAGTATGCTGTCAGCACATAAAGTTGCAATGGAGGGGCATGTTCTGGGTACCATATTTCAATAACAACACATCAGAAAATGTTGTAATGCAAGATTCCATTTAAGAATGAATTAATCTATGCCTCTACGTTCCCGTTTTTTTGAGAACTTGTGAAATACTAAAGTAATGACACCTCCAGTATGCTGTCAGCACATAAAGTTGCAATGGTGGGGCATGTTCTGGGTACCATATTTCAATAACAACACATCAGAAAATGTTGTAATGCAAGATTTTTAATTTAAGAATGAATTAATCTATGCCTCTACGTTCCTGTTTTTTTGAGAACTTGTGAAATACTAAAGTAATGACACCTCCAGTATGCTGTCAGCACATAAAGTTGCAATGGAGGGGCATGTTCTGGGTACCATATTTCAATAACAACACATCAGAAAATGTTGTAATGCAAGATTCCATTTAAGAATGAATTAATCTATGCCTCTACGTTCCCGTTTTTTTGAGAACTTGTGAAATACTAAAGTAATGACACCTCCAGTATGCTGTCAGCACATAAAGTTGCAATGGTGGGGCATGTTCTGGGTACCATATTTCAATAACAACACATCAGAAAATGTTATAATGCAAGATCTCGTTTAAGAATGAATTAATCTATGCCTCTACGTTCCTGTTTTTTTGAGAACTTGTCAAATACTAAAGTAATGACACCTCCAGTATGCTGTCAGCACATAAAGTTGCAATGGTGGGGCATGTTCTGGGTACCATATTTCAATAATAACACATCAGAAAATGTTACAATGCAAGATTTCATTTAAGAATGAATTAATCAATGCCTCTACGTTCCTGTTTTTTTGAAAACGTGTGAAATAATAAAGTAATGACACCTCCAGTATGCTTTGTCGGCACACAAAGTTGCAATGGAGGGACATGTTCTGGGTACCATATTTCAATAACAACACATCAGAAAATGTTATAATGCAAGATTTCGTTTAAGAATGAATTAATCTATGCCTCTACGTTCCTGTTTTTTTGAGAACTTGTGAAATACTAAAGTAATGACACCTCCAGTATGCTATGTCGGCACAAAAAGCTGCAATGGTGGGGCATGTTCTGGGTACCATATTTCAATAACACCACATCAGAAAATGTTATAATGCAAGATTTCGTTTAACAATGAATTAATCTATGCCTCTACGTTCCTGTTTTTTTGAGAACTTGTGAAATACTAAAGTAATGACACCTCCAGTATGCTTTGTCCAGTATATACACACACACACACACACACACACACATATATATAGATAGATACATACATACATACATACATACCTATATACATACATATATATATATATATATATGTTAGACTGGAGTAATGGATAACTTCTAATAAAGAACAGAAATTACATTGGAAACAGCTATTTATTTTCACTTTTAAATGAAAATCACTGTTAAATGAAAAATGCTGCCCGATCCTCAGGCTTGTAATTCACATACAACTGTTCCTTTAAGAAATACGACCAAAAGCACCGAGAGGGAGGGGTTAACAACCGTCCAACATTTTTAAGGTGGAACGAATAGTTCGACGAATAAGGAGCTGGCGAAAAAGGAGCTGGAGTCAGCCTCGTACTATTATGTTTGTTAGGCTACTATTTCTGAGATGTGAAATTGGAATTTTAACTAGTAAGAAATCAATTCTTGATATCAACAATTGAATATATCTATATTGAATGGCAGCCTATGGTGACATTTAAATGAATGGTTTCTACCAGATGAAATTAAATTCTTGGTATCAACGATTCGCATTTCTGCGAGCGATGACGTCATCGTTGACATCTAGAATTAGCATTTTAGCAAGTGAAAACTATCACAAATGTATATCCTGCGACTGATTAGAAGCCAAAACGGCTTGCCATATACACACCACCGACCCAAACCTCACCTTTACTGCGTCGTTTCGGCCTCGGTGTGGAGAATGACGCCTGAACCGAAGCGCTTTTCTTCGGGGTTTGATCGCGACACTGGCAGCCCACATCTCGCGTCAGGGGCTGTCGGGCACGGAACATCAGAACTATATGATATCGATATGAGATGTTATTATTATGAGGAGTTTGGATACACACTATACCTTCGCACTGTGTTCTGCACCGACCGTGTAAACTGACGGAACCGCCGTGTTCTTCAGGTAAAGCACTTTCGCGAAGCCCATTTCGTACTGTGTTAAATTCTGGAAACACTCGGAGGAGAAATGCCTCGAACACAAACGCGAATTCACCGTTAACCCTTCCTCCTCAAAGTGCAAAAACTCGAGCCAGCGGACCCGTAACCAGCGAGGTCTCGGGATACTGAACAGGGTTTTGTTAGGAACACAACCGAAAACACACCTTTTAGCCATTTTCACCCGCAACTTCAGTTATTTATTGACAACAACGACTTCTTCTGAAGTTCAATGGCGGATGGTAAACCAGCTCAAGTGCTTTACCGCCACTAACTGGATAGGAGTGTGTAACGCCGAAATGAGAGGGGGGAAATAATAAAAACTGAGATATGTGTGAAACTTAAAGGTTAGTTCACCCAAACATGAAAATTAGCCCATGATTTACTCACCCTGAAGCCATCCTAGGTGTATATGACATTCTTCTTTCAGACGAGTACAATCAGAGTTATATAAAAAAAAATGTCCTGGCTCTTCGAAGCCTTATAATGGAAGTGGGTATAACGTTATATTTGTGGAAGTCCATCAAACCCTATCCATCCGTGATGATAAAAGTGCTCCACACGGCTCTGATGGTTAATAAAGGCTTTCTGAAGTGAAGCGATGCGTTCGTGTATGAAAAATATCCAATTTAAAACTTCAGGTCGACTTACGCCACAAGAGTGAACGGGCATATACACCTAGGACGGCTTCAGGGTGAATAAATCATGAGCTAATTTTCATTTTTGGGTGAAATATCCCTTTAACTCCAAGGCCCGCCCCGTTCCCACTAACGATAACTAAAAATATAACTATTAGTTCTGTTTATTATAAGCGCGTGCTTGTCTGCCGCTTTAAATGCTCGCGCTCGTTACAGCAGGATTGAATCTGATTGGCTGTCAATGTTTTTTATCGTTCATCAGCTGGATAAAATCTTTCTGAAAGTGATTCCAACGATATTGTTTCTCTGTGCCGTTGTATCTGTGGTGTCAACTCTACTATTCTTTAATATTGAGAACGATTTTTAGAACTATATCTTTATAGTTATCGCCCTTGGTGTAAATGGGCCTGTTAAACTTTATGGAATATTGCAGTATTTTGTGCAAATGGTTTATTCATGCACATCATCATTTTTTTATTTATTAATTTGCCTCCATCTTCTCTGATGACGTGTCTACTGGCGTGAGGGCGGGGCAACCTGTCACTCGCATGAGATCGACCAATAGCAAACTACAACCATCCAATCAACATTAAGCCCCGCCTGTTCTAGTAGCGTTTCACTCAGATATACGGCACAATAACTACCGCCAACTTAAGTTTATGATTTCATTTTTATATTCTGTAGAGTGAAGAAGCAGTTCTGCTGTCTCTGTTTGGCTGAAATATACACATCGCCCCGTTTCATGTTACAATTAAACGATGAACGATTAAGACCTAAATCAGCATTTTTCAACCCTGTTCCTGGAGGCACATCAACACTACTCGTTTCATATCTGATTCAACTCTTCGGCACATTAGTACACACTCAAAACACCTGAAATGAATCGGGTAATCAGATACGCAAGAATCCAAAGTGTGTGTTTTATCTCCGGGAACAGGGTTGAGAAGCCCTGGACTAATGAGCATTTCAGTAAACTCGAACTTCATATGGGAAATAATCAGACACACTATATTTGAGGAGTGACTTTCATAAACTCTGAAAAGATTATGGCATTGTTTTATCTGGTAACGGAAAGCTTGTACTCGCATCAATACATCACAGCTCTTTAAATAAAAGCAAAATGAATCTAAACATGCTTATGACAGGCAAACATGTAAGATCTCACTGTAATACAATACAAACAATGACCTAAATTATGGCAATAGTTTATTTGCACATCAACTCAAAAGACAAACCACTGTAACAGAGAATCCTGAAGCGTTTGCGAGTTCATTGTGTGTGATGCGAGTAAAGACTTGCTGCAATACTGGATCAACTTTCATTTGTGCTGAGGTTTTAAAATTCTCTATGATAATCAAAAGCAAACTGTACAAAAAAAGTTCCTATTTTTCTTAAGTGTAAACACAATAAGCCTTGTGCATGTTAAAAAAAAAATACAATTCCTGTCAAACGAGCAAACGATGAACTAGTTAGTGCGCAGGAACAGTTCATTCTACTTTTACTGATGAAATTAAACGCACCTGTTAAATGATCTGGTCTATTTCTTCTGCGGCTGACACAGAAACGATCACCAGAATGACGTCTTAAACTAGCCGATAACACAGAAATGTTGATTTGATGCATCTGACTTTAAATAAACCACTTAATATTTCATATTACGGTCTGCAATTTAAAAAAGCAATACACGGCTCCACAGAACGCGTTATCGAGGGGAAAATGTTTAGCTCTACTAATCTCTAATTTATGCACTTGTGATTTTTAGGCCCAAAAAGTGAGTTTATGAGAAAATAGGGAATAAGTGCACATCCTACTCTTCAAATCCAAATATAATTCAATATAACACTCAAACATACTGGTTTAACAGTAAAACACCACTGAGACTGGGATACTGGATCATATCCATACGCCGTAAATGAAAAGCAATTTTCCAATGCTTCTTATTGCACAAGTCCCTGAACATAATTGAAGTAATGATTGGCCGACGGGGATAAATCAGGATTCCAGCAGGAACATCACGCTTGTTGGGAGTGTCGATGGGTTGTTGCGTGTGTGTGTGTGTGCTCAGTGAATCTGAGACGGCTCGTGATGTGTGAGACTGTGGCTATAGCTTGATGTTGTTGAGGCCTTTAGAGATGCTCTGTACGTACGCCTCGTGGATCGCACTGAGGAAATGTGCGTCATTCTGCAAACAAATGAACACACACACACACACGTGAAGACTATGAAGCTGCACACAAAACTTGCCCTGACTGTTAATATCATTTACAGGTGAAACTTGAAAAATTTGAATATCGTGCAAAAGTTCATTTATTTCAGTAATTCAACTTAAAAGGTGAAACTAATATATTATATAGACTCATTACATGCAAAGTGAGATATTTCAAGCCTTTATTTGTTATAATTGTGATGATTATGGCTCACAGCTTATGAAAACCTTTTCACAATATTCAAATTTTGAATTTGGGGTTTTCATAAGCTGTAATCCATAATCATCACAATTATAACAAATAAAGGCTTGAAATATCTCACTTTGCATGTAATGAGTCTATATAATATATGTTTCACCTTTTAAGTTGAATTACTGAAATAAATGAACTTTTGCACGATATTCACATTTTTCAAGTTTCATCTGTATTATATAATTTGTTTGTTTTCTAAAATCACTTTCATAATTTAGAATTTAACTTGTGTTTGTTATTTATACAGTTATACTTTATTATAAGTTGCAGTACCTTTATTTTGAAGGATTGGTTCAAGTTTATTCATGTCAGATTCGTAGATCATGCAAGCAAGCGGCACCACAGACATTATGCATGTTCAGATAAAGCTTTATTCTCGTCACAGAGGACTTGAACGTTCGTGTGGGAGAATCAAAGACTATTTCCCTTTCTCGCAGCATGCAGCCAACGAGAGATTCAGGCCACATCCACACGAAGCCAGAGCTTTCCCTATCCGATCTTTTTTTTTGTCCTCGTTCTAAATTTTTTTTCGTAAACACGGCGTCGTCTCAAGAAATATATGCATACACACGAAACCACTGAAACCGATGTGGTATACATGCCAGACCAGTATGTGGCGCTGTAGTTCTGCCACAGAGATACACTAAACAAGGAGAAGAGGACTTGGAGCATGCGATAACCTTGCGAACTCTATACGAACCCCACACGACAGCAAGGCGAAGATGAAGATTGCTCCCCGCAGGAGCAGAAGAGTGTGCTTTAGTAAAGCGAATAGGCTCAGGATCTTCTGCAGCGCGAACACAAGCATATACTCCGCCTTTGTTGTTGCTGCTACGTGTGACGTAGCGGTGTGTGTGACTAATGCTGACACGTGGTGTGATGACATCATCGTGTCACAAAATGTACGGATTGGCCGTACACACGAAAACGCAAGGGTGTCGGTTTCAGATTTATCCACTCTGGGACCCGGTTTAAAAAAATAGCGGTTTCAGTGTCCCGAAACGCCAATACGATACAAAATGTGTACGTTTACAGTTTAACGCGTCTGCGTGTGGACAGGGCCTTAGTTTCTGTCGCCGTTTGGCTTGCTTAGTTGGGGACATTTAATTTAACATTTAATTTAATATTCAACAATAATACTGATCTGCTTGCATTGACACCATTATACAAGAACTGATCTGAGCTGGACGATGACATCACGGTTTAATCCAGAGCGGCTGTATATATATAAATGAACTAAATTAATAACTTTTTTACAAATAATACCGTATTTTCCGCACTATAAGGCGCACTTAAAAGCCTTTAATTTTCTCAAAAAATGACAGTGCGCCTTATAATGCGGAGCGTCTTATATATGGATGGGGAACACACGTTCACCAAGACGGAGAGACAGCGCCGGGCGACTTACGCCACTATCTGCCAATGGATCGTGGATGCCTGGGCTGATGTATCAGTCTCAACTGTGATCCGAGCTTTCACGAAGGCAGGAATAATCTCTTTATTCAGCCGGCTCACATACCCGTATTTACTTCCTGTTTTCGGCAGAAGTCCACAGTAGTTGATTGTCGAGTTCGCGCGCGCGCGATCAAACCTCCTCCGTGTGTTCAACATCTGATTCGGATGAACTATCCATTTGAGCTGATATTCCCAGAACACCACACAGCACCGTCATCGGCTGACAGTCTGAGTCTCCACTGTTGCTTAGTTACCAATGATCGCGCGCGCACTCGACAATCGACCACTGTGGACTTCGACCGAAAACAGGAAGAAAATGCGGGTATGTGAGCAGCTGGCTGAATAAACATCATTTTTATTCATATCTTTCACATTTACTGCAGTCAGATTCACCGTGTTCACTCACATGGCTGTGCACTTGTAATGACACATTAAGGTTGTTAAGAGGCTAAAAGCAGGTTTAAAACTTGTCCCGTTTAAGTCAACAGGGTGCAAATTTTAAAAAGAGGATAACTCGCCGTAGGCAACACCGATTTTTGTCGTTGTTATCTGTACTGACAGCACTCCAAATTTACAAAAAAATGAGCTCAATGTTAAAATTGACCGGAGTTTTCCTTTAACGTTTGAACAACGTTACCATGGGAGTGAACGGAGTTGGCAGAACGCTTAATAAAGTTTGACTTTATCTGACTGTTTTGTTGTCATTTGTTGACATCTAGTGGATGCATAACGCAAACCCAGTCAAACGTTTGACTGATCTTATGCGCCTTATAATCCGGTGCGCCCTATATATGAAAAATGTTCTAAAATAGGTCATTCATTGAAGGTGCGCCTTATAATCCAGTGCGCCGTATAGTGCGGAAAATACGGTAATACTTTTTTTAATAACTTTTTTTTAACAAAAATTAAACATCACTGAACTTGCTTAAGCTGGACTGTGATGCTATTTTCTTCTGGAAACAAACTTTGTTGCATTATTTCCCTGTTATCTCTGTAAAGCTGCTTTGAAACACTGTATTGTAAAAAGCGCTGTGTAAATAAATTTGACGACTTTTATTTGTCTGTATTTTGTGTCAGTAAAATGCCATTACATCGGTTGCACGCACTTTTGCACATAAACTTGAACCAATCCTTCAAAATAAAGGTACTGCAACTTATAATAATAAATAAATAATGTATGACTGTATAAACACACAACTTGAAGTGTGAGAGTTAGTACCTTGATGAGATGTATGAGTGTGTCCTGCAGCTGGTTGCGGTTGTAGTGGGCCGGGGGAAGGTCTGTGGGGGGGGGCGTCGGGGACAGGGGCTTTCTGGGGGGATCCGGGGTCTTGGTGATGAAATGCTGAAATACACTAGGAGACAGTAGCAGAGAAGACTCCTCCCCCTGGACGACTGGCCCCGCCTTCATATGACAGAGAGAGAGAGAGGGAGAGAGAGATTTTTAAAACACCTTTATTACAATACACAACCCCATACAATTCACATTTGAATCAAGCATCAATCAATTTAAAATACCAATCTTAAATTAGAGAAAAAATTATTCAACTATTTCACACAATACACCTTTACAACACCGAATTAGTAGAAACTTCATACGGTCATTAAATGGCATTGCTTTGTAATAATTAAAATCTATTAATATTCTAGATTTCACAGAATTACCTTTCTTGTAATGTAAATCGACCATTTTTGCATGACCTAATATAAAATTAAACACCCGACATTGATACTTGCGGCTCTGGCAATATTTGAAAACACAAACGAATGTCTTCTTTGAAAAACACTCATTAAAACATTTAAAAATGCTGTTTAAAACAATAAAGGTTTCAACCTTGAGCAATGCATGGAAGACAGACAGAGAGAGAGAGAGAGAGAGAGAGAGAGAGAGAGAGAGAGAGAGAGAGAGCAGATTTCCACAAAGGCGGAGCCTCAGGGCCACACCCACCTCTGATGTCATCACCACGGACCAATGGCAGTTTGAAGCGGTTTCGAACTCTAAACGAACTTTGTTTTGGCCTTTCGGTTTCACGTCTCTCAGGGCCTTTAACCTCGTTCTAATGTTGATGAATTAGGACTACTGAAATATTCTTAAAGGATAATTCCGGTATTTAACACTTTGAGTCTATTTTCTAGTTTGTTTTGGATGAACTAGAGTGGTGGACTTAGAAATTTTGACGATGGGTCCTGTCTCGACTTTTTTAATATTTTAGAATCGCCTCTGAGCGCTTCAGAGTGGATGTCTATGGGCATGCTCAAACATGTCCTTAAAACAACCCTTAACGTTCGTTTTCAAAACTGTGCAACTCACCGAGTGGTTAGTGGTGTTTGTTGATGTTCCAAAACAAGTAGCGTAGCGAAATACAGTTTCTGTCGTGTTTTATTTGCCATTTTTTTAAATCGCATTGATGTCTGCTGGAGGACTCAGTGCTCGTTGATATTACTGCGCTACCGGAAACGGAAAGGGGTCTGTTTACATTTGGTTGTAGTCTTTTCGCTCGGTTCTCCGTCTCTCAGAAGGCTAGCGTGAGCTGAGCAACTGCGGCAAAGTGGTTGTCGCCATCAAGTGGTCGGGGGTGGGCTAACGCTTCAGACTCAAATATCCAGCGGAAGTTTATACGCGGTTGTAAGGTATCTGAAAAAATAGTTCCAATATAGCAAATAACACGGATTGAAAGCATACATTGCGCCGATATATTTGTTTTTAATCATCAACAAACACCACTATCCACTCTGTGAGTTGCACAGTTTTGAAAACGAACGTTAAGGGTTGTTTTAAGGACATGTTTGAGCATGCCCATAGACAGCCACTCTGAAGCGCTCAGAGGCGATTCTAAAATATTAAAAAAGTCGAGACAGGACCCATCGTCAAAATTTCTAAGTCCACCACTCTAGTTCATCCAAAACAAACTAAAAAATAGACTCAAAGTGTTAAATACCGGAATTATCCTTTAACGAGCGACCGTGTGTAAGAGATTTCGATACCGATACATTGACTTCGATACCGTTTACTGAACGATACTTTTTCCAATACCAATTTTATGAAATACGTTTTTTAACGATTACATTACCTAAAAAACCCTTTGGTTTTATTATTTCAGTTTGTTGACATTTTGTACAGACTGGCGGGATATAAGCGCACGCATAAAGCTTGCAGCAAAGCACTGGCAAACGCAGCCTAATGATTATGAATGTGTCAGGAAAAAATACCAAGGAAACATTTTAATTGTTTATTAATGAACTAGTTCTGAGTTGATGTTGCCGACTCGTCATCTCGGCAGTGAAGTGAACGCGTGCCTATAGAGAGAAATGCAACTTTCATTTGGATTACATAATCAGAGAGTATTTGGGTTACACTTTATTTTAAGGTGTCAGTACTTAAATGTATATTTACACTGTAACAATGAGTGATATTAATTAACTACATGTACTTACTATAGGGTTAGGATTAGGTTGAGGGTTAGTTGCATGTAATTATGCATAATTTACTGTTATTACTACAGTAAGTACATGTAACGTGTGACAAGGACACTGTAAAATAAAGTGTTACCAGTATTTGTTTTCGATTCGAATTGGTTAGTTTAAAAGTAGACATTTCAAGCTTTCTATTTGCCCGTTTCTCACATCTATGAGGCGAATAGCCTATACGCTGAGATTCGGTTCATTTGTGACGCAGTCCGGCTCATTTGCAGTCAAAGACGGAGCAACTTTCCGCTCTTAAGGTTATTCCTTGCACTGTCAGAGCAGTAATTACCATGTCGCAAATATTGGATCGCGCGCTGTAGGAAACAAGCCTTGTGAAATGTAACCACACTTTTGATCTTTTCCACATCTTTTCCATCTATAGGGGTTGGGGCACTTACACACTACAGACAAGTGGTGGGGGAAAAAATCGGTTCTGTTCAGTATCGCGATATTTTGCGCACGCAATTATATCGATACAGTAGTTAATTATAAAATTATCTGTTTTACTTTCAGGTTTTCTCCATTGGTTTTCTCAGAGGTTATAATACTCTGATAATTTACATTTGCGTGGCACTTGTTGCGGTGCTGTGTTGTCATGCGTTCAAAAGCAGATTCAAATGAAAATGGCTTCACCATCACAACCGGCTGAACACAACGCTCCGTCTTCTTTCTAATCGAAAGTGTGGGTGAATTTCGGTTTTCATCAAAAAGCGTGTAGTAAAGACCTTGACATTATTTATATGATTATTCTCAGGTTTATGTTACTCTATTGCATTTAAATTAGTGCTGTCAAACGATTAAAATATTTAATCACACATTTTTATCTATTCTAAATGTCTCTTGATTTCTTTTTGTCCCATTATTTTTTCTCATTTTAATGCTCATCAACATGGAAAAGTGGATCGGCTTGCTTTGTGCAAATGTTTTTTATTGAAAACAACATTGGCATATACTGTGTTCAATTTCACACTAACATTCTCACTTGGAGCAAATAATCTCTCACACAATGTAACACTGTCCATCAATAAAAGTGTGAAAGAAATACTGACGAGGTCCTGATATTGACGAGGGGGCGGAGAATTCGCATCAGCTGTGTGTGTGTGTGTGTGTGCTTGGCCATCATCAAGTGGTATTTCAGACTGGACATGCTGCGATGATGATAGCTCAGTTCACAACGACAAAACACACAGATCACTTTGGTCTTGTCAATGGGACCATTTGGCAACTTTTTAAAAGTAAACTTTCCATTCAGAATCTTATTGGCATCCATTTCGGCGTCTCGTGCTCGTCATCCACTCAAAGCGTAACGTTAACCTACTATTTGGCCGGCTCGCAGATCCAAGCAAGTGTGTGCGGTGTGCCTGTTGTTTTGTTTCCGGTCTAGCTAGATCCGCTTGCACTTTGGTTGGCGAAGCAACAAAACGTCCTTGCCGCGTCCTGTTGCAAAAGCATGTGAAAAAAACTACAAAGTTTTCTAGGCCAAAAAGACCATTAATCACGCGATTATAAAAATTGACACCGTTAAAATGGGTTTGCGTTAACGCCGTTAAGAACGCGTTTAACTGACAGCCCTAATTTAAATAATTGTAAGTTATGTGCTGGGAGCTCAGCATTCATGTGAGAGGTCTCCAGTTCAGAGAATATGTCCTGTAATAAGGCCTGTTCACACCGGGACGAATTTCGCGTGCGATATTCGCCGACGTTTAACGCCTCGTGACTAAACAAAGGGCGCCTATGTGAGTGTGCACACCAACGCGAAAAACGGCACACGTAAAAGCGTCATTTTTTTAAAAACGCCTCGGGTTCGTTTTTTTGGTTTGACGCACCGCGTCAAAAACTATCCGACCAATGAGATTGGCGCTTTTGCTCACGTGTCTGGAGCTTCTGAAGTTACAGTAAAACACAACTTGGGGGCGCTCAGACACAAAACGGTCTTGCCGAGCACACATACGTAACGGCGAAGAAGATGCGCCAAGTAGCGTCTACACTGCCGGGAAGAAATAAGACGAGGAAGACGCAAGCCCAGATGAATGTAGAGCTGCTGGTCTCGTTGGTGTCGGAACAGAAAGAACTATATTAGAAACGCGACAGCGACTACAAAATAGGACTATTTCTGTTTTAAATTAAGCGCCATCTCATGTCAGGGAATGAATTTGCATGTTCACTCGGCTCAACGTCAGCGAAAATCGCTTGGGTGTGAACACAAAAAACGCATTGAAAAACGCTGACGGATAACGCGCGCCGATATTCGTCCCGGTGTGTCCGAGCCTATAAGGTCCTGTGTCCTGAATGTTCATGTTGTTGCACTTCAGTTAATGTGTTGAAGATAATGTTCACAGAATTAAATGTGACATTTGAAGTGAGTTGAGCAGTCTTATTTTCCTCATTTTTTTGTAATGCCTTTGAATAATATGGGGGACATGAATCGCAATATATCGCAGAATCGAATCACAATACTTGCTGTATCGCAATATGTTAAGAATCGCAATACTATCGAATCGTGGCCCAAATATCGCAATACTATCGAATCGTCACATTTTTGCCAATTCCCAGCCCTACCACAGACTCACATGTGAGCCACGACTCTAGGGGGAAACGAGTGTTTTTCCTTGATGTCTCGCCACAGCCAGTCATTCTGCATGCTAATTGGCTCACAGACGTTGACTAGATGAACCCCTTAGGCATCGAAATTTGGTACCGAACAAGACATTTTTTGATACTCGATATCGAGGCAATTCAGTCGGTGCCAAAAAAGTATTAAACTCGATTACAGGTTACAACAAACCATTGTTCACAATCTCAGGTATCACATTAGTCATGTCAATATACTGCCGCCAAACTATATATATATATATATATATTAAGGGTGTAACGGTTCACAAAATTTGAACTTGCGTCACGGTTCGGTACGTTTTCGATACAGCAAAAAGAAAGAAATGCCAGAGAAATTTCCTTGATTTAATTTTTTTTATTATATTTTTATTAAAACTAACATCATAAAGTATGATATTTTTCTTACTTTGAGCAATGATGGAGCTATACTTGACTTTTCTTAGGAGCATATGAAATAAAACAGCTCCTTGGACAAAATGAAATGTAATATTGTAGTAGTTATAAACAAAGGTTTATTTTAGTTCAGATTAACATTTGAGGGCAGCAATTGTATTCATAATGTCCAAATAAAACCGACATAATGTTACCTGAAAGCTTTATAGCCTAGGCTACTATTCCTGCCAAACTCCCATGGTTACAGTTATTGTTACTACAGTAAACCCATGGTGAATGTTGCTGATCTGTGGACACTGGATAGTTCATTCATGGCACAATGTTTCTTCCTGGTTTCCACGTCAGCGCTGTTTGATCCGTTAATAACAGAGAAATGCGAATGTTTCTCACTAGATCTCGCAGCGATGTTATTACTTCAGTGGCGAATGTTTTCTTCACTGGATTTGGCTGTGTAGTAACAGTGCTGATGATGATCGGCTCGCGCTGCATTGGTCCAAACTGATAAACGGTCCGTCAAACACACAATAACGACTAGCTCAGTTTCGTTCCGCTTACATTACATTTGCCATTTGATGTTGGGCAATGTTGTGGTCACACCAGCGTCTCTTACATTACGAGCGCGCTTGCCACTCGCGACGCGCCTACATTTGAAATAACGAAATTTTGGTCGGCAGGAAAAATGGTCCAACGAACCGTTCGGTTTAAAAATGCGTACCGAAAACCAAACCGAAAGCCTCGTACCGAACGGTTCAATACGAATACGTGTATCGTTACACCCCTAATATATATATCAAATTAGGGATGGCCCGATACCATTTTTTTCAAACCGATACGAGTACGAGTATTTACATTTGTGTACTTGCCGATACCGAGTACCGATACCGATATTTCTACCGCAAAAGTAATAGGCTCCCAGAAAAGAAGACGACTATTTTAGAACACAGGTTAGAAGACTGTTTTTATTTTCTTCTCTGCTTGTTTTAACAAGTCTAAAAATAAATAAAACTTAGTAAAATAATAAATGTATTAACACACAAACCACTGTTAATTTAACATAAAAGCAAGCAGGCTACTGCGTGCATGGTCTGGCATGACTGAACGCGCGCAAAGTGCGCTCCCTTAAATCCTAAAAAGCTGACAGTTCCTCGCGATCTCACACATCTTTGTTATTATCAATGAAGCTGACTGCACAATCAATCTTTCATAATATCCACAATTTGTTTGTTATAATTAGAGGATTTGCCAGCATACAGAATTCAGCACTGAATAAAAAAGTCCGTTTTGAGCGGTGAGGGGAGTCTATCTTAAATGCTTCTGATTGGCCATTGCGTTCCAGAAATCAACACATATGTCTGTGATTGGCTACATCGCTCAACGCTGTAACCATGTTATGAATAGAAACTCTGGCCTGTAAATCGTTTCTTTTTTGTTGTAGTTGTTCTTGTTGCTTTTCTGCAAGAGATGAATAAAAATCTATTAGTTTTTATGTTTTATTTATAGATATTTCTAGTTTGCGGGAGTCCCGCGAATCGTTTTATTCTCCCGTAACCCGCACACACAGAGTGAGTGCATTACCGCCCGCGCGCGCGCTCGGCCATCAGATCTATGATGCGTCTTCAGATGTTTAATTAGATTGCTGGTGTTAAACGATGTACTTTCTTTCCCTCCTCTCGACACCTTAGCTGAACATAACTCACAGTCTGCCTTGCTGTTGTCATCATCCCTTATCTTGAAATGAGCCCAAACCGCCGACATTATACTTTCCTATGCCTCAGTTCACCTCGACAAAGCACTCGCGGCGGCCAGTTTCGTTTTGCAAAATGTACGTGGTATCGGTGCGTGGTATCGGCGAATTTTTATGAGTACGAGTATGAGTATATTAGGACCGTATCGGCCCGATCCCCGATGCCAGTATCGGTATCGGGCCATCCCTATATCAAATCCTGTCAGTGTTTTCAGGAGTGAACTTACTGGAGTGGGTTTGACCAGAGCCAGGGACGGTGTAAAAGCGTTCACCTCTTTACTGTGCCGAAGAGAGGAAGAGAACGTGGGATGTGTGCGCGTCATTCAGAACACAAGACAAAATAAAGTGTTCTTGCAAACCAGAACATGGCAAAATAATCATTTTTACTCGATTGTACTATTTTGGTGATCGTTGGGAGCCAAAATCGAAATTCAATTAATTGCAGAACCCTAATAGAGAGCATCTATAAATAACCGCATCTGCTATTTCTGCTTAAATGAATAAAGAATAGTGCCGTACCATGAAGGCGTTGCTGGACGTGTTCGCCTGAGCCGGCGCTGGACTCTTCCCTGGGAAAGAGCCTGTAGCTTTGCAGCCGGTCTCTCTGAAGCTCTGTGGCGTGACCAGCGGGCCGGGCCTGAACCCTGGCAGGGGAACCGCTATCCCATGAGCCTCTGTGAGAGGACTCATATACGCAGGAGTTGGAGGACCAGCCGAACCTCGACGCCCCGTCTCCTGCGTGTGTGAAGCATTCGTTCTCGAGTCTCGGGTCTGGAACAGAGAGACCAGCGCCGGGCCGCCCGGGTCACAGGAGAGGAGAGGAGGACCGTACGCTGGGGACTGGGACTGGGACTGGGACGGGTCTTTGGGGAAAGAGCTGCCGAAAAGCTCTTCCACTGTGATCTGCTTCACGACTGAGTGACTCGACTGTGGAGGAGAAGCAGAAAGAGACACACTGTTACATTTATTTATGATTTTAATGCCATATCAGCAGCAATGGCTATTATTCATGGCTATCAACAGTATTTCAATTAAAAAAATTATTTATCATATTCATATTGTTTTCACTGTGTGCTGCATGTAAAATTAGCGTTATCTTGTCTTTATTTAAAAAAATATGATTACCAGTGCGCACGAAATTACCGAGTGCCCATATTACAGTGTTTACTTCCTTTTTATTCACATATTCATATACATTTAAACAATTACTTTATTTGTGAAAAATACTGTAATAGGATTGCAGATTCAAGAAGTTGCCATCTAAAGTATAAGCATGTTTATTTTAAAGATTTGTTTTCTAATTTATTAAATATTGATTACAATAAATATAAAGTATATATATATATATATATATCGGCCACCCTGCTCTCTAAGATATTGGCATCGGCCATCAAAAAACCAATATCGGTCTTTTGTGAACATTAGTGAACGAGTGTGAAGGACATTAGTGACATTAGTGAACGAGTGTGAAGGACATTAGTGAACGAGTGTGAAGGACATTACTGCCCTACAAAGGCAAAAGACCTTAACTCACCAGAGTGTGAAACTGAGAAAAATGACTTTAAAGTTTTTTTGTTGTCCAGCCAATTGTATGATAGGTAGGACAATGAAAATTTGCCAAGTAGTTGTCATAATGAATATATTTATCTACATTAAAAAAAAATTAGCTCAAACTTGACCTTTGACCCTTATTCGGAAGTTACTGTATTCTGCCTTTGCATTATCTGCAAAACAATCATGGGTCATACAAAGGCAAAATACCTTAACTTCTAATTTATTGACCATTTTGGCTTTTATCACTCTATACAAACATTTCTATGATAACAACTATAGCCTTAAAATAACATTTAGTAAGTTCTGTCTAGTAAGCAGGGCTTGACATTAACTTTTTTGCTCACTAGCCAATGTGGCTAGTGGTTTTCCAAAGTTACTAGCCACACAGCATTTTTACTAGCCACATTTTTGTTGTTGTGAAATTACCTGATTAAAGTTGACTATGGCGTGCTAAAATTTACTTGAACTAGATTTACAACCCTTTTAAATGTAAAACCACTGTACACACGCAAATCAAGACTAGGTATAACAATACAGGTCATTATCATTAGCTCTGATAAGGTTGTGTGTAAAGCTCCTTTAAAGCTCCTATAAAACCATGTATTAAGATGAAGACATAGCTTCTTATTGCATAATAAAAGTGGTGCATGGATGTAGAAGATTAATAAAAAAATATAAAAAACTAAACTGAAAAAACCTTTAGCATTAGAAACACTGTCTGTTTAAATATCAGAATCAGAATTACTTTATTGAGCCCCGATGGGAAATTCGTTGTTACAAGTTGCGTTTTCTGTGTCTTTGCACAGCAGAAACGTGTCTGACTGGTGTCTGCTGGTAACGTACATGGAGGGCTATCTCGGGATTCGGGCGTTGCAGCATAGACGGCAAAATAGGCTATAAGAATATTTCGTTCTGTATTGACAGGTGCAATATTTGATTTTTTTAAAATTATATCTGCATTTGCCAAAACCTATGGACTTTCAAACATAAAAATGCCATTTATTAATATGTGTTCGTGTCAACATGACATATTTTCCTATTCTATTTAGCCTGGAAACGCTTCCAACAGGCTTGCGTGTCGCGTGAGAAATAGGCGTCGGTTTTTTTTCTAGCATGCACGCGTTTTCGGCGCGGCTCGAGACGCGCGTCACGCAGGCAGTGTGCAAGTTCTAACCTGTTAACATGGGAGCCGAAATAAAAACGGACACACCACGCAGCTGAGACGCGCACGCCACGCAGCCAGTGCGCTTCAGATGCCTTTTGAAAAGACTACAATTATTCAACCCGCCAAAGTGGCTAGTTGAAGTGACTGTGTTACCCGCCACGAGCAAAATCCACCCGCATTTGGCGGGTTGGCGGGTGTTAATGTCAAGCCCTGCTAGTAAGGGTTAATATTACATCAATAGTTACAAAATATTACAAAATAAAAAAATAATGAGAAAGACCTTAACTCAGAGTGTGGAAATGAGAAAAATGACTTTAAAGATTTTCAGTTGTCCCTCCAAATTAATTATAGGTAGGACACTGTAAATCTGGCAATTAGATGTTTTAGTAATGAAAATTATCTACATAAAAAAATCTTGAGCTCAAACTTGACTTTTGACCACTATTTTAAAGTTACTGTACACTCTGCCTTTGCATTGTCAGCAAAAAGTGAGAAGTCATGCCAAGGCAAAAGGCAGTAACTTCCACATTATCAATATTTGGTTGCTGATCACCATTAACAAAATCATTATAGTAACACCTGTATAAAATCTAGTGATCATGGCATTTATTTTGTATGATTTACACTACATCTACTTATTGCTACCCTGTGCTTTGGTTGCATTCTGGTGGCATTATTTAGCCTGGATGCCAGCCCGAACCCCGCCCACAACATGTTTTGTTCGGGAAGTTCGGTCTGGACTCGCTCCATTGAGGAGTAATTATGACCGGTTCAGAAAACGTCGGGCCAATCAAATTGCCAGGGCGGGCTTTATACGATGATTGACAGATGATCTGCAGTTACACGTCATTGAAGAGCGCTTGGGTTGAATTCGTTTACAGCAAAGATAACTGCCGCTGGAGAATTGAGATTTCACGAGTTCACACTTACAAGTAAGTCAGATAGAATAAATGCCTATATTATATTACTTGTAAGTGCGAACTCGTGAAATATGACGTGCTGTCTGAGGAGAGGGCTCCGTGATCGGCATTCAGCCCGAACCGAGAGTAACGTTACTCCCCCGTATTCTAAATAATAGAAAGTGAGCAGTCGGGGTGGTGGACGAGAGATGCTGAAAAACTGTCAAGGAGTGTTAGGTGAGTTGACTGGAGTGTTAGGTGAGTTGACTGAGTGATTATGCTTCCTCTCAGGCTGATAGGGTAACGTTAGACATGGTATTGTTTGATGACAAGTTGATTAGAATGATTATTTGAACGTGCTCCTCCCGAACTTTGTTTATGAAACATCATGTGTAGTGTAGATTATGCCATCGCGTCTGTTATAGAAGATATCGACAGCGCATTGCTTTTAAAAGAGGAACAGAGAACCGCGATAAAGGCATTTGTCGGTCGGAAAGATGAATGAAGAACATGCGTCATTTACTCCGTTGCTCTGATTGGTTGTAGGTCTATCCAATTGAATGGAGAGGCATTTTCTTTCCTGGTACGGTTGAAACACGCCCCATAATCACAGCCCAATGGATCAATTTCAGACTCATGTTCTTTCTAGAATATGAGTATGACGAAGTCAGGCTAGGCATTATTAATACATGAGATATGGCAAAATACCTCCATAGCGGTAAGATCTTCAATTGGTACCGAGTGGCATAAGACTTGATAAACGCGCGTTCAAAATGATCACGATAAAACAGGTCCTCGCGCACATTCGACCCGGGGACTCGTTTATAGTAGCTATATTCGTGATCGAAGGTGTCATGCTCCTCGTACGTTCACGAAAAGTACGAAGTACGAACGCAGTGCTTTCCATCTTGAGACTCGGTGGGGAGCGCGCTCTGGACTACCTAGACGACTAATGCATTTATAGCACAACCTTCTGTGTTCTGCGTCTTTTCAGTAGCGGTGGTTTCAGCTGTCTGCCCTATTATTGTGCAGTGCACTTCGCTCGTCCCGCGGATTTATTCCGGACAGTGTGATTGTAGGTACAACCCGCTTGTAACAGCTTGTCTGATGTTGTATGCACCAGCAATTCTTGCTTCATTATGTTGTATGCACCAATATACCGTTGTTGCTTCATTATTATCACTCCCTGTGACATATTAGTCCCGCGTCGGCCCGACTGTGTTCAGGGCGGAGCTGAAGGCGCCGGTGAAGTTTTGGCACTCTGCCAGCTATATGCATGATTGTTTCAACCAGGTCCGGTACCCGATCTGGGTGAGGCGGGGCTTTAGTTCTTTGTTGTATTCACCTGCTACGGCGTGTGTAACATTTTTTCTGTCAACTCTGCATATATCATTCGCGATGGATAGCCTATCGCACGTTTGTCGATGGAGCGGGTTCAGACCATACTAAATGTTCTGACCGCATTTGTGCTGGACAAAGCTCTGAGGACATCAGAAGTTACAGGGACTGATGGCAGCTGTACAAAGTACACCGGCTACATCGTAATTTCAATTTTAATGGAGAGCAAAACAAAGGCAGAACACCGTACAATCTGAAAGGTAGCATTATTTGATAGAACGCCAGCACCGTAACTTCATATTGACGCGTGGCTAAACAAAGGCAGAGTACCGTAACTCAAAATGAGCGTTCCAAAACAAAGCCAAAGAGCGGTAACTGGTGTTACGGTGTTCTGCCTTGGTTTCTCACGGGCTTTTGGAAGTTACTGTTAAGACAACCCATTATTTTCTCGAAAAAACGACGGAATTGACTCAAGATACTTATCCACATGATAAAGGGGGTCTTGAATGTGCCAAAAATATAAAAAACTAATTTGACCAAACACGAAGTTACGGTCTTTTGCCTTTGCACGGCAGATTAGAGGACATTAGTGAACGAGTGTGAAGGACATTAATGAACGAGTGTGAAGGACATTAGAGGACATTAATGAACGAGTGTGAAGGACATTAGAGGACATTAGTGAACGAGTGTGAAGGACATTAGAGGACATTAGTGAACGAGTGTGAAGGACATTAGTGAACGAGTGTGAAGGACATTAGAGGACATTAGTGAACGAGTGTGAAGGACATTGAAGGACATTAGTGAACGAGTGTGAAGGACAATAGTGAACGAGTGTGAAGGACATTGAAGGACATTAGTGAACGAGTGTGAAGGACATTGAAGGACATTAGTGAACGAGTGTGAAGGACAATAGTGAACGAGTGTGAAGGACATTGAAGGACATTAGTGAACGAGTGTGAAGGACATTGAAGGACATTAGTGAACGAGTGTGAAGGACATAAGTGAACGAGTGTGAAGGACATAAGAGGACATTAGTGAACGAGTGTGAAGGACATTAGAGGACGAGTGTGAAGGACATTAGAGGACGAGTGTGAAGGACATTGAAGGACATTAGTGAACGAGTGTGAAGGACATAAGAGGACATTAGTGAACGAGTGTGAAGGACATTAGAGGACGAGTGTGAAGGACATTAGAGGACGAGTGTGAAGGACATTAGAGGACGAGTGTGAAGGACATTGAAGGACATTAGTGAACGAGTGTGAAGGACATAAGAGGACATTAGTGAACGAGTGTGAAGGACATTAGAGGACGAGTGTGAAGGACATTAGAGGACGAGTGTGAAGGACATTAGTGAACGAGTGTGAAGGACATTAGAGGACATTAGTGAACGAGTGTGAAGGACATTAGAGGACGAGTGTGAAGGACATTAGTGAACGAGTGTGAAGGACATTAGAGGACGAGTGTGAAGGACATTAGTGAACGAGTGTGAAGGACATTAGAGGACATTAGTGAACGAGTGTGAAGGACATTAGTGAACGAGTGTGAGTGTGAAGGACATTAGTGAACGAGTGTGAAGGACATTAGTGAACGAGTGTGAAGGACATTAGTGAACGAGTGTGAAGGACATTAGAGGACGAGTGTGAAGGACATTAGTGAACGAGTGTGAAGGACATTAGAGGACATTAGTGAACGAGTGTGAAGGACATTAGTGAACGAGTGTGAAGGACATAAGAGGACATTAGTGAACGAGTGTGAAGGACATTAGAGGACGAGTGTGAAGGACATTAGAGGACGAGTGTGAAGGACATTGAAGGACATTAGTGAACGAGTGTGAAGGACATAAGAGGACATTAGTGAACGAGTGTGAAGGACATTAGAGGACGAGTGTGAAGGACATTAGAGGACGAGTGTGAAGGACATTAGTGAACGAGTGTGAAGGACATTAGAGGACATTAGTGAACGAGTGTGAAGGACATTAGAGGACGAGTGTGAAGGACATTAGTGAACGAGTGTGAAGGACATTAGAGGACGAGTGTGAAGGACATTAGTGAACGAGTGTGAAGGACATTAGAGGACATTAGTGAACGAGTGTGAAGGACATTAGTGAACGAGTGTGAGTGTGAAGGACATTAGTGAACGAGTGTGAAGGACATTAGTGAACGAGTGTGAAGGACATTAGTGAACGAGTGTGAAGGACATTAGAGGACGAGTGTGAAGGACATTAGTGAACGAGTGTGAAGGACATTAGTGAACGAGTGTAGAGGACATTAGTGAACGAGTGTGAAGGACATTAGTGAACGAGTGTGAGTGTGAAGGACATTAGTGAACGAGTGTGAAGGACATTAGTGAACGAGTGTGAAGGACATTAGTGAACGAGTGTGAAGGACATTAGTGAACGAGTGTGAAGGACATTAGTGAACGAGTGTGAAGGACATTAGTGAACGAGTGTGAAGGACATTAGTGAACGAGTGTGAAGGACATTAGTGAACGAGTGTGAAGGACATTAGTGAACGAGTGTGAAGGACATTAGTGAACGAGTGTGAAGGACATTAGTGAACGAGTGTGAAGGACATTAGTGAACGAGTGTGAAGGACATTAGTGAACGAGTGTGAAGGACATTAGTGAACGAGTGTGAAGGACATTAGTGAACGAGTGTGAAGGACATTAGTGAACGAGTGTGAAGGACAATAGTGAACAAGTGTGAAGGACATTGAAGGACATTAGTGAACGAGTGTGAAGGACATTGAAGGACATTAGTGAACGAGTGTGAAGGACATTAGTGAACGAGTGTGAAGGACATTAGTGAACGAGTGTGAAGGACATTAGTGAACGAGTGTGAAGGACATTAGTGAACGAGTGTGAAGGACATTGAAGGACATTAGTGAACGAGTGTGAAGGACATTGAAGGACATTAGTGAACGAGTGTGAAGGACATTGAAGGACAATAGTGAACGAGTGTGAAGGACATTGAAGGACATTAGTGAACGAGTGTGAAGGACATTAGTGAACGAGTGTGAAGGACATTTGAAGGACATTAGTGAACGAGTGTGAAGGACATTAGTGAACGAGTGTGAAGGACATTGAAGGACATTAGTGAACGAGTGTGAAGGACATTGAAGGACATTAGTGAACGAGTGTGAAGGACATTAGTGAACGAGTGTGAAGGACAATAGTGAACGAGTGTGAAGGACATTGAAGGACATTAGTGAACGAGTGTGAAGGACATTAGAGGACATTAGTGAACGAGTGTGAAGGACATTGAAGGACATTAGTGAACGAGTGTGAAGGACATTAGTGAACGAGTGTGAAGGACATTAGTGAACGAGTGTGAAGGACATTAGTGAACGAGTGTGAAGGACATTAGTGAACGAGTGTAAAGGACATTAGTGAACGAGTGTGAAGGACATTAGTGAACGAGTGTGAAGGACATTAGTGAACGAGTGTGAAGGACATTAGTGAACGAGTGTGAAGGACATTAGTGAACGAGTGTGAAGGACATTAGTGAACGAGTGTGAAGGACATTAGTGAACGAGTGTGAAGGACATTAGTGAACGAGTGTGAAAGGACATTAGTGAACGAGTGTGAAGGACATTAGTGAACGAGTGTGAAGGACATTAGTGAACGAGTGTGAAGGACATTAGTGAACGAGTGTGAAGGACATTAGTGAACGAGTGTGAAGGACAATAGTGAACGAGTGTGAAGGACATTGAAGGACATTAGTGAACGAGTGTGAAGGACATTAGAGGACATTAGTGAACGAGTGTGAAGGACATTGAAGGACATTAGTGAACGAGTGTGAAGGACATTAGTGAACGAGTGTGAAGGACATTAGTGAACGAGTGTGAAGGACATTAGTGAACGAGTGTGAAGGACAATAGTGAACGAGTGTGAAGGACAATAGTGAACGAGTGTGAAGGACATTGAAGGACATTAGTGAACGAGTGTGAAGGACATTAGTGAACGAGTGTGAAGGACATTGAAGGACATTAGTGAACGAGTGTGAAGGACATTGAAGGACATTAGTGAACGAGTGTGAAGGACATTGAAGGACATTAGTGAACGAGTGTGAAGGACATTAGTGAACGAGTGTGAAGGACATTAGTGAACGAGTGTGAAGGACATTAGTGAACGAGTGTGAAGGACATTAGTGAACGAGTGTGAAGGACATTAGTGAACGAGTGTGAAGGACATTAGTGAACGAGTGTGAAGGACATTAGTGAACGAGTGTGAAGGACATTAGTGAACGAGTGTGAAGGACATTAGTGAACGGGTGTGAAGGACATTAGTGAACGGGTGTGAAGGACATTAGTGAACGGGTGTGAAGGACATTAGAGGACATTAGTGAACGGGTGTGATCATCAACACCTTCTCCTGTTGAGCTGCTGTGATCTCGTCTCTCTTCTCCTGTGACGGCACAGACTCACAGTTCACCTCAACCTCTCTCTCTGTCGACTGACTCTAGAAACACACACACATTATTAGTCACTATTTATCTACACATTTTCTTCTGTCTGATGACGGACAATCTCTCGAATTAAACATAAGCTGATAATCGTCTCTAACTATATGATATTAGAGATGCATGATACATATCGGCCACCATCGGTTCATTTTAATGTTATCGGCCCGATAAGAAAATTTGTTCGATATACTAAAGCCGATAAATAATGGATTATTTCCTTCAGCTGAGACGCTTCAGATGCGCACTGTTCAACATGATGGGTTTGAATTGCTTGGAATATGATTGGAGAAAAAAGTCTGTCATATCGGCTACATAACATGATCATGAGAACAATATAATTGTGTTTGGGACGTGGCTTTACTGGTGAGACTTCTGTTTTTGCTCACAAAAACGATAAAAAAATTTGGATTTAGATTTATCGGCCAATATATCGGTTATCGGCTTTCAAACATAAAAAATTATCGGTTACCGATATCGGCCAATATGTTCCTATCAATGTATCCCTATATGACCAAATCTTTTCTATGATAATGATATTTATCACAATATACACTTGAACTTGGAATGCACACAAAAATGTTTACTGTCTAGAGTAGACTATGCAGAACGAACACACACACACACACACACAAATTCCCATTAAAATGAATGTGGGTCATATAGCGGGGGCAATGGGTTTTTATTTCTCAATTTTTTCAAATAAAATTCAATCAGTCAAAATGCAGACCTCACACACACACACACACACAAAATAAATGGTGAACTTATAACAGCATTTTTTTAAGCTGTAACAACATTTTTCATTTCTGAATTAAAATCAGGATTTTCAAATAAATATTCTTCAAGGTTTTACTTGTTTTTCGCCCTGCTGTCCACCATACCAATTTAAATTATTACAATATCTGACACTTCAGTACATATAGAAAAGCTTTAAAACATTGGAAAAATTACAAGTAAAAAATACTAAAACTTTACCAAAAAACTATTTTATAATGTCTAAATAGATATCTGAATGCATATCAATAAATCAAAACAGACTTTAGGCCAGAGAAGAGCAGCTCGTTTGCTCCATATAGACAGAGCTATAAAGCCATCTAGTGGCAAGAGTCATGAAATATCATGTTATATTAATATTTTTCCACAAGAGGTCGGCAGAAACACCCAATGTGAGAGATTTAAAATCTACAAGGAAAATGCATGAAATGATGAGTTACTTTGAATTTAAGTTGAAAGAATGTGCTTGAATTGTTATTTATAGATAAAATCTAGTAATTTAAAAGGTAAATAAAATAAAAAAATAAAAAACTCATTGAAAAAACATGTTATCAAAATGAAATGAGCTTTCTAAACAACAACAACAAAAAATTATAATTTTAGGGCTTCGGGTCATTGTGACCCGTGAGGATTCGTTACAAAGCTGCGAGTAAAGGATGAGAGTTAAAAAGTTCTGACCAGTCTTGAGGACAAGAACGTAACGACTGAGTTATAAGACGAGTCTAAACCCGGCCTCATACCCTGTGGTACTCCTCTTTGGCCTTGCTGAGCAGCTCCAGGATATCTGTGGGTTTGGTCTGAACCAGGCCGTTGGTCCTGCCACTCGAGCCTCTGTCGGGAGACACACACTGCGCTCGAAACGCCTCCTGCTTCACGATCCTACACACACACACAGGGCACCCCTCAGATACACACATTACTCGGATCACTCGCAGGTTTCAGGGCGAGTGATGCTGATTTATGAGTGATACTCACTGTAGCATGAGCTGTGCGATCCGCTGGCAGTCGGCCTTATCGTAGAACCAAATACTGTAGATGCCCACTAAAACACACACACACACACACACACACACACACACACACACACGAAGAAATGAAGGAAAACTGCTCTTTCAGCAGAGAAACAGACATTTAAACACAAACAAAATACGTGGACGGTTACGCAGAATATAATACACAAATATGGGGTGCAACAATATATCGTGTCACAATATATCGCAATAAAAAAATGCAACAATATGTATCGTGGATAGTTCAATAAAAAATAAAATAATTTTTCTTTTTTCAAGTTTTAGTGTCAGTACTGCATTAAACTACTATATACAATGTTGATTATAATGTATAATAATGCAATGGGGGAATATTTGTGGCTCCTGATAATGCCAAATATCTAATGTTACCAGTAAAAAGTGGCTACATTATTTTACATATATCTAGTCAGTGTCAGAGAGTGCAAGCATATTCGTATAATGCAGTAAAATATTTGCATAATGTATTCATATTTATGTAGTAAAAACAGCTCAGTTTTATTTATTTTAATATGAATCAATGAGATTTGTATAACAGTATAGCAGATACTGACATAAAATGCATATAAATATAAATATCAGTATACCTGCCAATAATTATTTGTCTTTGTAAGATATTTAAATGCTTAGTTGTATGATCAAAACATATAAAGCAATGCAATACAATGACGATTGAGAAATAGACGTTCCTCAAAAGCCTGATAATCATATTTGATACTAATTATTTTTCTAATAAATGATGGAAAATCAAGTAAAACCAAAGTTGCTTCAGTCCAGTGAGTGTTCATCTTGAAATACTACTAACAATATCAATATTATTATTATATTATATATATATACCATATTATTCTTATATTCACTTGACAAAAAAAAAATCAAGTAAACGTGAAGCACGAGCTAAAGGAGGACGTTTGGACAATCATACTTAGACTTTTACTAGATTAAAAGAAAAAAGTCTAAACTATAAATCAGACGATTGAGTGCGACAGGTTTATCAGCATCATGTTGACCAACACGAGGCCTTATAGGGTTATGATACGGCAGGCCTTATAGGGTTAATGTTGACTGGTCTGGGCTTCCTCGCTGCAAACGAGGGATGAACAGTGTGTGTTCCTGAACTTACGGTTGCCGTTCCTGTACAGAAGGAAAGGGTCCTGGAGCTGGAACTCCAAGTCTTTATTAATGGGCTCCACTAAGTTTTCTGTACTCAAACGATTCATGATTGTGAAGCCATGATGGGGAGACGCCGACCTGCGGACAAACACACACACACACACATATTATGACTGAACTACAGATTAATGTGTGACTAACAGAACAAGCTTCAGTTCCTGCCAGTCGACGCTCACCTGGCGTAAACAAATAATGTGCCTTCAATCTCAGTCTTCTCCTGGAGTGAGAGAGAGGAGTTAGTTTCAGACAGATCTCACATTCAGTACGAACTGATCTGCTAGTGAACGCACACACACGCTGCGATCTTTGGAAGCCCCTTTTACCAAAACAAGGAAAAAACTGCATTATGACATAAAAAAATCATAATTATGACATACTAAACCACAATAATGACAGACTAAATTAAATATAATGAAACTAAAAATCTAATTATAAACATACCAAGTCATGATTATGAAAAACCATCAAAATTGATTGAAAGTCATGATTGATTAAAAAAAATTGACATTTTAACATACTAAGTCATAATTATGATTTTTTTTTTAAATCTAAATAATAACATACTAAGTCATGATTATGATTAAAACGTCGAAATTCTAATATACTGAGTCATGATTGATATAAACAGTATAATTAACATGTCAAGTCACTGATTAAAAAGTTAAAATTATGATACCAAGTCATGATTATGACATAATAAACCATCAAAATTAAAACATACTAAGTCACAATTGATTATAAAGTCGAAATTTTTACCTTACTAAGTCATGATTATGAAAACAAAATCAAAATAATAACATACCAAGTCATGATTATGATTAAAACGTTGAAATTCTAACATACTAAGTCATGATTATGACAGATCAAGTCATGATTGATTTAAAAAGTCGAAATAATAACATACTAAGTCATGATTATGACAAAAATCGTCGAAATTCTAAAACACTCATGATAATGACATAAACAGTCATATTTATGGCATAAGAGATGGAAAACGAAAATGATGACAGAAAGTCCGACTTTTATCTCATAATTATGATTTTGTTTCTTCGTGGTGTAAATGGGCTTCCATAGATATCGATTTTATTTGCAGAACTTTATTGCTAGACAGAATGTGATATTAATTTTACTTTCAGATATAAGCTGATCATTAAACTGTTTATCTAGGTGTTAATTGCTAATTCATAACATTTGTGTTCCAGCAAACCCATACGCTGGCAAAATTCCGTCGTGTGAATTTATATAAACATGCATTAGACACCAGACTCTGGGCTTGTGACGATGTTATTAGCATTAGCCACTGCAGGCTAAATGACGCACGCGCTGATAATAAGGCAACACGTTTAGAAATCTCACCCATTCGTTTGCTTTGGAGTTGAAAGTATAGAGCGCGACCTGCCCGGTGACATCCAGCAGTTTGACTATATAGGGATCATGCTGTTGTAGAGCCGCGAGACTCATCAGATGCCCCGCTTTATTCACACACTCCATCTTCACTGCGACTACACGGAGCACATTCCAGGACACACACTTCCGGTTGCCGTTTTATTATTATGCACGTGCTTCCGCCAGAGTTCGCTCATAGTTCCGCGCTCAAACAAACACTAATGCCCCGTTAAAACGGGCGTTGTATAATGCTAAAATTAATCTGTATTTATCTATGGAAGATTAAAAAAATAGCTTTGGTAACTTAATTCTGACACACTAAATCAGTTATGCTACGTGTTGAGTAAGTTACTCTTAAAAAGTATTTAATTATGATGACGTCTTCCACCGTTGCATTACTTGTTATATTAGCTACTAATTACATTATAAATCTCATGTCAACGACAAGGACATGAAACTGCTTTTACCTCTTTCAAATAAATAATATTGCCTAAATTATTCTTGAACTGACCATATTTAAAGGGAGAAGCTTACATTAAAAACATACATTTTAACATTAGACGTTATATTTTGATGTTAAATCCACTATTGAATTACAGTAGGGTATATAGAATTACAGTTGTTTAATGCAATTATATAAGTAACTAATTAAATTACAGAAAAAGAAAGAGTAATCCCTTACTTTACTTTTTCAAGAGAATTAATTAATTAGAACTAATTAATTAGTTAATAATGCATTATACCCAACACTGATTATGATATACTAAGTTATAGTTATGAGATGAAAATTCAAAACTATGGCATGAATATGGCATGAACGTTAATATGAATATTAACGTATTTAATTGCTAATATTGAAGATATGTCACAATAGCAACCGTATGAAAGCAAATTTATGTAAATCTAATGGAAATAGTGAATATTAACCCCATAAATTAGAATAATTATTAAATTTAAAAATAATAACACTAGTAACAACATGCCACTCTGGGAACTTCTGTGCCAATTCTGGTGGCTCATCTTACCCTAAGGGTTTAATTTCAATCTTTATTCTTCAAAATAAAAACTATAACTTTTACTCACAAATCTAAAAACATGAATGTGTCCAAAAGTCCCTCATTTCCAAACAGACACACACAAAACTCTGATATTCAGTATAATATTCTGTGTCATAAATCATTTCCCAGAGACACAAAATTAGATCAATTAAACTCAAAACTGTGTTGACGGACTTAATTACACAAATTTAAAAATAGCAGCCATTCATCAAAAGTGCTGATTTGAAGGTTACATTTTGTGTCATCTATGGTCAGGAGAATAAGTTAAGTTAAATATGATTGCACTGAAATAAACATAGTCAGAGCTATGATGGTGAAAACACTTTAAAAGAAACATGAATGTGGCATGAAAGTGTATATTTGGTCCATAAACAAGTATAGAACTATTTTAACTTGTGGTTATTGGAGTATTATTGGATTTATTTGAATTAAACTATAAACTAGTTGAGCTGTATTTTAATGAGCTTTGAGCTCAGATTGATTAATGACGGGGATTTAAACTGTGATGTAATGGAGAAACCGCAAGAGGTCGTTGTTACACACACACACACACACACACACACACACTTCACTTTCTGTGTTTCTTTATAGCTAAAGAAAAGTTAAAACTAAATAAACCACGCTCAAGAAAAAACTAAGTTCATTTTGCATCATTACAGCTAGAAATGAATACTTGCCATTAGAAAACATAAGGCCAACCTCAGAATCAGAGTTGATGTGAATTATGATTAATCACTGCTTATGGAAAATCAACAATAGATCGCGTTTGAACGGAATGTTCGCGTGCACGCGCGCCATTGGCTTCCTCTCAGTGCACAGAAGGCTTGAGTCAGAGGATTAATATGGGGATTATCTGCTACACACAGGTAATCCAACACACACTCCCTAACTGTGTGCTTCAGCATATGGCCATAATGAGCAGAAAACATGCACTCGGGCAATGACAGATGATGACGTTCATACTGGGAATCCGAGGTAAGATTTAGTTGAACTTTATCTGGGTGTTTAAAAAGACTTTATGAAGCCGAAGCTCTGGAGTGATATAGTGTGTGCATGAACATTGTCTGAGGCTCAGTGACCTGTTGCAAAGCCTGTTAGATGTTCTGCAAAGGTAATTGAATATTCCAGGCAACTCTATTCCCAGAACACGGGTTTAATTTAAAACAGACGCACAACTGCGAGCGAAACCAGTGTGTGTTTTCTCTGATTTAGTCCGGATAGAATAGGAATAAGACTGTCAGACTGACTCTAGGCATCTTTAATGGCGCTCAGTGGATTTAATCTTTATCGCGGAGACACCCGGATGTTGCGAAGAGGCTTCAGCATCAGCACCATCATCATCATCATCATGATTATCATCAACAGCGGTCTAAACATGATAGATAAGATGTGATAATCACGCGAACTGGACTATAGCAAACAATAAAACAGGGTTTCAATGTGGAGGAGGGGATGGACGAGTCAGAGGAACCGACGGAAGGAGGTAAACACACAAATACAGATGTGACTAAATGCGTTTCATATTCAAACTGAGCGAAACTGGGGAGATTTCGCTGTATGGTCAAAGTGAGGTGAAGATGTCCGTGTCAAAGTTGTGTTGAACGCATCAGCGCACATCATACTTGTGTCATGGCTGGATATTAATATGCTAGCATAAATAAGAACGTTTTGTTAACGTTGCCATTAAGTTATGAAATCGATATTTATGAATGTTCTCTTAAACGTTTTTTACTGAACGCTATGGAAACATTCCATTGTATTTTTCAATCATAATGGCAAGTTCTCTGAATATTCTGAAAGAAATAGTAACATTTAAGAAAATGTTAGACAAACATCCAACTAAATGTTTCAGGTAAAATGTATCTGATGCAGAGGCGTGCACGGGGGGGGGGGGGGGGGGGGGGGACGCGGGGGGGGGGGGGGGTGAATCAAATGATCATTTTGATCATGTCTCAAAATGTATTGTGCCCTTTTCTGATAATTGTAAATAATAATAATAATAATAATAATAATAATTATTATAATAAATAACAATACACTAACACACCCTTGCCACATGATCATTTTGATCATGTCTCAAAATGTATTGTGCCCTTTTCTGATAATTGTAAATAATAATAATAATAATTATAATTATAATTATTATAATAAATAACAATACACTAACACACCCTTGCCACATCATTTTGATCATGTCTCAAAATGTATTGTGCCCTTTTCTGATAATTGTAAATAATAATAATTATAATTATAATTATTATAATAAATAACAATACACTAACACACCCTTGCCACTAACAATAATAATACAAACAAATATTATATAAAAAAATTTTTTAGCGGAGAAGTGGTAGGCGGAGTTTCCTGCAGCGCCTCGTACGCATTTAACGGTTCTGGTACGCACTAGCAGCAGTTCGCGCGAGTCTTCAAACGAGCAGCAGGTAACGTTAAAGCTAATACGGAAGATTACATTTATCCTACTACGATCACCATGCTACTCTAAAAGTTGCGGCAGCAAGCGAGTTATTCTTAACTATAATACAAGTATAACTCGATTTCAGACGCATTCTGAGTGACAATGTTTTTCGTTTTTATCCAAGGAATAAAAGTGCAAGGGGAAATACATCTAGTTAAATGAAATCTTAAGTCAATGTCCAACTCTAAATTGTAAGGAACTTATATCTTTGATTTCATAGTAACGCTTTACAATAAGGTTCATTTGTTCATTACTCATGTATGAACTAGCATGAACTTACCATGAGCAACACATTTGTTACTGTTTATCTTAGTTAATAATACAACTGTTAATTGTTTATTCATGTTATGTCACAGTCAGTGCATTAACTAATGATAATAAATACAACTTTTGATTTTAATGTTTTAGTAAATGCTGAAATAAATATTAACTAAGATTAATAAAGGCGGTAGAAGTGCAGTTCATTATTAGCTAATGCTAACTAATTTAACTAATGAAACCTTACTGTAAAGTGTTACTGATTCATGATAGCTAACACTGTCTTTCATACATATAATACATACATTAAATTTACAACATCAACAAAACTAAAAATTAATTTTCCATAAAAGTATTAATTTTACTTTCTTGATTCTCACTGTTTTGTTTGCTAAAGTAAATAATATTTAGTAATATTATCATAATTTCCCTATTTTCATTTGATGTGTTATGCATTCTAATAATTGTAAAAACATATTTTCTTAGAATGCCAAGGAAAGAAAGAATAAAAAAATAAAGGAACTCTCTGATGCAGCCAAAGGAAGCATCCCTCTCACAAGTTGGCTGAATAGAGAGAATAAAAATCCAGGTACTGTTAAAGTCCCTGTAAAGTCAAAATTAAGTATGTGTTTTGAGTTTGTCACACCACAGAAAAATTAGTTATTAGTCACCCAGCCAAATTTGAATGATAAAAAAAGCCAGCAAGTACATAAAATAAGCTATCAAAATCTTGAAGAAATGAGCAGTAATCTCTGCTCTCAAACGCTGGGGGCGTGTCCACTGGCTGCGCTGAAACCACGCCCACTCGCGGGAAAGCTGCCGTCGACTCGCCACACTCAACTCTACAGCCGGAATGGATGCTCGCACGGTGGGCAGTGGGCACGCACTGCCGATGACACCAGTTGTCGGCGCGACGGGAGGATGAAGGCCAGGCGGGAGTCGGTTCGGCCCCATTCACCAGTAACAGCGGATTATCAGTGAATCCCAGACAGTTATCTCCGACGAAAGTTTATAAAACTATCCCGTGTAAAATGATCACTTACAGAGGCGGGTGTTGGCGGTGATCCTCAGCTCTCCATCAAGGTGGCTCTTCACAAAATTAATCCACTTCTTCTTGATGTAATCGTTTTTCGGAAATTTAAATAAGGACACCGATCTGTTTTGTACGTGATCCGGTGATCGCATCCAGGTAGTAGGCCTACGCATTTCCGTGACGAAGGCATAGCTAGCTAGCAATCTGTAGGCTGTGTTACTAATAATAGTGCTGACAGTAACTCGCGATTGAGCGGCAAACTGATGTGAATGTGCTCTATAATATTGTTAGGAGCGGCCAGCCTCAGCGGCTACAGTGCGTCATCAAGTAGGGGCGTGTCCAGGAGCTCAAGGGCTCCAGTGCGTCATCGAGCCCTGTTTTAGCCCCGCCCAGAAAATCCGGAAAATAGCAATGGTGAAAAACTGTTTAACGGTCTAACTCCACAAATCAGTACCTCACAGTTCACAGTCTTTGTAATATGTTTTAGCAACACATTTCTAACATTTATAATGTGTTTAGAATTTTTTTTTGAAATTGCCTTTACAGGGACTTTAAATTAAATAAATAAAAAAATGAGTGCCCTTTTTGGTCCCTCCGCCCCTGCCCCTGAGGAGGTCTGTGCACGCCACTGATCTGATGTATCTGTAGGTTAAGTATAATAATGTTTTTGTTCTAACTTTTTGAGAACATTATTAAAGACCAGATAATTCTGAACGAACGTTATATTAACGTTACTGGAAGAATTTTTGTTTATAACTTTAAGAGAACCTTGAGACAACATTAGCTAAAGTTCTGAAGCTAAACGTTTTCCTGTTGGTAGGACATAAATATATATGAATTTGTAATGATATAGGCATGTATATTAGTGCTTAGTAGATATTAGACATTTGTGCTGTCAAATCGATTAATCATGATTTATCGCATCTAACATAAAAGTTTATAAATATATAATAGGCCTATATACAGGTCCTTCTAAAAAAATTAGCATATTGTGATAAAGTTCATTATTTTCCATAATGTAATGATAAAAATTAAACTTTCATATATTTTAGATTCATTGCACACCAACTGAAATATTTCCGGTCTTTTATTGTTTTAATACTATGACGAACGAATCGGATACAATTGCAAGTAAAAGTTAGTTTATTAGTTGGTCAGACAAGTCACAGGAAAACACAGGTCGGGGACAAACACTCAGATGGAACTGTGACAACAGGGACGTCGATGGGCAAACCGGAGTCTCGTGGAGATGAAGACGGAGTGATCAACCAGGAACAATAAACAATCCAGACCGGGGACAACGACGAAGACCCACGAAGACTGGAACACACGAGGAGAAGCGAAGACCACACAGGAACAGGAACACGACACCGGGAAAGCCACAACGATCTGACAATGTGAGATGGGAATTACTGGGCATATAAAGCAACTGGTAAGGGCTTGCAGCTGGTGCACACAATCAACCGGGAATTAGTAACCACGCCACACAGACACACATACACACACACACAACATATCAGAATGAGACAGTGGATCCATGAAACGTGACAGTACCCCCTCCCCTAGGAACGCCTCCTGGCGTTCCCAGCCGAACCTACCTGCCGATTGTAATCATCGATAAGGGAGTGATCCAGAATGTCTCTAGCAGGTACCCAACTCCTCTCCTCCGGACCGTAACCTTCCCAGTCCACCAAGTACTGAAATCCGCGTCCCCTCCGTCTAGAGTCCAGAATACGGTGTACCGAATAAGTGGGTTCCCCATCTACGAGTCGCGGCGGGGGGGGAACCGGGACTGGCGGATTAATGGGAGAATAAAACACGGGCTTGATTTTAGACACATGAAAGGCGGGACAAATTCTCCTGTACGCCGGAGGAAGTTTGAGTCGGACTGCCACCGGACTAATGATCTTGGTGACAGGGAACGGGCCAATGAATTTGGGGGCTAACTTATTGGAAACGGAACGGAGCGGAATGTTCTTGGTAGAAAGCCACACTTTTTGACCCACGACGTATACGGGAGGCTTTGACCGGTGGCGATCGGCCTTGGCCTTCATGCGCCTCCCCGCTTGGAGCAGAGTCTCACGGGCTCTGGTCCAAGTGTGGCGACACCTCTGGACGAATGCGTGAGCGGAGGGGACCGCGACCTCGGATTCCAGGCTCGGAAAAATTGGTGGCTGGTAACCTAAACTACACTTAAACGGAGAGAGGCCCGTTGATGACACTGGTAACGAATTATGAGCGTACTCAACCATAGAAAGTTGTTGGCTCCAGGATGAAGGATTCTTGGCTACCATACATCGTAACATTCTCTCCAAATCCTGGTTGGCTCGTTCGGATTGACCATTACTCTGGGGATGATAACCCGAAGACAGACTGACCGTAGCTCCCAATAACCTACAAAACTCTCGCCAAAATTTAGACACAAATTGGGAACCCCTGTCAGAAACCACGTCCTTCGGGAGGCCATGTAACCGAAAGACGTGATCAATGACCGTGACCGCTGTCTCCTTGGCTGAAGGTAATTTGGGCAAGGGAATGAAATGTGCCGCCTTCGAGAACCGGTCCACTACGGTCAAAACAACCGTCATGCCTTTAGAGGGTGGGAGGGCGGTAATAAAATCTAGTGCGATGTGGGACCAGGGTCTCGAAGGGACAGATAGCGGTCGGAGCAACCCATCAGGAGAACGGTTAGACGTCTTGTTAGTGGCGCAAACCGAGCAAGCCAAAACAAAATCGTGAACATCACGAGCCATTAACGGCCACCAGAATCGTTGCTTTATCAAACCGTTAGTACGACTTACTCCTGGATGACAAGCCACGTTGGAGCAATGACCCCATCGAATAACGTCGGACCGTAACCCCTCCGGAACAAACAAACGACTCGATGGGCATCAGGGCGGAGGCGTTACCCCTTCTAAGGCTGTCTTGACCTTCGATTCGACCTCCCATGTGAGTGTGGAGATAACTACTTTCTCAGGTAAAATGCACTCGGGAGTAACCGGGCGTGCGGATGGATCAAAAATACGAGATAAAGCATCGGGTTTGATGTTCTTGGAACCCGGGCGGTACGAGAGAACAAAATCAAAACGTCCGAAAAAAAGTGCCCACCGAGCCTGCCTGGAGTTGAGTCTTTTAGCAGTTCTAATGTATTCCAGGTTCTTATGATCGGTCCAAACGATAAAGGGTACCCCTGAACCCTCTAGCCAATGTCGCCACTCCTCCAACGCTAATTTGACCGCCAACAACTCTCTGTTACCAATGTCATAATTACGTTCGGCAGGTGATAAGCGATGGGAAAAAAACGCGCAGGGATGCATCTTGTCGTCTGAGGACGCGCGCTGGGAAAGAACTGCTCCTACCCCCACCTCTGACGCGTCGACCTCCACCACGAACTGACGTGTAGAATCAGGGGTGACAAGAATGGGGGCCGAAATAAACCGACTCTTGAGGTTGACGAATACAGCTTCTGCCATATCGGACCACCTGAACGCAGTTCTGGGGGAGGTCAAGGCAGTCAGAGGCGCGGCTAGTTGGCTAAAATTGCGAATAAACCGCCTATAGAAATTGGCGAACCCCAGAAACCGCTGTAGGGCCTTACGGGAATCTGGACTTGGCCAATCCATCACCGCCTTAACTTTGTCAGGATCCATGCGCATTCCCTCAGAAGAGATGATGTACCCTAGGAAGGAAACAGACTGTGCATGAAAATCGCATTTCTCCGCCTTGACAAAAAGCCCATTCTCTAGCAACCTCTGAAGCACTCGCCTGACATGTTGAACGTGTTCCTGGAGAGATGAAGAAAAAATCAATATGTCATCCAGGTAAACATATATGAACTGATCGACCATATCTCTCAACACGTCATTGACGAGTGCTTGGAAAACCGCTGGGGAGTTGGAAAGGCCGAAAGGCATAACCAAGTATTCAAAGTGCCCCCTGGGGGTATTAAACGCGGTTTTCCATTCATCCCCCTTCCTGATGCGGACCAAATGATAAGCATTACGTAAGTCCAATTTTGTGAAAATGGATGCTCCCTGCAACCTCTCGAAAGCTGAAGACATCAACGGTAAAGGATAAGTATTCTTCACCGTGATGTTGTTCAACTCTCGGTAATCAATACAAGGTCGCAGAGAACCATCCTTCTTCCCAACAAAAAAGAACCCCGCCCCCGCAGGAGAAGAGGAAGGCTGGATGAACCCAGAGTCTAAAGAATCAGAAATATATTTCTCCATGGCCTCCCTCTCAGGAACAGAAAGAGAGTAAAGTTTGCCTTTAGACGGAGACTTACCTGGCAGTAAATCTATAGCACAGTCATAGGGACGATGCGGAGGGAGAGAAGCAGCACGAGACTTACTGAACACCTCCTTCAAGTCGAGGTACTCTGCGGGCACGTTAGACAAATCCACTGCCTCCTTCTGAAACACAGAACTAGACACAGAAGGACAAGCAGACACCAAACATGACTCATGACAGTGATTACTCCAAGAGGAAATGAAATTGTTCTGCCAGTCGACACGGGGGTTGTGTTTGGTGAGCCATGGGTGCCCTAGAACCACCGGTGCTAGTGGTGAGTCCATAAGAAGAAAAGAAATATGTTCAGTGTGATTGCCCGATGTGATGAGTGTGAGAGGTTCAGTGGAGTGCGAAATTCTGGGAAGGTCCTGTCCATTGAGTGCGTTGACAGATATCTTGTGTGTGAGAGAAATGATGGGAATCTTGAGTTTGACAGCGAAACTGAAATCCATAAAATTACCCTCTGCTCCCGAGTCCAGTAATGCTTGAGTGGTGTGTGTGGAGGTTGCCCATCTCAGTCTTACCGGGAGGAGGGTCGATGATGTAGATGAGGACTTCTCGGCGGAGATCCCACCCGATAGTAGCCTCATGCTTACTATCGGGCTTGCTCTTTTACCGGGCAAGAGTAGAGAAAGTGGCCAGCTTTACCACAGTAAAGGCAGAGCCCTTGGGACCTCCGCCTTTCCCTCTCCTCCCGGGAAAGCCGAGCTCTCCCCACCTGCATGGGCTCATGGTCGGAAACTGGGCTGACCGCGTTCCCGTCACTGGTCCGTGCATCCTCCGGATATGGCTGGAAATGACTGGAGCGAACCCGCTGACTCACACGGTTGAGGCGTGAATCGACCCTCATCGCCAGCTCCACCAGTTCATTGAGAGATTTAGGAAGGTCCAAGATGTATATCTCCTTCTGAACGCGGTCAGCCAGCCCATGCAGGAACATGTCCCACTGCGCCTCCTCGTTCCAATGGCACTCTGCGGCCAGGGTGCAGAAACGGATCGAGTAATCCGACACCGAGCCATCTCCTTGGCGTAGATCCGCGAGTAATCTGGCCGCCTCCTTACCCGCTACCGCTCGATCGAACACTCTTCTGATCTCTGTGGAGAGTGCCTGGAACAAGGAACAACAGTAGTCTTGGTTCTCCCACACCGCCGTTCCCCAGAGCGCTGCTTTACCTGACAGTAAAGTTAGTACGAATGCCACCTTGGATTGTTCACTGTGAAAAGTCCGTGGCTGCAATGCGAAATGCATGGAACATCTCGTGAGAAAAGCCCTACAGTATTCGGGCTCACCTGAATATCCCTCCGGCGTAGGCAGGCGAGGTTCAGGTTGATTCTCTGGCTGGGGCGGTGGGGGGGGAACGGGCGGCGTGGGCGGCGCAGTGGGCGCGCGTAGATGTTGAAGCTGTTGGGTGAGCTCGGACACCTGTGTCACGAGTGCTTGAACCGCGCGACCTGTGTTCGCGATCTCTTCTCCTTGTTGATCCATTCTCGTCACGCTGTGTGCGATGAACTCGCTCAAACTGGCCGAACTTGCTGCATCCATGTCTGGTCAGATCGTTCTATGACGAACGAATCGGATACAATTGCAAGTAAAAGTTAGTTTATTAGTTGGTCAGACAAGTCACAGGAAAACACAGGTCGGGGACAAACACTCAGATGGAACTGTGACAACAGGGACGTCGATGGGCAAACCGGAGTCTCGTGGAGATGAAGACGGAGTGATCAACCAGGAACAATAAACAATCCAGACCGGGGACAACGACGAAGACCCACGAAGACTGGAACACACGAGGAGAAGCGAAGACCACACAGGAACAGGAACACGACACCGGGAAAGCCACAACGATCTGACAATGTGAGATGGGAATTACTGGGCATATAAAGCAACTGGTAAGGGCTTGCAGCTGGTGCACACAATCAACCGGGAATTAGTAACCACGCCCACACAGACACACATACACACACACACAACATATCAGAATGAGACAGTGGATCCATGAAACGTGACAAATACTGATGATTTTGGCATACATCTCATGAAAACCCCAAATTCCTCAAAAAATCAATAAATTAGCATATCATGAAAAGGGTCTCTAAACGAGCTATTAATCTAATCATCTGAATCAACTAATTAACTCTAAACACCTGCAAAAGATTCCTGAGGCTTTTAAAAACTCCCAGCCTATAAAAAAGTCTCCAGTAAAAAAGTTGGGTACTGCGCCCGAATAAAATCTTACTGAAAGCTCATTTTTTGAGATATCAACCTAAAATTTGGAATACAACTTGTTCAGATTTTTGTCTTTAATTTTCCTGCAGTTTTAGAGTAAAATATATTTTGTAATATATATATTTTATATAAAATATTAATAATTATATTTTTACATTACACAATTTCATAAACTCAAACTTATGTAACTTTTTTCTGTTTCATTTCTTATAATTTCTAGACTTCTACAATAATCTGGAAAATGTCTTCTTTAAAACAAGACCAGCCATAGGTCTATATTCCAAAGCATTCCTGAATTACAACCATTTAAGTTTGGATAGTGATTTTTATGTCTGCAAAAAAAAGGGGGGTGACAGTTAACAGGATAAGATATAAATAAAACAACAATTAAATTCTTACCACTGAATTAGCAGACTGTGATTTGAATCAGATAGACAGAAGATGAAAACACTTTCTTGTCTGTCCAAGTAGCCACTACAAGGGGAACATTTTTACTTGTATCTAAAAGTTTGGTGGCATTACCATATTTTCATGGCTGGTAAAAAAAAAATATTTGGCTGGTGTGGCAGAAAATTAGTTTTACATAGGGCTATTAACAATATAGATTGTTTCAAAGCAGCTTTACAGTGATAATAGGAAATTACAGTAACAGATTGTTTTGGCTTTAAACAGCTCTAGAATAAAGTTATTGTCCAGTTAATGTTAGTTTTGATTGATTCACTTCTGTTGCAAAGATCATTAGTTATTAACTTAGGGGCTGCTTACACAACACCGTTTTAACAGAAAACAGAAAACTTTTAACTTAAAGTCCCTGTAAAGGCAATTTTATAAACCACATTATTGTGGTTCTAAACACATTATAAATGTTCTAAAAATTCTAAACACATTATAAATGTTAGAAATGTATTGCTAAAACATATTACAAGACTGTGAACTGTGAAGTACTGAATTGTGGAGTTAGACCGTTAAACAGTTTTTCACCATTGCTATTTTCCGGGTTTTTGTAAATTACTCATTTTCACTTTATGTCGTCGTATTTTTTTTTCTTTAAAGGTGTACATGTGGGATTTGATGCCGACTAAGTTTTTTAAAAGTAGAAATGATTTGAACTTGAGCGCAGTGTTTTTAGCACAACAAGTCATGCGCGAGTTATAACTGACAACATTTGTGTGTGTTTACTCGTGGTTTATGAGGACATGATTTGGTTTTACAATAAACAAACAGACACCTACAGTGGCCAGCTAAACGAATGTATTTAAAGACATTCTTGAACAAATCCTATGCAGCGCTGCCGATGATTTCCTGTTGGTGTGCGCGGGCGCGCTCTCCTCTGGGCGACGTGTGCGCGGGCGCGCTTTTCCGAGAGAAATGCTCATATAAGCAGTTCCACTCTCGTCTACGTCATTAGATCCACGATCGAAAAAAAACCAGCCGAAACTTGTACCAACCCGGAAGTAAGATTTTCGGCACAGAAATTCTCCGTTATTCGTCCAAAATATATATATATTTTTAAACTTTGGCTATGTTTAGCATGAGAATCCATCTCTTTAACACTGTAAACAACTCTGAATACATGAAACACCATTGTACCCCTACTTTAACTTTAAGCCAATCAGTGCTCACTTACGTCACTGGTAGTTTAGACCCGACTCTGAAGTAGGAGTAGAACTGTTATGATCCAGCTGGGGATCGATCTCGGGTCTCCGATGTGTGTGTCCTTGATGCTGACCACTCCACCACGGAGGAGGTTGAACCCAAGTGCAGAGGAATTTGAATACAATGAGATCTCAAAAGTCTGAGTTTTATCTTTGGCTCTTTACTTCAGAGGGAAAAGCAAAACATTAGCAACAGTCTTAGGCAACACTTTAGATCAGGGGTGTCCAAACTCGGCCCTGGAGGGCCACTGTCCTGCAGAGTTTAGTTCCAACTTGCCTCAACACACCTGTTAGCAAGTTTTTAGCATGCCTAATGACCTTCAACAGCTAATCAAGACCTTGATTTGCTGTTTCAGGTGCGTTTAATTGGGGTTGGAGCTAAACTCTGCAGGACAGTGGCCCTCCAGGACCGAGTTTGGACACCCCTGCTTTAGATGAATGTGTCTCAGGGTAACTCAAACAACTCCCCTTGGGAGGCAATACAAAAAGGGTCATCCAAAACAGAAGAGATCTCCTTAAATATGAGTCCAGAAAGATATACATCTTACAAAGTAAGATAAGTACAAAACCAGAAGGCAGGAAAAATCTCAGACCCAACAATCCCTGAGAAGGACAACGCTTAGACCAACATCAGGACTGAACAACAACAAACGGCAGTGGGGCCTTAAATAGGGTTTGTCATTAGGAGTAATCCAACTCTAGCCTGGCTCCGCCCTCCTACGTACTATCGCTCAATTTTCATTTTCCTTCAGTATACGTCTGGGATTGTGGTGTATTCTTTGGTTTTCTCCGGTAAATTTTTTACCGGGCCAATAAGCGAACAGAGGGAGTGGCTGAGAACGATGACGTTGAGGTGCGCTAGTTTGAGTCGTCATACGTCACGACCAAATGTTAGCGATTGCTTGTGGCAGATCCAGAGTGACTCTGGGCAGATCTAATAGTGTTTAGGCCTCGTTTACACTGCAGGTCTTGATGCCCAATTCTGATTTGTTGCCTATATCCGATTTTTTTTTTCCGTCCGTTTACACGTTCTTTAAATTGTGACCCATATCCGAGTCATGGGTTTACACTTGACTGAAACATCGCGCATGTTCAAAGGGGTCTTCTTGCTCAGATGGACGAACGCGCAGCGAGATCTCAGGACAGGTGGGAACATACAACACGATCTCATAAAAGTGAGTATCTATAGCACAAATGTTATTTCTCATGCCATTTATACGGCAAAAATAGTTTTTGCTTGCATATGATACGCACTGTAAACGTGCGTATTAAACGCCATAAAGTGCGTATCATGAACGCAAAAACAATTTTTGGCGTAAATGCCACGTGAAAAAAAAATCGTGCAATAAACGCACTTTCATGAGATCGTGGCGGGCTTTAACGAGGAGCAGTGGGTCCGAAATTTTAGGATGAGCAAGCCAACCTTTGATATGTTGTGTCAACGTGTGTCCACACTCCTCTCCTACGACGACACACTGTTTCATCGGGCCATCCGTCCATCCGCAGAGGCGCGTCTGGGTTGCTCTCGTCATTAAACCGGAGACGTAATGCCTCGGAAAATCCGATCTGCCTGTTTACATGACAGTTGCATTGGCACATATCCGATTTACATCTGATTTATTTCCACATATGAACGAGGCCTGAAACCGATCTCGAAATATCCGAATGCATGCGTTTTTTTCCTGTTTACACTGTCATAGAACACATTCGATCGGTGTCGCATACGAGTAAAAAATCGGAATTGGGTCACATTTCACTGACAGTGTAAACGAGGTCTTAGACTTCAACAGAGGACCCGCCTACAAGGAGGTTAACGCTCGTCAATGGAGCGAGGCCAGACTCTCTGTACAAATGAAATGTACGAGAGTCTGGTGGGACCAGGCTAATTGGCTTTATGCCACAGCTTCACTACTTCCTGAACTTCAGCCAGCTCCTTTGTTTCCTGTCTGCCATTATTGGACAAACTGATTAATCCAGCCTGATTATTGTTACTGAGGCCAGGCACACCTGGATTAATCAGTTTGTCCAATAATGGCGGACAGGAAACAAAGGAGCTGGCTGAAGTTCAGGAAGTAGTGAAGCTGGGCATAAAGCCTATTCAACACAGGGGAGGGCATTACAACCATTTAACAAAGGAGAATTAATCTGGGTTGAAATAACGCCATCTAGTGGTGAAGTCAAGGGGCTTCAGACAAAACATTAAGGGAACTACAATCGTTCCTAGTTCCTGCGGTGTGAACACGCCAATATCCGGGAACTTCCGCCAATAGTTCTTCTAGGAACTGTGAAAAGGTTCCTCCGGTACGACCATTAATTTTCTTTCTCTTTTCAGGGGCCAACTATGCCAGTGGCACCAGAGTCCCGGTCCCCAGTGAAGCTCCTCCCACCTGGACCGAAGAGCTGTCAATCACCAGCGGCCACTCCCCGGCCCAGGCCGCCGCTCTCTCCTGGCAGGCCGCGATCCGCGCCGCGAGACAGTCTCCGGAAGTCCCGAAGACCCTGAACCCCTCGGCCCCTGCGAGCGCGGGCCCCGTCAGCTCTCTGGCCCAGAGGAAACGCCAGCAATACGCCAAGAGCAAGAAACAGGGAAGCACTTCTAATAGCAGACCTCCCAGAGCTCTCTTCTGCCTGACTCTCAATAACCCTGTGCGCAGAGCGTGCATTAGCTTAGTGGAGTGGAAGTATCCTTACACCAGCACTGAGACGACACACACTTCAGTTACACTGAGCTGGAGGAAACGGGTTATTTACAGAATCACATTTGAATTATGGGTATTAGCACAGTGCATTCCCGAAACTTAGAATTTTTTTAAATTGAGTGTTCATCAGAGGGGTTCAAGACTCTAGGACTTTTGTCGCACTTGAACAATGAATACACACACACAAAAAGATTTTTAATGGATTTGAGGAGTTTTGTGTTTGAAATTGAAAAATGTAACAAATCCTTCTCTCGCGGGTCAACGTGACTCCCATAGGAATCAATGTAATGCGAGGAATGCTTCAGTGCACATACAAAAACCTAAAAATGCTCAAAATTCAAACTAAAAATGCTAAAACTTGACCAAATAAAGCAATAAGCCCGGCGAAGCCGTGTTTTACAGAGGATTTAGAACAGCTAAGGGGCGTTGTTAGGCACGAGTTAGTAATTTACAACGGCTTCGAACGTGGCTCAACCAATCAGAATCAAGGACTGGAACTATCCGTCCTTTATCCAGTCCTTTATAATGTCTGTCTACCTGAATGCATACTGGAGGGAATTGACTTTAGGACCCAGCGGAACAGCTCCTCTGCTCCATATAGAGCTATAACCGCCATCTAGTGGCAAGAGTCATGAAATATCATGTTATATTCATTATTTTCCACAAGACGTCATCAAAGACACCCAATGTAAGATATTTTGAGCTGAATTAAAAGGGTTATGCATGAAATTGTGAGTTATTTTGAATTTAAATTGAAAGAATGTGAGGAATGTGCTTGTACGCCCCTCACAGTACACACACACATATATTATGTAAACACAAACTTTTATTTTGGATGATATTAATCGTTGCAACAGTAAAGTATGCATGTCAATTCATTATTTTCAGTCACACCTAAGTACACTTTGCAAATTCGTGTTTTTGCAAGCTGATTCTTGCAAAAATAGGGAGTTATGAATGTTATCAAATTTTAGATACCAGTGAAAATTCACAATTTTCTATTCCAACTTCAATACCACAGCTAAAACTACCAGCCTTACTAATGATTAAACCTAAAACATTATTAAAGACATGTAACAGTCAGTAATAAAATAAGAACAAATAATCAAATTATAAAATAACAGCACAAATAAATACAAGAGAACAATTATACAAATGAAATAGACAGTGTAGGTCTTAATTTTCAGGGACAGAAATGGAATAAAGTAAGCAAATGTAAAATAACACTGCATAGTTTTCACTGTATAAATGAAACATAGATTAATCCTTATTAAAGTTACAAAAGTTATTCAGTCAAGAGAAGTGAGTGCTTTTAACATTAATAACGCAGGGAGCTGCGAGTTATGAATTGAGCTTCATTTCGCATCTTCATTTAAACTGGCAAGGCTTAAACTTTCGTGACGATTGACAGTTTCATATTCTCGCCAACTCTCATTTTATATTAATATATTGCCCTGGTTATATAGGTCTACATATTTATAGCTCTCACATTTATAACATTTGTCAGCTCTTCTTTGGACAAGCTTGATTTACGTAATGTATCAAAACACATTTGTTGCCTCTGAAACTTTTTTTTAATTAGAAACTAAAAATGTTTTTATTCATGATAAAACTAATCGGTAACACTTTACTTGAAGGGGTGTGCATAAGACTGACATGACACCTTCATAACCATGACAGGACATATGTCATGAATATGAAGGAGGTTTTATGCATGTTTATGACAACTGTCATTAAGTGTCATTCGCTCAATTATGACATTTTTAATGCAAATATGACATTGTTTGAGATGTCTTTGTTATGACAACTTGACATAAACCAATACATCATAACCTGTCAGTGTCTTTGTCATGACAACTTGACAATACTAAGACAAGACAACCTGTCATAAACATGACATAGCAGATTAATGATCAAACTTAAGAAACTTAAGCTTTATGGGTTAACATTACATTAAACTGTCATGTGGTTGGTTTTGACATTGGCTGTCATAAGGCCATTATAACTGTGTCATGAATATTTTTATTCTATAACTACAGTGGTACAAATTTAATTTGTCATTAAAATGTTATAATGGCCTCATGACAGCCAATGTCAAAACCAACCAGCTGACAGTTTAATGTAATGTTAACCCATAAAGCTTAAGTTTCTTAAGTTTGATCATCAATCTGCTATGTCATGTTTATGACAGGTTGTCTTGTCTTAGTATTGTCAAGTTTTCATAACAAAGACACTGACAGGTTATGATGTATTTGCTTATGTCAAGGTGTCATAACAAAGACATCTCAAACAATGTCATATTTGCATTAAAAATGTCATAATTTAGCGAATGACACTTAATGACAGTTGTCATAAACATGTATAAAACCTCCTTCATATTCATAACATGTGTCCTGTCATTGTTATGAAGGTGTCATGTCAGTCTTATGCACTCCCCTTCAAGTAAAGTGTTACCAACTAATCAAATAGATTTTCTGTAATTATACCCTGGGTGAACTCCAGCTTTATAAAGAAAATTGCGTGAACTCGACATCTTGGGTCACGTGATCATAAACATGTACCCTTCGCTAATGGCCTTGTTAAGTTAAGTTGCACACCTGCCCTTCCCTTCAGGAGCAAAAACACTGTTTGTAATTCGCCATGTGACGATATGCCAACTGATGAGTTTGGGGCGGGACCATCAATTCGACTGACCAGTGTTAGTTGGTCCGAGTGTTTAGAAACAATTGCTAGTCACACATAATTAACATGCAATAGCTTTAAGTTAGAGATGCACGATATATCGGCCACCATATCGGTATCGGCCAAAATCGGTTCATTTTTAATGTTATCGTTATCGACCTGATAAGAACATTTGTCCGATATATTAAAGCCGATAAATAATGTATTATTTCCTTCAGCTGAGACGCTACAGATGCGCACTGTTCATCATGATGGTTTTGAATTGCTTGAAATATGATTGGAATCACTTCAAAAAAGGAAAATACAGTAAAGTGATACAAGTCTGTCATATCGGCTACATAACATTATCATAAGAACATCATTATAATTGTGTGTTTGGCTTTTACTGGTGAGACTTTTGTTTTTGACTCTCAAAAATTATATAAAAATGGGAATATCGGTTATCGGCTTTGAAATATAAGAATTATCGGTATCAAAATTTTCATTTCGGTGCATCCCTACTTTAAGACCAAAAAGCCACATAATATGACTGACATGACAGAGTACAGTTGTCCAACATGACAGAAACCGGCTTTGTGGTTTCACTTCATCAAGTTTGGTTTGGCGGGATCTGTTGGGGAATGATTGATGTTATGACATTTCTCCTTAAACCTGTTTCTTCCAGACCTTTTGATATCTTTATACTGCTGTCGATTTTTGCCAACTGTGTGGCCTTAGCTGTTTACATCCCCTTCCCTGAAGACGATTCCAACTCAACTAATCATGATTTGGTGAGTATTGTGACGTCTCTTCTGACTCCTCATTGGCTGTGTGTCGTGGGATTAGTTTCTGCTAATTGAGATTAGATGAGTGAATTAAAGTGGAATTACATGAGCACAAAGGCAAATTTCTCCACCAAAGGTGCTTGTGTCCATATTGCTCATGTCTTTGTGTGCGCTTCATTTGCCCTGTTGTGTAGCTCGATCGCATCTCCGAGAGCTAGATTTCAAACCTGGTCCAGAACTGCACATTTAAATGCCCTAAACTAAACAGTCTGCAATGAGATTAAGAGGAGATCAAATGGATACTTGTGCTGAAGTCCTTTGCTCCTCAGATCTGTCTCTTTAGAAAACGACCCTGGTAATCTCACATGTGTTTGTTTGGTTCAAATCAAAATTGGTAAAGTTATGCTTTACCTCATTTCTGATCGGTCGGCTTATAATGTATTATAATGCTTTAACGAAGACTTTTTCTCAAAAATACTTCAAAGTGGACAAAATACTTAAAACTGTATTTATTTAAGAATTATGGAATTATGCATATTTTAAACATTGAATTAAATGCCAGATACAGTAACCGAATTACCAATAGTAGCTATAAAACAAGCCCAAAATATACCGGGACTCTTATTTTGAAATGTCTATGCTTTATTATTGGCGGCTGCTCATTTAAAAAGATACATCCATCTGTAACATATTATATTATAAGCATATAATTCATAAGTCGACAGCATTGCTGAGTATTTTCTGCTTAAAACTGCAGTGAACCAAAGACAGTCTCAAAAACACGGTTTGAAATCGCTGGTGTTTCTGACGTCACAAACGACCTTGTAACCAATCAGATCAACGTGTGATCATCAACCAGTGGATCTCTGAGCTGAGGGAGTGAGTGGAGGCGGGGCTCATTTGCATATTCATAGAACCGCGCATACTAAATGAGGCAAGGGTGTCGAGTTACATTCAAGCTATTTTAAGCTAATTTCCAAGGAAAACACATTTAAATATGTATAAAACAAGCCCAAAATATACCGGGACTCTTATTTTGAAATGTCTATGCTTTACTATTACCGGCTGCTCATTTAAAAAGATACAAACATCTGCAACATATTATAATATACACACCATAAAATAAACAACGTCATAATTCATCAACAGTAGATCATATATAATCTTTTGGCATAAATGGCCGGTATTCATTGATTATAAATTGCTTTGAATGTGCAACAGCACTACATTTTCAATCTGAACATGCAACGCTCATATTTATTCACTGAACGATGCCTTCTGAATCACATTAAGCCGTATCACGATTCCTGTTATTCGCACACAAAGCGTGTCTACTAATTTCCTGGGATTCATGCAGTCTGGTTATCATGACACGAGGCCTGTAGTGTTTTCCTTGTAAATGCAGAGTGAGTTTTGCTTCTCTGAGCTCCAGGGCTTTGAACATTGGGCTTGTCCAGTACGATTAGCTTCAGTCGAGTCAGTGACACCAGTGTTTAACCTCTCTCTCTCTCTCTCTGCATTTCCATTGCACTCACTCATGCGTGCGCATCGATCATTTCCAGCCTACAAACCTATATTCTCAATCGCACACAAGCCTCTGGGAAAGCCCTTTAAAGAAGCACTGGTGAACTGTAGTAAGAGTGTTTCTGAACGCAACGAGCTGTGTGAGTGACACGAGCCCGTCTGCAACCCGGGAGGGTGGAGGGGTGGGAAAGAGGATCATAGGAGGATTATATCTTCACTCACTCTCTCATCTCTACCCACTGTCTCTCTTTCTCACGCTACGGCCCTTATTTCAGTCGACCAGCTGTTCGATTACACGCATTCTTATTTCAGGATTTGATTGGTAAATGAAAATGCATTTTCATGGTGAATTCAGTGCAATGGCAGAACATTACGACTCATTTCATTGTGTAAAGCATCAGGCAAGTTCACACGCGACGAGATGAAAGTGTTCTGATCATTTTTACTGAAAAATATCCAGGTTAGCAAGCAAATCCATAGTAAAGTTGCGGCCGCTGCATGTTTGTTTGCAGGCTGATGGAGGCTATAGAATCAGTGCAAGAATGAGAATCAGTTGTTCAGATCATTCAGCATATGTAATGAATTCAATTTCTTTGAATGTCACATTTAAATTGGACAAATAGCTAATGCTAATGTATTGTTTAGGTTATTTTTAAATTGAACACTCGCAATTTTTCAATGTTAAAGTCCCCCTGTAGCCAATCATTGTATCCCTTAAAACTCATCTTTGATCTCCAAAATTACATATTTAAGCACTTATTACTTGAAAAAATTGTCTTCATGCTTTAAAATATCTTGAATGTAACTCGACACCCTTGCCTCATTTAGTATGCGCGGTTCTATGAATATGCAAATGAGCCCCGCCTCCACTCACTCACTCAGCTCAGAGATCCACTGGTTGACGATCACACGTTGATCTGATTGGTTACAAGGTCGTTTGTGACGTCAGAAACACCAGCGATTTCAAACCGTGTTTTTGAGACTGTCTTTGGTTCACTGCAGTTTTAAGCAGAAAATACTCAGCAATGCTGTCGACTTATGAACTTACACATGGTTTGTCATAAAGCATATTAAAAACACCACATAGACACATAAACAACATTAAATGCTGGATTTACACCACAGGGGGACTTTAAAAAAATATGTAAGCTAAATTCTGCACATGGTGGAAGATAATCATAACATTATATTGTATAGACTATTAAAAATAAAGTTTAAAATAAATATCTTTAATATCCATGGAAAATTTCCATTGCACAAAAGGTTCTTAATAGTGAAAAAAGTTGCTTTAGAATTTTAAAAATGTTCTTCACACTAAGAAAAATGCTTCTTATTTAAGTCCCCCTGTGGTGAAAATCCAGCTTTTAATGTTGTTTATGTGTCTATGTGGTGTTTTTAATATGCTTTAAGACACACCATGTGTAAGTTCATAAGTCGACATCATTGCTGAGTATTTTCTGCTTAAAACTGCAGTGAACCAAAGACAGTCTCAAACACACGGTTTGAAATCGCTGGTGTTTCTGACGTCACAAACGACCTTGTAACCAATCAGATCAACGTGTGATCGTCAACCAGTGGATCTCTGAGCTGAGTGAGTGAGTGGAGGCGGGGCTCATTTGCATATTCATAGAACCGCGCATACTAAATGAGGCAGGGGTGTCGGGTTACATTCAAGCTATTTTAAGGCATGAAGATTTTTTTTCAAGGAAAAAAACATTCAAATATGTAATATTGGTGATCAAAGATTAGTTTTAAGGGATATAATGATTGGCTACAGGGAGACTTTAAGAACTGTTTCATTAAAACAATGCAATTAAAGGTTCTTTAAGGAAACAAAAATGGTTCTTCTATGGCATTGCAAGAAAAATCTTTTTAAAACCTTTATTTTTAAGAGTGTAGTGGATAATTTACTGATTTTTTTGCTGATTTCTGCTTCCACGTTTGAAGTCAATATTGTTACATCTATGGGATTCATGCAGCCTTGTCCTGTGAGAAGATGCTGTTTCATAATTATTCTTGACACCATAAAAGAAGTGCTTAAAACACTCAGTCACTTCACAGCGTCTGCTTGCATGGGTTCCCGTCCTGCTGACGAGCGACAGGCTTGTTATCAATCACTGATTCTCTTGAGTTTGATTTATGTAAAGATGTATTTAGGTACCATAATCTCAGACACGAATGCCATCTGTCCTCACTGCGAGTGTGTTAAACGATCAAACCACTTACAGAATTATGATCTCAAAGATGATAAAAAAAGCGATTAAAAATGATATTTTAGCAGAGTAGCAGACTTAATTAAATTAAAATGTAATTACGGAAATAAAATGTGTATACAATACACATATAATAATATATTTGTTATTTTTGTTGCATGAGTAGTGAACAAACATTCATTTGTAAGATCTTTTGCTACTGAATAAATAAAACTGTCTGGACTGACACCATTGCTGTGTTGTTTCCGCATTTTCCAGAACTGTGGTGAGAACTGACCTGTTTTTGACACCTTAATATCTATACAGCAGCTTTCCAAAGAAGGCTGGTAGAAATTAACAATTTTAAAGTAATTGCGAGTACTGTTGTTCCACATATCAGCCATGCTGTGAGCAGAGGCGGACTGGGACAACATTTCCGGCCGGGAAATCTCACAGTCATCCCAGACACCCACAACACATTCTCAAACACGGACAACCCTATTTAAAAAAAAAAAAAAATGTTAAAAGTCCTCCTGCAGTCAATAATTTTATCACTTAAAACTCACCTTTGATCACCAAAATGACATGTTTTTTTCAAATATCTTGAATGTAACTCGACACCCTTGCCTCATTTAGTATGCGCGGTTCTATGAATATGCAAATGAGCCCCGCCTCCACTCACTCACTCAGCTCAGAGATCCACTGGTTGACGATCACACGTTGATCTGATTGGTTACAAGGTCGTTTGTGACGTCAGAAACACCAGCGATTTCAAACCGTGTTTTTGAGACTGTCTTTGGTTCACTGCAGTTTTAAGCAGAAAATACTCAGCAATGCTGTTGACTTATGAATTTACACATGGTTTGTCTTAAAGCATATTAAAAACACCACATAGACATATAAACAACATTATAAGCTGGATTTTCACCACAAGGGGGACTTTAACAAACTCAATGACTCTGCAGAAAGAGTCCCAGGCCTGTTACTTATGGAAATATTAAAGGTAATTGCAACCGTTTAGCTCACAATTCTGACTTTACAACTCGCACTTGTGAGATATAAACCGAGTTATAAAGTCATAATTGTGAGATAAAAAGTGACAGAACTTTATTCCATAGCAGAAACAAGCTTCCAAATTGACACACTATAAAACAAATAAGAATTTGCTGTGCCATAACTAACTATTTAAAACAATAATTGCAATGCAAATGACAGTCAAACTTTGCCAATAGTCAGGTTCGTTATATTCTTATTTTAACCTTTGTGGGAATTTTTTGGGGATTTGCTAGACTATACATTTTTGGAAAGGTTATTGTATAAGGAGTCAGAAAATCAATGTTTGCATTTGCTCAGATGTCATATTGAAGTTTAAAAATGGCCGCCGTAAAATTTAAAATTGTAATATCTCGACTTCTGAATAAACTGGAATGTTGATTTTTACTGATAAACCCACACTGTAAGGGTCAAGGAAACCAATGGTGCTAGTTAAAAAGCTACAAGATGTTACCACATTAAGCCATAGATGCATAAGTAAGTAAACAATTACCCTGTGTGGTTGTTTTCTTGCAATATCTTTGTAATCATTCCCACAATAAATATTACATGTTTTAATGAGTGATATAAAAAATCTTTATTTTTTGAAGAACAGCTGGAATATGAAATAACTTTTCATTACAAAGACATGTACATTGCTAACCTACTAGAATGCGTGCTGAGAGTGATCCACACACAAAGTAGCAAAGTTCCTGTTGAAAGATTTTATTTGCAGTGATTTTTCGAGCCAATGGCTCTTCCTCAGACTTGCTATATCAGAAGTGTCATCCCTTAAGAACATTGTTTTACAGACATGCATGACTTGAGGACCAATCACCTTGAGCAGATATCAGTCACCAAGAGTGTCATTCCCTTTGTGTCTGTTGGGGCAGACCATGCATGCGAACACCTAAACAAGCTAATGAAGATTAGCTCTGGGATCATTGGCATCTCCAACAATGCCAATGCCAGACAGAGATTTTTCATGGTCACACCAGAACTTTCTCGTATGTCAAAAGAGTTCAAGAGTCAGTTTGACATGGAAGCTGACAGAATCAAAGAGCATCATGAGCTTGGGCCAAATGCAGTCAAGAGGGCACATGATACAATCGACAAGATCAAGGCAGCCATACCTCAGCCATGGAAACCCCTTTACCAATGAAGGTGACAACCTGCACAATGTGATCACGCAAGCCTACATCCCAGATGAGTATGTACAACAGATCTTGAATGCTGATGTCACTGGCCAGAAGTTGTATGAAGACTATGTGTCAGAGCGTATCAATGGAGATGTCAGCCTCTGGGCCCCTGTGAAGAAAGAGAACAACAAGATGTTCCTGTCTGGGAACAAGAAGATTACAGTGAAACTCAGAGACAATACTGTGGATCTGAAGGAGACCAAGGACCTGTTTGCAAGGCTGGTGGTACTTGCTAGGTCAAATCGAGACATCAACCAGAAAGAGGCCATAGGAAACTATGAATTCACTCTGACACCAAGAGCACTGTTCGCTCCTGATGGAACAATTCTGCCATGCAATGACAAGTCCAAGTTAATCGATCTACTTGAGAAGTTGACAAAAGAAGACATGCCCCATGAAGACCATCAGCTGCCTCAAGTTGGAAGTTCTACTCACCAAGATGTAATGCATACAGGACTCACAGACCTCACATCTACTGATCAGCCAAGTCGGAAGATAGCACTGGTGGACGGTATGGTGCTTGTGCAGAAGCTGAGCAAAAAAACAGCGACTGTATTGACAGTCAAGGATCTGAGTGGCTGCTTAAATGACAGACTGATGCAACTAACACGAGATTATGATGAAATCATCCTCGTGTTTGACACATATAGGGCAGATTCTCTGAAGAGTGCAACTAGAGATAAACGAAGACAAGGAAACGCTTCTATTCAGTATCAAGTCAGAGATGACACCAGCATCAAACACATCCCAATGAGCAGGTTCCTCTCCCATGACAAAACTAAGAGTGATCTGACTGAATATCTTGCTGCCAAAACTCTGGAGTACAACAAGGGATCCTCCAAGCTGATCATCACATCTGCTTCTGGGCTCACTAGGAGCAACAAAGACCTTGTCTTTGAAGAAAACAACCACGAAGAAGCAGACACACTGCTGATCCACCAGGCTGTGCTGGCTTCACAGAGAAACCCACATGATGCACAGTTGGTGTTTTTCTCACCAGATACAGATGTTTTAGTGCTAGTCACAGCAAACTATGATCTCATGTTGAAGAACACATCCATTTCTATGGCCTCTGGTGTTGTGCAGATTGAACCACTGTGGCGAGCTCTAGGTAAAGAAAGAGCAAAGGCTTTGCCAGCCTTCCATGCATTCACTGGGGCTGACAACACAGGAAGGTTCTCCCGCATAGGCAAGGCAACCTGGCTGCAGGTCTACCTCAAAGCAGATGAAGATATTGTCAAAGCTCTGCAGATGCTTTTGGATGAAGCAGATGTGACAGAAGGAATGCTGTCAGCCCTGGAATCCTTGTGCAGCTTACTCACCCAAGGGGATCAACATCAAGGCAATCCCTCAACTGCGATGGCATCTCTTCTGCAAACATAGGGCAGAAAGTGACAAGCTCCCTCCAACACTTGGAACTCTGAAGCAGCACATCTTGAGAGTCCATGTCCAAACAAGAGTATGGGCACAGGCAGCCATTGCTCTGCAGGATCCACCGCTGGATCCTCTTCAAAACGGATACTTCAAACACTCAGATGGCATGCTCAAACCAGTGACCACAGATTTCCTCCCAGCCCCAAAGGCCATCCTTGAGTTGGTTCAATGCAAGTGTATATCTGACTGCTCTTCTGGGAGGTGCTCCTGCAGAGCTAAGGACTTAGCTTGTACTGACATGTGTCAGTGCAGCAGCCAGTGCCAGAACGATGACGATTCCCAAGCCGTGATGTATGAAAGCGATGATGATTATGATGATGTATAGAAACTGTATAATTAAAAAGGTTGCTTAATCATACTGTGGTCTAAATGTGCATGTCGATAGTTCCAGAACATCCACGTTTTACATTAGCTAATTTTAAACTCTTCAATAAAAGGAACTCCAAGTTATCTGATCAACTGCTTGTGATGTGTAGTTTTTTTTTACCCATATTGTGGATGTATTTCAATGGGATGATTAAAAAAAAACATTGTTTTTAAGGAACATGGAATATTAAATGCGAACAACTTTTCATTACAATGATGTTGCAAGAAAACAACCACACCGGGTCATTTTTGACCCATTTATGCATCTTTGGGTTAATGTGGTAACGTCTTGTAGCTTTTTAACTAGCACCATTGGATTCCCTGACCCTGAAAATGTGGGTTTATCAGTTAAAATCAACATTCCAGCTTATTCAGAAGCCGAGATATTACAAATTAAAGTTTTACGGCGGCCATTTAAAAAAAATCCAATATGGCCGCCACATAGACATCTGGGCAAATGCAAACATTGATTTTCTGACTCCTTATACAATAACCTTTCCAAAAATGTATAGTTTAGCAAATCCCCCCAAAATTCCCACAAAAATATATAGTGAACCTGACTACAAGCAAGAAGTCTTAACTGAGCTTCAGAAATCCCGAAACAAGCTCTGGGATCAGTTTACTTTGGTCCAGGTGTGTTTTAAGAGAAAGTTCACTCAGCAAATGACCATTTTATAAACTACAGCATCTTCAGCCGCTGTACTGCACATAGACTCATTAGTCTAAATCTGCCGCCCACTAAACCGGACACTGCGTCCCTGTGGCCATCGAACGGGTTGCCTTTGTCCTCAGACTCGGTCCTTATGTAACTGAAGTCCACAGCTAGTGAATGTACCTGAAGTATTTGATAAGCTTAAGTGCTTTAAGACAAAGGAGGGCGGGTGACGTAAAATCAATCAATGCATTGTCAACATCCAGGTTTGGAAAAGTGCCTTGTATTGCAGTATGTGGAAATCTGTGACTGATTTGTTGTGCACAGACATGCAGTGTTCAGCAATGAGATTGTATTGTTCAAATGGGATTAATCTAGTCATTGTAGCTATTCTTAGTGCTGTGGCTTAGCCATTGTCATCCGGTCACCTGTCGCTTGAGACGCGGCCAAAGACAACATTCACATCAATGACCAAGGTGAAACCACATGAAACCATGGCCTGACTTTTTTGCCTTTATTGTATGGGGAAGTATGGACTCAAACACACACTGTAGTTGTAATGGCTGAGCCTGCTTCACTGAATACTGTGCAATACTCAATAATACGATGATATATCGTGCAAAACATCCACTAGAAATAGAAAAATAGCTTACAGTAAAGTAATGTTGCACAACATGTGTCTTTTTTTTTATTATTAACTGTTATCATCTGTGTTTTTATGAGTGTATTGCGGTGAGAATGCTTGTTGGTAGACAACACACACTATATGCTGCTGGACATCTGAATTTAGGCTGAATAAAGGCATGTTTTAGGCAGAGTTATAAATTGGCTGTGGGAAGCGCTTGCCAGATTGGGCCTTTTTACACTTTTCGAAGCGTTTAGGATTGAATCTGGACATGGACTTGGAAACAGGACATATATTGTGGTGGATTTTTAAAATCTGATGTGATGATTTGAATTCGTTGTTTATTTATTTATTTGAGTGTATTGTAATTTAGTGATGGACTAACAGTTTTAACACATTACGGGTAAAGAGAAAGGCTGTACGTTTTGAGGATTGGGAAACCAAAAACACATGTATTGGACAAACATTACTTTGTACCATTGTTCTGCCATTTTGTTAAACAAAATCAAAAGTAACAGTTGAATATTTTGTGCATATTGAGATTTTTCTCTTTGGTCAATCCAGGTTAAAGGGGTGGTTGATTATGATTTGACTTTTCTAACTTTAGTTGGTGTGTAATGTTGCTGTTTGAGCATAAACAACATCTGCAAAGTTACAACGCTCAAAGTTCAAAGCAAAGGGAGATATTTTCTTTTACAGAAATCGCTTTTTAAGGACTACAACAAACGGCTGGTAGGAACTACACAATGTTAGTGACATCACTAACCCTAGAATTTACGTAAACCCCGCCTCTGGGAATCCAATTTATGGATTATCATGGCAGAATATGCTAAGAAATTCAGAAATGTCCTGTTGCTTCTACATGTTGTCACTTCTTCTTGAGTCTCTCCATCTTTGTCTGACTCCGGTTTGGACATAAAAGGCTAAAAGTTTTTTAAATTTTAAGTGCACGTCTGTGTGAGGTAAAAGGACACGAGCTGTTGAAGCTCCGCCCTCTGTGCCGGGAGCAGCAGCTCATTTGCATTTAAAGGGACAGACACAAAAACTGTGTGTTTTTGCTCACCCTCAAAAAGTGACAATTTTAATTGCTTTATAAAAATATATGTGGGGTATTTTGAGCTAAAACTTTACATACACGCTCTGGGGACATCAGAGACTTATTTTACATCTTGTGAAAAGGGCATTATACCACCCCTTTAATATTAATTTACATTATGTACATGCTCTTGTCCCACAAATAATAAAACAAGATACTAAAATCTCTCTGTTCTATCATCGTGTTTCACAGGAAACAGTAGAATATGCCTTCCTGATCATTTTCACGATTGAAACCTTCCTGAAGATCATCGCGTATGGACTGGTGATGCACCAGAACTCCTATGTGAGAAACGGCTGGAATATGCTGGATTTTGTCATCGTCATCGTTGGGTGAGTGAACAGTTCGTTTTTATATTCCTTTACAGGGTTACCCTTGTAAAAACGAAGTGCACTTTAGCATTATTACTGTAATAATATACTTTATAAGAATATACTTAAGTGTGAACTGTTTTCAGACACTAAATTGCATGTTAGTTACAATTAAATGAAAATGTATTTACCTTTATTAAATGCAAGTTCAACTAATGCTAGATTTAAAGGTACAATATGTAATAAAATATCCAAAAATCACTTGCACAGTGTGATATATTTCCTGCAGTTGTGTACTTACAATATCCCAAAAGTCTCCAAAGATTTTTTATTTCAGAGAAATTCCAATTTTAAATAAGTGGCCGTCCCGGGAAAAAAATGTCGCCTGTCAATGACGCAATATCCGCGCTATCCTCGGTTTCCGCTCATACTGCCATAGCCATGACGTAACCATGGCGACAGACGTGGACAACTGCGTAGTGCGTAACGTTTAGCGGCACGCAGTTCTTGTTTCTTTCAAACATAGACCATGGCAAGCAGACTTTGGGACAAACAAGGAGAACTAAAATGAGGATCAACATCAGCGTGGTGTTTGTGAGATGCCGAGAGCTAGCGTCCGCGGCTAACTTGGACTCGACAGAGCTTCACGAGTCACGACAGCTTTATTAGACAGGTGAGCAAATGTACATAAAACAAATCAATGTTAGTTTTATAACGTTAGCTCAACATGATGAAATGTTAGAATATGGTCAGTATGTTATTCTAATGCTGATCTAGCTTAACGTTACTGCTAGTTTCGTATAGCAAACGAACTAACACGTAGTATAACATTATAACTTTCAACACACATTTAAACGGCGTTTAGTGTGATAGTGTAACGTTAGACCGAGTGAAGCAGCGCTGCGTTACCTCACAAGTTTAATTCGTCTAATAAACTGACCTGTGTGAGTAATCCAGCACTTAGTTCGGTAGAATTAAATGTCCTTATTCCTTTATATCCGCGGGACTCGCGTGTGATCTGTCTCTTTAGCAATCGCGACCTGCTTCATACCACTGTAATGTTAAAAAACATGAATGTTTGCACTCATCCATAAACATTATTAGATCCATCAGCTTGACAGCAAGTCCCATCATTCAGCTCATCACTGCGTCATCATCCTACGCCTGTGTTATTGTTGGAAACTGCGCCCTCTTGTGGCGAAAACATCTTACATATTGTGCCTTTAATATAGTTCAATGTAATTTTGTAATTTGTGTATTCAAATATGTTTGTAATTACACATTTTTAGTGATATTGCAATTTAGTACATTTAAAATACATTAACTTTAAATCTAAAATACAATTTTGAGGCTTTACATGTGCTTAGTCAGCACATCAAAATAAGTGTACTTTTTCAAAGCATGACAAAGGTTTATTAACATATATTTATAAGTGTCTTTTATTTTTTTCTTGTACCAAATGTGCAAGTCACATGTGTGTGAACATACTCGCAAAATTGTGACCTGTCTCGTAATTTCATAGCTGTTTGTGACATGACTCTTCATATGTGCTCATTAAAATAATCGGCTGGCTAAGATGGATTCCGGGTGATATATGAATAAAATGTAGGGTTCGACACTGCGTCTTGGTGTTGATGCTATGAGGAATGGCATCAGCGTCAGCATTGTAACCTCATGCCAATATTCATTGGCCGACAACAGTTCCTGTATTATCATCCGTTGTCATGGTTTCTAATTAGTTTCACCTGTTCCCAGTTCCTTTGATTAGTCTCCTTGTATGATCATTTATCTTAGTTACTTTTGTTCTGTGTTTAGTCTCATTTATGTTCATGTGTTTGTGCTATTCTGTAGTCCTGCATGTTACGTTTTAGATTTATTCATTAAAGGCTGTTTTTGTTGATCATTTTGTGCTTTATACAGCCATAATGTTACATATACTATTCAACAAGAAATAATTATAAAGTAAATTATTTTTAAAATTGTTCATTTGTAAGTTAATATATGAGCAATCTTATAGTTTATAGTTAAAAAGAGTAAACGGGCATTCCCTTATTTTTGTCATGAGTTATGTACAGTAGTTTATCAATTACTCAAACCCACACGACTTTTGCAAATGTAGATATTTTTTAATATTCTCTTCTAATTTTTGCAACCAAATTTTTCAAGATTCAAAAAGTTCATAAAGACATTGAAAAAGTAATATACACTACCGTTCAAAAGTTTGGGGTCGGTACGATTTTAAATACTTTTAAAAGAATTCTCTTCTGCTAACCATGGCTGCGCTTATTTGATTAAAAATACAACAAAAATCAGTTATAGTATTAAATATTATCTCCAGTGTAAATCAGCTGTTTTCTGTGTGAATATATAGTAAAGTGTAATTTATTCCTGTGATCAAAGCTGAATTTTCAGCATCACCAGTGTCAGTGTCTTCAGTGTCAAATGATCCTTCACAAATCAGTATAATATGAGGATTTGATGCTCAAGAAACATTTATTATTATTATCAATGTTGAAACAGTTGTTGGTCTGTCAGTTGTACAGTTTTTTTGTTTGTTTTAGGATTCTTTGATGAATAGGAAGTTCAAAAGACTTTTGTAACATTATAAATGTCTTTACTGTCACTTTCGATCAAATTAATTATTCCTTGATAAATAAAAGTATTGATTTCTTTCCTCCAAAAAATAAAAATAAAATTCTCACTGACCCCAAACTTTTGAACAGTAGTGTATGTGAACCAAGCAGTTAATCAACATCTAATGAAGGGACATGTTAACTTAATCTGATGAACAGGTTTAATAAACATTAGTTCTCACCTAAAAGAGCTAGCTTTTGTGTTTAGCATCAAATGTGGTCTTCAAATGCATGTGTTTAATGATCTTTTAATGATGGCGAATGAACCCGGTATTTTGGGTTGACCTACAAATCGACATCATGATTAAACAGCTCTGTTGGAAGAAGCTCATGTCAGCTAGTAATTGTTGAAAGGATTTTAGTAAATATGCCAAGGATTTTGGCACAAAGCTGTTCACAAGGGCTTACAACCTGATCAAATGTCTGATCTATGATCTATCTGATTTAATGTGATTAACTGCAGTCAGGCGGGAGGGAACCCAGTGCATGAGGTCAGAGGTCATGGTAGATGTCGGATCCTTAGGGATCACGCTGAATCTCATCTGTGGCGTCCTCAAGCCCTGGCGCCAGATGAGTGTCATTTCATACAGATCCATGAAATAAGAAAGAGAAAACCCACCTGGCTTGACATTGGGCCTATTTACACCTGGTCACTAAGACAAATGCCCTCTGAAGCAAGTTCGAGACTAATTTAAATCTGATCACCTAAACCATTTCAGGAGGTGGTTTGAGATGCGCTCCACAAGTTTAAATGCATGTAGTTGTTGAAGCCACATATGTACATTTTATTTCTCCCAAACTACGCATATTATGTCCTCGAGTCATTTGTAATCTCTGTAAATAGTATTTGTAATGTTGCACTGCCTTTAGCATGAGTCTTTGTCATCACTATAGTTTTCACACTTGTCAACATCGGCATTTTTTTCATTGCCATGAAATTCACTACGACATGGTGTAACTTTCCTGAACTTCTTGAATATTGCTTTTCATCTCACTTAAGCAACATAACCATCTGTGCAAAGTTTACCTTGTTGGTAGTTTGTACTGTAACTGTGATGCAGATCAACATTTTCTCTTTTGTCTATATCTATTTGCACATGATTAAGAACACACACAGTAAACTCCTAATAATAAAGGTTCCAAAAGTAGTTTTTTGCAGTGATGTCATGTAGCAGATGATGTCACCAACGTCTCCTCACTGACGTCACTCAATTCTAAAACTTGAGTACCTGATTCGGCAAGATCGATACGTCAGTCGCAAAGGAACTAGAGCTTATTCTCTGGCCGAGCCCGAACTTGCGGGCCGATATTTCCCGTCACTATCCTCGGGCCGGGCCCTTGATCTAGAGACGTGCACTCCCAATGCAAAAGAGTGCGGCGATGGCAATGCACTCTCTGTGTGTGTGCGGTTTGCGGGAAAATAAAAAGATTCCCGGGACTCCCGCAAACTAGAAATATCTATGAATAAAACATATACAAACTAATACATTTTTGCAGAAAAGCAACAACAACTAAAACATAATAGAAACGATTTACAGGCCAGAGTTTCCCTTTAAAACACTGGAACAATCCTTCCTAAAACGCATTAAGCTTTAGTTTACAAAGACGTGAAACTCACCGAGTGGCCTGGGGTGTTCACTGATATGCTCACACAAAAATCGCTGCAAAAGATGCTTTCCAACAAGTTTCATCGTAGTTTTTGTCCAAGTCAAGTAGAAATGATCTTAAAACAGGGCTTTAAGTGTAAAATACCGAACTTGTCCTTTAAGATTAGAGAAAATAATATTACCGTTTTCTACTTCAAGTTTAATTCAATGGGCCCTATCTTGCACCCAGCGCACGATCTGAAACGCAAGTGTCAAAGCGCAAAGCGCAAGTAACTTTGTGGGCGGATCCCGGCGCTGTTGCTATTTTCCCGGCGGGATAAATGCCTCTTGCGCCTGGCGCAAATCTAAAAGAGGTTGGTCTGAAGTAGCTTCATTATTCATAGGTGTGGTTTGGGCGTAACGTGGAATAAACCAATCAGAGCGTCATCTCACATTCCCTTTAAGAGCAGGTGCGCATGTTGCATGGCGGATTGCTATTATAACGGCGGATTCACCAGGCGCGCGTCAGGAGCGGTTCACAGCCGAGGAGACCGACGTTCTTGTCAGGACCGTGAAAGACAGAGAAGTGACGTTGTATTGCGTGTTTTGCGTGCACCTGTAAACTATGGCATAAACCCTCATGCAAACACCCTCAGACGGCACTGTTTATTGACTGTCTGAAGTAGAATGCATGCAGAAATAACAAGAAATTCAACGTTCAAATCAGACTTATCTATCTATCTATCTATCTATCTATCTATCTATCTATCTATCTATCTATCTATCTATCTATCTATCTATCTATCTATCTATCTATCTATCTATCTATCTATCTATCTATCTATCTATCCATCTATCTATCTATCGTGGGTGGGTTTCTCCCATCCCCATACAAATCAGCGTCGGTTAAACAGGCGTGGGAGGAAAAAAAACTAAATTTTCATGGACACCACAATGATTTCCCTCATGTGTTAATATTTTTCCTTGTTATAATGTATGATTTGCAAAAATAAAAACTGCTGCATCTGTGTTGATGAGATAATCAAAGTGTATGCGCGTTGTGCACCCGCTACATTATGGCCAAGCATGCGCGCTTAAAATAGCATAATGAACAACGCGCAACGCGCCACTGACTTTAGACTAGGTTTTTTCTGGTCAGTGGCGCAATTGTTTTATAGAACAGCAAAATAGCATGAGGGAAAGTTTGCGCCGGAACACGCCTCCTCTTTGCGCTGAACCGCCCCGGGGAGCGCAAGTGTATTTCTTAGTTAACCGACGTGCGTCTGTGGAGGGAAAAGTCCGCTTTGCGCGGGTGCAAAATAGGAATGATACATGCGTCAGTGTACAAAGTCATTTGCGCCGAGTGCAAGATAGAGCCCAATGTGTTACTTGCCATTTCTTTGTAATTACTTGTGAAATTTACTAGCAATTTCTGAGTGAAAATTGTTCCTATACCAAATTGTTTTAGAGTCTTTGTATGAACTAACATATAACACTCTGTTATATTTCATTAATACTGATGAGTGTGTGTGTGTGTGTGTTCCTAGTCTCTTCAGTGTTGTGCTGGAGCTGATAACCAAAGATCGAGATGTCAGCGGGCAGACGGGTGGAAAGCCAGGCGGGTTCGATGTCAAGGCTTTACGAGCGTTCAGAGTTCTGCGGCCCCTTCGTCTGGTCTCAGGAGTGCCAAGTGCGTCCACATCTTTACCCAGCATTCACTGACAGAACAGCCTAATAACATGCTGATAATAACACACTCAGCTGCTCGTGCGTCCCTGTGAAAAAGAACTACACTTTAGCACACTATTAAAAAAAAAATATATATTTTAAAAGAATATTATGTAAGCTTGTTTCCGCCACAGAATGAAAAATAAAAAAGGTAATTGCGACTTTTTATTTCACAATTCTGACTTTATTTCTCCGAATTGATTGATATAAAGTCGCAATTGCGTGTTGTGAAGTCAGAATTGCGTGATATAAAGTCGCAATTGCGTGTTGTAAAGTCAGAATTGCGTGATATAAAGTCGCAATTGCGTGTTGTAAAGTCAGAATTGCGTGATATAAAGTCGCAATTGCGTGTTGTAAAGTCAGAATTGATTGATATAAAGTCGTAATTGCGTGTTGTGAAGTCAGAATTGTGTGATATAAAGTCGCAATTGCGTGTTGTAAAGTCAGAATTGCGTGATATAAAGTCGCAATTGCGTGTTGTAAAGTCAGAATTGCGTGATATAAAGTCGCAATTGCGTGTTGTAAAGTCAGAATTGATTGATATAAAGTCGCAATTGCGTGTTGTGAAGTCAGAATTGCGTGATATAAAGTCGCAATTGCGTGTTGTAAAGTCAGAATTGATTGATATAAAGTCGCAATTGCGTGTTGTGAAGTCAGAATTGCGTGATATAAAGTCGCAATTGCGTGTTGTAAAGTCAGAATTGCGTGATATAAAGTCGCAATTGCGTGTTGTGAAGTCAGAATTGATTGATATAAAGTCGCAATTGCGTGTTGTGAAGTCAGAATTGCGTGATATAAAGTCGCAATTGCGTGTTGTAAAGTCAGAATTGCGTGATATAAAGTCGCAATTGCGTGTTGTGAAGTCAGAATTGCGTGATATAAAGTCGCAATTGCGTGTTGTGAAGTCAGAATTGCGTGATATAAAGTCGCAATTGCGTGTTGTAAAGTCAGAATTGCGTGATATAAAGTCGCAATTGCGTGTTGTAAAATCAGAATTGATTGATATAAAGTCGCAATTGCGTGTTGTGAAGTCAGAATTGCGTGATATAAAGTCGCAATTGCGTGTTGTAAAGTCAGAATTGATTGATATAAAGTCGCAATTGCGTGTTGTGAAGTCAGAATTGCGTGATATAAAGTCGCAATTGCGTGTTGTAAAGTCAGAATTGCGTGATATAAAGTCGCAATTGCGTGTTGTAAAGTCAGAATTGCGTGATATAAAGTCGCAATTGCATGTTGTGAAGTCAGAATTGCGTGATATAAAGTCGCAATTGCGTGTTGTAAAGTCAGAATTGCGTGATATAAAGTCGCAATTGCGTGTTGTGAAGTCAGAATTGCGTGATATAAAGTCGCAATTGCGTGTTGTGAAGTCAGAATTGCGTGATATAAAGTCGCAATTGCGTGTTGTAAAGTCAGAATTGATTGATATAAAGTCGCAATTGCGTGTTGTGAAGTCAGAATTGCGTGATATAAAGTCGCAATTGCGTGTTGTGAAGTCGGAATTGCGTGATATAAAGTCGCAATTGCGTGTTGTAAAGTCAGAATTGCGTGATATAAAGTCGCAATTGCGTGTTGTGAATAGGGGTGTGACGGTTATTATATAACCGTGAGACCGACGGTTATAGTTGAACACCGTCATTAGAACTCTATAACCGCCAAAACCGTACGTGCTATTAAAATATTTTTTACAAACATTTTTATCATAGAGAATGTTTATATACTAATATCAGCTTAAGAGGGAAACGGAGGCTGCTACTGCTGGGGATGATTCGGGAGAGGTCTGTGCACCTTTACCGATCAGAGCGCGCGCTGACACGGAGTAAAGCCTTGTTTATACTCGACGCGTCCGCACGAGCCCGAAGGTGCGCGCGGCAAAAATGACGCGTTCGGTGCGCAAGACCGGCAAGACCCCATTTGGCTTGGCTGTGTGCACGGCTTTTTTTGTAACAGCGCGCGCGGCGCCGCGTCCGAGGATGACCGACTTCAAGCCGAATCTGCACGAGCATGAACGTCTCACCGCACCGGCACGCAGTTTGCTCGACTAAATTGCAAAGTTCATTCGAAGTTTTTTTCGTTAAGGTTTTGTTTACTGTGTGTGATTTATTTAAAACAAAGCACGTTCATTGCAACGTTTGTTTGTTTTGTTTGTTAAGGATTTGTTTACTGTGTGATACATTTAATGGAATGCACATTCACTTCTAGTTGTCTTGCTGTTCATGTTAAATAAACGGCAGTAGCTAATCAGTGTCTGCTTGTTTATTCAAACTAAGCTGTCCTATAACAGACGAACAGTTATTCAACCCCCCCCCCGACGGTTATGTTACGAACCGTCACATTTGACTCACGTCATAACCGTCATTACCAATTCTGAAACCGGCACACCCCTAGTTGTGAAGTCAGAATTGCGTGATATAAAGTCGCAATTGCGTGTTGTAAAGTCAGAATTGATTGATATAAAGTCGCAATTGCGTGTTGTAAAGTCAGAATTGCGTGATATAAAGTCGCAATTGCGTGTTGTGAAGTCAGAATTGCGTGATATAAAGTCGCAATTGCGTGTTGTAAAGTCAGAATTGATTGATATAAAGTCGCAATTGCGTGTTGTGAAGTCAGAATTGCGTGATATAAAGTCGCAATTGCGTGTTGTAAAGTCAGAATTGATTGATATAAAGTCCCAATTGCGTGTTGTAAAGTCAGAATTGCGTGATATAAAGTCGCAATTGCGTGTTGTGAAGTCAGAATTGCGTGATATAAAGTCGCAATTGCGTGTTGTAAAGTCAGAATTGATTGATATAAAGTCGCAATTGCGTGTTGTGAAGTCAGAATTGCGTGATATAAAGTCGCAATTGCGTGTTGTAAAGTCAGAATTGCGTGATATAAAGTCCCAATTGCGTGTTGTAAAGTCAGAATTGCGTGATATAAAGTCGCAATTGCGTGTTGTAAAGTCAGAATTGATTGATATAAAGTCGCAATTGCGTGTTGTAAAGTCAGAATTGATTGATATAAAGTCGCAATTGCGTGTTGTGAAGTCAGAATTGCGTGATATAAAGTCGCAATTGCGTGTTGTAAAGTCAGAATTGATTGATATAAAGTCGCAATTGCGTGTTGTAAAGTCAGAATTGCGTGATATAAAGTCGCAATTGCGTGTTGTAAAGTCAGAATTGCGTGATATAAAGTCGCAATTGCGTGTTGTGAATAGGGGTGTGACGGTTATTATATAACCGTGAGACCGACGGTTATAGTTGAACACCGTCATTAGAACTCTATAACCGCCAAAACCGTACGTGCTATTAAAATATTTTTTACAAACATTTTTTATCATAGAGAATGTTTATATACTAATATCAGCTTAAGAGGGAAACGGAGGCTGCTACTGCTGGGGATGATTCGGGAGAGGTCTGTGCACCTTTACCGATCAGAGCGCGCGCTGACACGGAGTAAAGCCTTGTTTATACTCGACGCGTCCGCACGAGCCAGAAGGTGCGCGCGGCAAAAATGACGCGTTCGGTGCGCAAGACCGGCAAGACCCCATTTGGCTTGGCTGTGTGCACGGCTTTTTTTGTAACAGCGCGCGCGGCGCCGCGTCCGAGGATGACCGACTTCAAGCCGAATCTGCACGAGCATGAACGTCTCACCGCACCGGCACGCAGTTTGCTCGACTAAATTGCAAAGTTCATTCGAAGTTTTTTTCGTTAAGGTTTTGTTTACTGTGTGTGATTTATTTAAAACAAAGCACGTTCATTGCAACGTTTGTTTGTTTTGTTTGTTAAGGATTTGTTTACTGTGTGATACATTTAATGGAAAGCACATTCACTTCTAGTTGTCTTGCTGTTCATGTTAAATAAACGGCAGTAGCTAATCAGTGTCTGCTTGTTTATTCAAACTAAGCTGTCCTATAACAGACGAACAGTTATTCAACCCCCCCCCCCCGACGGTTATGTTACGAACCGTCACATTTGACTCACGTCATAACCGTCATCACCAATTCTGAAACCGGCACACCCCTAGTTGTGAAGTCAGAATTGCGTGATATAAAGTCGCAATTGCGTGTTGTAAAGTCAGAATTGATTGATATAAAGTCGCAATTGCGTGTTGTAAAGTCAGAATTGCGTGATATAAAGTCGCAATTGCGTGTTGTGAAGTCAGAATTGCGTGATATAAAGTCGCAATTGCGTGTTGTAAAGTCAGAATTGATTGATATAAAGTCGCAATTGCGTGTTGTGAAGTCAGAATTGCGTGATATAAAGTCGCAATTGCGTGTTGTAAAGTCAGAATTGATTGATATAAAGTCCCAATTGCGTGTTGTAAAGTCAGAATTGCGTGATATAAAGTCGCAATTGCGTGTTGTGAAGTCAGAATTGCGTGATATAAAGTCGCAATTGCATGTTGTAAAGTCAGAATTGATTGATATAAAGTCGCAATTGCGTGTTGTGAAGTCAGAATTGCGTGATATAAAGTCGCAATTGCGTGATATAAAGTCCCAATTGCGTGTTGTAAAGTCAGAATTGCGTGTTGTAAAGTCAGAATTACGTGATATAAAGTCGCAATTGCGTGTTGTAAAGTCAGAATTGATTGATATAAAGTCGCAATTGCGTGTTGTAAAGTCAGAATTGATTGATATAAAGTCGCAATTGCGTGTTGTGAAGTCAGAATTGCGTGATATAAAGTCGCAATTGCGTGTTGTAAAGTCAGAATTGATTGATATAAAGTCGCAATTGCGTGTTGTAAAGTCAGAATTGCGTGATATAAAGTCCCAATTGCGTGTTGTAAAGTCAGAATTGCGTGATATAAAGTCGCAATTGCGTGTTGTAAAGTCAGAATTGATTGATATAAAGTCGCAATTGCGTGTTGTAAAGTCAGAATTGCGTGATATAAAGTCGCAATTGCGTGTTGTAAAGTCAGAATTGATTGATATAAAGTCGCAATTGCGTGTTGTAAAGTCAGAATTGCGTGATATAAAGTCCCAATTGCGTGTTGTAAAGTCAGAATTGCGTGATATAAAGTCGCAATTGCGTGTTGTGAAGTCAGAATTGCGTGATATAAAGTCGCAATTGCGTGTTGTAAAGTCAGAATTGATTGATATAAAGTCGCAATTGCGTGTTGTAAAGTCAGAATTGCGTGATATAAAGTCGCAATTGCGTGTTGTAAAGTCAGAATTGCGTGATATAAAGTCGCAATTGCGTGTTGTGAAGTCAGAATTGCGTGATATAAAGTCGCAATTGCGTGTTGTAAAGTCAGAATTGATTGATATAAAGTCGCAATTGCGTGTTGTGAAGTCAGAATTGCGTGATATAAAGTCGCAATTGCGTGTTGTAAAGTCAGAATTGCGTGATATAAAGTCGGAATTGCGTGTTGTAAAGTCAGAATTGATTGATATAAAGTCGCAATTGCGTGTTGTGAAGTCAGAATTGCGTGATATAAAGTCGCAATTGCGTGTTGTAAAGTCAGAATTGCGTGATATAAAGTCGCAATTGCGTGTTGTGAAGTCAGAATTGTGTGATATAAAGTCGCAATTGCGTGTTGTAAAGTCAGAATTGCGTGATATAAAGTCGCAATTGCGTGTTGTGAAGTCAGAATTGCGTGATATAAAGTCGCAATTGCGTGTTGTGAAGTCAGAATTGCGTGATATAAAGTCGCAATTGCGTGTTGTGAAGTCAGAATTGCGTGATATAAAGTCGCAATTGCGTGTTGTGAAGTCAGAATTGCGTGATATAAAGTCGCAATTGCGTGTTGTAAAGTCAGAATTGATTGATATAAAGTCGCAATTGCGTGTTGTAAAGTCAGAATTGATTGATATAAAGTCGCAATTGCATGTTGTGAAGTCAGAATTGCGTGATATAAAGTCGCAATTGCGTGTTGTAAAGTCAGAATTGATTGATATAAAGTCGCAATTGCGTGTTGTAAAGTCAGAATTGCGTGATATAAAGTCAGAATTGATTGATATAAAGTCGCAATTGCGTGTTGTAAAGTGGTAAAGAATTGTGAGATATAAACTATTCTGAGGGGAAAAAAGTTGGCCTTTTTTCCCCTTAGAATTGGTCTGATAACTCGCAATTGCAAGTTTATATCTCACAATTCTGAGAAAAGATGTCAAAGATGAATTATGTGTTATAAAGTCAGAATTGCGAGATGTAAACTCGCAATTGTGAGAAAAAAAGTCAGAATTGTGAGATAAAAAGTCTCGCAATATCTCGATTGCGACTTTATATCTCGCAATTGCGACTTTATTTCTTACAATTCTGACTTCTTATGTCGCAATTATTTATTTTATTTTTTTATTCAGTGGCGGAAACAAGCTTCCATAGAATATACTTGAGTGCGAGTGAAATATAATGTTTTCGGACTTTCAATTACGTGTTAGTTACAATTAAATGAAACTGTATTATAGTTTACATTTATATTAAATGCAATTATTTAAACTTAAGTAGGACTTTTATCTTCATATGTAATTTCATAATTATTTCTATTGTCACTGAAATATGGTTAAAGTCTATTGTCGAATGTACTGACAAACATTTATGATAAACTAAAATGCACATTAATGTATGTCATGTACTTAAATATACTTTATACACCATATAAATGTAATCTCAAATACACTACAGGTAATTATAATCAAGTGCTTTATCTGATTTAGCATGCTATTCAACACATAAAAAGTGTACTTATTTTAAGCATGACAAAAGATTATTAAAACATAATTTAAATTTACTTTAAGGTGAAACTTTTAATTTGACATTATTACAAAGTGCACTTTTTAAAAGTGTACTTAAGTGTGTTAAGAAACATGAAAGTGAACATTTAGGACTGTTACGTGACCTTTATAATGGCAGATGAACCTTCTAAAATAAAGAACAGTCATTTAGGACTGTTTCATGACCTCTGTAAGGGCAAATAAATGTTGTAAAAGTACACTTAAGTGGACTTTTATTTCATTAATTTTATACATTTTAGATATACATATAATAATCAAATCTTCTCATTTAGATTTGAAGTACACTATCAGTGCAAAATTAAGCACACTTTTTTCATAAGGGGTTTATGTGTGTGTGTGTGTGTGTGTGTGTAGGCTTACAGGTGGTGCTGAACTCCATAATTAAAGCCATGGTTCCTCTGCTTCACATCGCTCTGCTCGTACTCTTCGTCATCATCATCTACGCCATCATCGGTCTGGAGCTGTTCATCGGGAAGATGCACTCAACCTGCTATCTAAACGGCACGCGTCAGTGTGTTCTCACATTCATTAGATTATTTACAAACAATAAAAGCTCCTTTCTAAAATTTATTTTGGATTACACACATCATAATATATCAGATAATGTTTCTTAAAGGGATAGTTCACCCAAAAATGAAAATTAGCCCATGATTTTCTCACCCTGAAGCCATCCTAGGTGTATATGACATTCTTCTTTCAGACAAAGAAGAATGCACTTTTATGATGGATAGATGCACTTTTATGATGGATAGATGCACTTTTATGATGGACAGATGCACTTTTATGATGGATAGATGCACTTTTATGATGGATATATGCACTTTTATGATGGACAGATGCACTTTTATGATGGATATATGCACTTTTATGATGGATAGATGCACTTTTATGATGGATAGATGCACTTTTATGATGGACAGATGCACTTTTATGATGGACAGATGCTCTTTTATGATGGACAGATGCACTTTTATGATGGACAGATGCACTTTTATGATGGACAGATGCACTTTTATGATGGACAGATGCACTTTTATGATGGATAGATGCACTTTAATGATGGATAGATGCACTTTTATAATGGATAGATGCACTTTTATGATGGATAGATGCACTTTTATAATGGATAGATGCACTTTTATGATGGATAGATGCACTTTTATGATGAATAGATGCACTTTTATAATGGACAGATGCACTTTTATGATGGAAAGATGCACTTTTATGATGGATAGATGCACTTTAATGATGGATAGATGCACTTTTATGATGATAGATGCACTTTTATAATGGATAGATGCACTTTAATGATGGATAGATGCACTTTTATGATGGAGAGATGCACTTTTATGATGGACAGATGCATTATGATGGACAGATGCACTTTTATGATGGATAGATGCACTTTTATGATGGATAGATCCACTTTTATGATGGATAGATGCACTTTTATGATGGAGAGATGCACTTTTATGATGGACAGATGCACTTTTATGATGGACAGATACACTTTTATGATGGATAGATGCACTTTTATGATGGATAGATGCACTTTTATGACGGACAGATGCACTTTTATGATGGACAGATGCACTTTTATGATGGACAGATGCACTTTTATGATGGACAGATGCACTTTTATGATGGATAGATGCACTTTTATAATGGATAGATGCACTTTTATCATGGATAGATGCACTTTTATAATGGATAGATGCACTTTAATGATGGATAGATGCACTTTTATGATGATAGATGCACTTTTATGATGGATAGATCCACTTTTATGATGGATAGATGCACTTTTATGATGGAGAGATGCACTTTTATGATGGACAGATGCACTTTTATGATGGACAGATGCACTTTTATGATGGACAGATGCACTTTTATGATGGATAGATGCACTTTTATGATGGAGAGATGCACTTTTATGATGGACAGATGCACTTTTATGATGATAGATGCACTTTTATGATGGACAGATGCACTTTTATGATGGACAGATGCACTTTTATGATGGATAGATGCACTTTAATGATGGATAGATGCACTTTTATAATGGATAGATGCACTTTTATGATGGATAGATGCACTTTTATGATGGATAGATGCACTTTTATAATGGATAGATGCACTTTTATGATGGATAGATGCACTTTTATGATGAATAGATGCACTTTTATAATGGACAGATGCACTTTTATGATGGAAAGATGCACTTTTATGATGGATAGATGCACTTTAATGATGGATAGATGCACTTTTATGATGATAGATGCACTTTTATAATGGATAGATGCACTTTAATGATGGATAGATGCACTTTTATGATGGAGAGATGCACTTTTATGATGGACAGATGCACTTTTATGATGGACAGATGCACTTTTATGATGGATAGATGCACTTTTATGATGGACAGATGCACTTTTATGATGGATAGATGCACTTTTATGATGGATAGATGCACTTTTATGATGGACAGATGCACTTTTATGATGGACAGATGCACTTTTATGATGGATAGATCCACTTTTATGATGGATAGATGCACTTTTATGATGGAGAGATGCACTTTTATGATGGACAGATGCACTTTTATGATGGACAGATACACTTTTATGATGGATAGATGCACTTTTATGATGGATAGATGCACTTTTATGACGGACAGATGCACTTTTATGATGGATAGATGCACTTTTATGATGGACAGATGCACTTTTATGATGGACAGATGCACTTTTATGATGGATAGATGCACTTTTATAATGGATAGATGCACTTTTATAATGGATAGATGCACTTTTATAATGGATAGATGCACTTTAATGATGGATAGATGCACTTTTATGATGATAGATGCACTTTTATGATGGATAGATCCACTTTTATGATGGATAGATGCACTTTTATGATGGAGAGATGCACTTTTATGATGGACAGATGCACTTTTATGATGGACAGATGCACTTTTATGATGGAGAGATGCACTTTTATGATGGAGAGATGCACTTTTATGATGGACAGATGCACTTTTATGATGGATAGATGCACTTTTATGATGGACAGATGCATTTTTATGATGGATAGATGCACTTTTATGATGGATAGATGCACTTTTATGATGGAGAGATGCACTTTTATGATGGACAGATGCACTTTTATGATGGACAGATGCACTTTTATGATGGATAGATGCACTTTTATGATGAATAGATGCACTTTTATAATGGATAGATGCACTTTTATGATGGATAGATGCACTTTTATGATGGACAGATGCACTTTTATGATGGACAGATGCACTTTTATGATGGATAGATGCACTTTTATGATGGATAGATGCACTTTTATAATGGATAGATGCACTTTAATGATGGATAGATGCACTTTTATGATGACAGATGCACTTTTATGATGGACAGATGCACTTTTATGATGGATAGATGCACTTTTATGATGGACAGATGCACTTTTATGATGGATAGATCATGCACTTTTATGATGGATAGATGCACTTTTATGATGGACAGATGCACTTTTATGATGGATAGATGCACTTTTATGATGGACAGATGCACTTTTTATCATGGATAGATGCACTTTTATGATGGATAGATGCACTTTTATGATGGACAGATGCACTTTTATGATGGACAGATGCACTTTTATAATGGATAGATGCACTTTAATGATGGATAGATGCACTTTTATGATGGATAGATGCACTTTTATCATGGATAGATGCACTTTTATCATGGATAGATGCACTTTTATCATGGATAGATGCACTTTTATCATGGATAGATGCACTTTTATGATGGATAGATGCACTTTTATCATGGATAGATGCACTTTTATGGACTTCAAAACAGAAACGGCCATTCACTCCCATTAAAAAGCTTGGAAGAGCCAGGACATTTTTTAATATAACTCTGATTGTATTCGTCTGAAAGAAGAATGTCATATACACCTAGGATGGCTTGAGGATGAGTAAATCATGGGGTAATTTTCATTTTTGGGTGAACTATCCCTTTAAAGATATCCTGACTAGTATGTTCATACAAACAGTAAAAATGGCACCTTTCCCTGAGAATGAGCCACGTGTTTCTCTCCACACAGGTACATTAGCAGAAGAGGATTCTGCTCCCTGTTCTCTTTCAGGTCATGGGCGTCACTGCCCTGTCAATGGCACCGTGTGTCGGGACGGCTGGCACGGGCCCAACAACGGCATCACTAACTTTGATAACTTCTTGTTTGCCATGTTGACTGTGTTCCAGTGCATCACCATGGAGGGCTGGACCGATGTGCTGTACTGGGTGAGACTTGCACTGAATTCAAGCAATAGTAGTATATCACTAGCCACGTTTACCCTTTCCATTAGCCTGCGCAAATTGAAATTGAGAATTGAAAATACGCCCAATGGAAACATGTCAATTTAGCAAAAACTCCCATATATTCGCAAAAAAGTTTTTACGCTCACATGAGGTGGTTTTTCAGGCAATTCGAAAAAGGAATATTTCGCAAAACTGCAATGCAAACAGTTTTTGTGCATTTACAGTCACATGACGTACGTGACAGTCGATCAGTCTTTAAAGATGATGCGGTGTGTTTGGACAGAAGACGAGACAGAGTTCTTTATTAAACTCATAAAAGACAAAAGTATCACAGGAATACTGGATTATTAACAACAAAGAAATGCCACAATTTCTCAAGAGCTTGAAGCAGAAGGAGTGAGAAACACTCATATGAGCCGCTCTCAGTATACGGGTCTTTCCTTGGCTTTAATGCTGTGATAACACGCATACGTCTCCTTTGGTTAATAATAATGGCTAGTGCGGTGGCTGAGATATACGTAAACCTACCAACATCCGTTGCCATGATTTTTGGAACGACTTATCGCGAGAGGAAAAAATTACGCTTTAGTCGCATAACATCGATTGATGGAAATGCCGTCATTTCGCAAAAGTTTTTTTATCGACGTTTAGAAAATATCGCAAAAGTTTTGCGCAAATCTGTAATGGAAACGCGGCTACTGACGTTCGTGTCCACTTCCGCTCTAAGCGCTTTTCCATGACACACACACACACACACACACACACACACAGAGCTCAACAGATGCTAATGAGATTGACCCTCTAAGCCTGAAGGGACAAAGTCAGAAGACGGGCAAAATTGAGCCCTCAGGAAAACTTCAGCCTCTGTTTATAAGTGGTGGAGAAAAAACACAAATCAAGTAGATTGATTGATTGATTTGATTGATTTTTATTTCTGGATCCAAGACGATAAAACAGTAATCCAAAGGATAACATGCTAAAGTAAAATACTTATTTCCAGCACGGTCCTAGCTGTTACACACAAGAAACAATAGACAAGAAGCAAACAAACCAGACACACAAAAAAAAAAACATACAGTATGAGAAGGAGGGTAAATAGACATCACGTAAAAACAAACTAAATAAAAACCAAAAACGATGTAAACACTCTAATTTATCAATAAATATTCACCTTGTTCCATACAAGTTTCTTGACCTGTGTTTTAAAAATCCCTCGTGATGATAGGAGTTTTGTAGCAGTAGAAAAACTATTCCATGCCATGATACCCGTATAAAATAAATATTTTTTGATTGGATTAGTAGCTCTAGGAACTAGATGCTGGCCCTAGTATTATGAATATGCTGCGTATGGATCAGGGTTATGTTAGAGCATAAATATTTGGGGGCATGACCATAAACAATGTTAAACATATGGTTCAGCTTAAGTTGTTCTAGTCTTAGATGTACAGGTAGTAGACCAGCTCTTGTAAACTCCTCCCTACCTATATGAGTACGGGTTTTAATAGGTACCGAATAACATTGTTTTGCAGCACTTGGAATTTGTTATTAAGTTTCACAGCCAACCCAGAAAACCATGCAGAGCAAGCAAAATCTACATGGCATTGAATCAGAGTTAAAACCAATCATTTCTTTACAGAGAAATCAAAAAGCTTTGTCTTGCGATATAAAAACTGGCACATTTGGCTAAAACCTTGGCTGCAATATATTCACCTATAAGTAATTGATCCAATGTTAAACCCAAATATGTGACACTTGATTTGGATACAATTTCAGACCCATTCCACATCACCTTTAAAGTATTTAATTTTGCCAACTTCCTTTTTGTACCAAACAGGATTGATTGAGTCTTGCCCAGATGCATAGAGAGCGTATTGTCTACTAGCCACTGGTTGACAGACTCAAGCTCTATGCCAAGAGTATTTTCCATGTCTTTTACATTACACCCTGGGACAAGTAAAGCAGAATCCTCAGCATATAATAGCACCTTGCACCATAGACCAGCTGGGTGAACGTGATTTCGCCAAGTACCACATGTTCCTGGATCAACATCTTTGTTGATCCAGGAACAACGTTCCAATCAACCAATCAGATTTGAGGGACAAGTTTACAGTTTATGTCAAGTTTAGGCTTAGAACCAGGGTGAAGTACTTACACATCATTGTTATCCACCTATCATTACCCTCTGATTTTAGGGATAACTCATGGGTAGGGTTAGGTTTAGGGATTGGGTAAGGACTACATTTTGGGACAGGAATGTTGATCCAGGAACATGTCTTACTTGGCAAAATCACGGTGACCACCGCAGCTGATATGTCATTTATATATACTAAAAATAACAGGGGCCCCAGGATCGAACCCTGGGGCACCCCGCATGTTATACTCAGAGTGTCCCCTTAACATCACAGACCTGAGTCCTATCTGTTAGGTAAGAAGTGAACCATATGAGTGCTGAGTTACTAAAACCCATGCACTGTAATTTAGAAATCAAAATCTCGTGGTTCACAGTATCGAATGCTTTTTGCAGGTCAGGTAGTAGCATCCACACGAAGCCAGAGCTTTCCCTATCCGATCTTTTTTTTCCTTGTTCTAAATTTTTTTCCGTTAACACGGCGTTGTCTCAAGAAATATGCGTACACACGAAACCGACTGAAACCGATGTGGTATACATGCCAGACCAGTATGTGGCGCTGTAGTTCCGCCACAGAGATACACTTAACAAGGAGAAGAGGACTTGGAGGATGCGATAACCTTGCGCTCTACATACGAACCAAGGGTGTAATCCACCAGCCGGAAACTGAAGTCTCCCAGGGGCCGCCATTGGCTAGCAAGCCTTCGCCTGCTGTTAGCACTCCATACGCTGATTTCACTCAGCCGTTATTTTGAAATCGAAAGCGAGGCTCCGGTGGGAATGAAACCGGAAGTGCCGCCTTTAATCATAGGAGAGTCACGAATGCGATGGCGTATTGTTGTAGCCTGGCATGCCAGACCTACATCAAGATGTTAGGTCTGGGAACTCTCCATTGACATGACTCAATCCGAGGGGCGGGATAAACGGTTACCTTTCAAAATCCCTCTGCACGCAATAGGATAGCGCTACAACCAACCAGAGCAACGAACGGTTGTGGATGAGTGAGTGCCATGCGTTTTTCCACCAGCGGAGCTAATTGATATATTAAACTTTGCCGTATCAGGTCGGCAAAACTCCGAACACATCTTCCTTTTTTAAGAATGACTTAAGTGACGTTCTCTTAACTCCAAGTCCTCCAGAGTCGCGGCCAAAGCCGATTCGAAAGACCGCTGCATCTTCATTGTTTTCAAGTAGCAGGGAAATCACCTATGGAAATCACGCGGAACGTCATGAACTCTGCCGTCATTGTGTTAAGCCCGCCCGCCGACTCTATACACGATGTGATTGGCCTGACCAGAAATTGTTTTTTTCAGCTAAAACGTCTATGGAGAGTTGCTAGACCACACTGGCTGCGAAATAATTCTCGCTGCCGCTAGGGTGCGTCTAGATTTCTAGGCTAGTATTGTTGTGTTTAATGTAGAAATTATTTATTCTAAAAATGTACATACATTTCTTTCATACTTTAGACTATATACAGTGAAATTCATTTATAAATATATTTTTTTAAATATATAATTCAGAAAGTAAAAAAAGAAGCAGGAATGAACTATATACATGTCCTATATTGGATATTAACATCCAATAGTGTAAATCGCGGCAGCAGCTTCAGGTTGGTAGTCCAAGGCATTGTTGTTTATCTGTACTTCCAGGGTTCTTCCCACCGGAGCCTCGCTTTCGATTTCAAAATGGCGGCTGCGTGAAATCAGCGTATTGACTCCCATTCATTTTGGCGTCACTTTGACAGTGAATAAATTTACATTTGAGGCGTTTAAAGACTCCATTTGTCCATTGTTTATTTCTAAAGAAACACAACAATGTATAAAAGGCTCCATTACCTTGTATCTTACGTTATGGCCCCGTAGAAGCCGTTTTTGTAAAAATAGGCTAACGATTGCGTCATAACCACTCGACTCTCTGTCGCACAGTAGAGAAATTACCGTACAGACAGGAGTAGAAGCTCACGGGCAATCGGGGGACGTGGAGGCATAAAGTCAAGGGAGAAGCCCATAGAGAGTCATAAAGTTGCTCCTGCTGCTGCTCATGGACAGCCAATACTCACGCTCTCCGGGTCTGTGAGATTCGGAAGGGAATGATTCAGATTCCTCTCGGCACAGCGACTAGAAGACTTACAGCTGTCAGAGAGGTTTCCACGTCACATCTCCGTCGTCAAGCTCAGTGTGAGTCTGCGCAGTGCGCTTGGCAATCAGGAAGTGAGTTCTTCTAATTGACTTCACTTTTCTCCGTTGAAGTCCATGGGGTCGCTGTGTCCATTTCTTTTACTGTCTATGATACGAACCCCACACGACAGCAAGGCGAAGATGAAGATTGCTCCCCGCAGGAGCAGAAGAGTGTGCTTTAGTAAAGCGAATAGGCTCAGGATCTTCTGCAGCGCGAACACAAGCATATAGTCCGCCATTGTTGTTGCTGCTACGTGTGACGTAGCGGTGTGTGTGACTAATGCTGACACGTGGTGTGATGACATCATCGTGTCACAAAATGTACGGATTGGCCGTACACACGAGAACGCAAGGGTGTCGGTTTCAGATTTATCCACTCTGGGACCCGGTTTAAAAAAATAGCGGTTTCAGTGTCCCGAAACGCCGGATCCGTCTGGACGAAACGCCAATACGATACAAAATGTGTACGTTTACAGTTAAACACGTCTGCGTGTGGACAGGGCCTGAGACAGGTGTCGGTAGAATATGCAGCTCTAAAGCCAGACTGGAGCTCATATAATACATCAAGCCGGATAAGACTCCACCTGTTCATACACAAGACACTCAGAAATAATAATTGTCTTTTTTTCTACCAATTTTGGTAACAATTACCAATTTTGTTGGAATATATCAAAGTATTTAGGTTGATTCAGCAATATTATCAAATAATATTTTTACTTGAATAAAAAACGTTAATTTAGATGTGATCATTTTTAGGTTTCAGTGTTTATGATTAGCAGTTGAGACTGAAGTAGAGTTTATAGGAAACTCAGACAGAATTGGCCAGTTTTGTTGCCGTAGTTTTGTACATCAGGGTGGATTCGGTAACGTGAGTTAATGCGAGAGATGTTGTGTGTTTCAGATGAATGACGCCATGGGTTTTGAGTTGCCTTGGGTCTATTTCGTCAGTCTGGTCATTTTCGGCTCCTTCTTTGTCCTTAATCTAGTACTGGGAGTTCTCAGTGGGTGAGTTATATTATTAAATGCTGTCCACAATCAGTTTCTGTACTTCCCATTTTCATAGATACACCTTTAAAAATGGCATTCATGTGAATGAGTTTGTCTGTGTGTGTCCACCGCAGCGAGTTCTCCAAGGAGCGCGAGAAGGCCAAGGCTCGTGGAGATTTCCAGAAACTGCGTGAGAAACAGCAGCTTGAAGAGGATCTGAAGGGATATCTGGATTGGATCACACAAGCTGAGGACATCGACCCTGATAATGATGAAGAGGGAGATCAGGAGGCCAAACGCAACCGTACGTCATTTTTTTATCTGTCTGAAACGCATTTGCACACATTAAAGGGTTAGTTCACCCAAAAATGAAAATGATGTCATTAATGACTCTCCCTCATGTCGCTCCAAGCCCGTAAGACCTCCGTTCATCTTCAGAACACAGTTTAAGATATTTTAGATTTAGTCCGAGAGCTTTCTGTCCCTCCATTGTAAATGTGTGTACGGTATACTGTCCTTGTCCAGAAAGGAAATAAACACATCATCAAAGTAGTCCATGTGACATCAGTGGGTTAGTTAGAGTGTGTTGAAGCATCGAAAATACATTTTGGTCCAAAAATAACCAAAACTAGGCCTTTATTCAGCATTGTATTGTCTTCCGGTTCTGTTGTGGATCCGCGTTCAGTGCCGCCGCTGACGTAAGACGCTGCTGACGTGTGTCCACACACACACACACACACACACACACACACACACACACACACACACACCAGACACACGTCAGCGGCGGCACTGAACGCGGATCCACAACAGAACCCGAATACACACACACACACACACACACACACACACACACCAGACACACGTCAGCAGCGTCTTACGTCAGCGGCGGCACTGAACGCGGATCCACAACAGAACCAGAATACACACACACACCAGACACACGTCAGCGGCGGCACTGAACGCGGATCCACAACAGAACCAGAATACACACACACACCAGACACACGTCAGCGGCGGCACTGAACGCGGATCCACAACAGAACCGGAAGACAATACAATGCTGAATAAAGTCCTAGTTTTGGTTATTTTTGGAGCAAAATGTATTTTCGATGCTTCAACACACTCTAACTAACCCACTGATGTCACATGGACTACTTTGATGATGTCTTTATCTCCTTTCTGGACAAGGACAGTATACCGTACACACATTTACAATGGAGGGACAGAAAGCTCTCGGACTAAATCTAAAATATCTTAAACTGTGTTCTGAAGATGAACGGAGGTCTGACGGGCTTGGAGCGACATGAGGGAGAGTCATTAATGACATCATTTTCATTTTTGGGTGAACTAACCCTTTAACAGTTCTATCCAAAGATCATACTGGAATCAAATCATAATGTTGACAACAATCCCATGTTTGTCAGATTTAAGCGTTCAGTTTATGCTTCTACCCATCAAAACTTTTAGTTTAGTGTGTGTTCATTCAAGCAGTCGACCTGTGGGTTGTGTTTATTTTATACCATTTAATTATAATAATATAATAATAATATAATATATATACCATAAAATAATATATTTTATACCAATATTAAGAGAGCAAATAAATGACAGCGAATCAGATATTGAATCAAGGTTATGGGGCTTTGAGTGCTAGAGGGACCATGGGAAAGTTTAGAGAAAAGCAGTGTACAATTTAAAATATATAAAATAAGATTAAATTAACTATCTAACTAAATACATTTGATTAAAATAAAAACAATTGTATTTAAATAAATAATGAATTAATACATTAGATTAAAATATATAGAATAAATAATTGAAATTTTATTTAATTAAAAATAAATATATAAACACTAAATTAATACAGTTGAAACAATAATAAATTAATACAGTTGAAATAAAATTATTTTTATTTTATATAAAAATAAATAACTACGTAAATAAACATTTGATTAAAATAAATAAATAGTAAATAAAATAGATTTAGTTTTAGTCATAGTCTTATGACTGCCATTTAGTCATATTTTAGTCATCAATTGTTTTAGTTTAAGTGTAGTTTTAGTCAACTAAATATTATACGATTTTTTTAATCTAATGGGTTTAGTCAAATTGTAATGCATCAATTAAGCATTTTTATACATTTCCGAACTCATTATACTCCTGGAGAAAACATCCATTAACCTGTTAATATGAACTATATTAAAGTTTGAACATGCAATACAGACTTTACAGATTTAAATGCTGTGACATAACATGTCCTTATCTATCTTAAAATTAAATAAAGCCACTTCTCATAAAGAAACAAGAACACGCTCTTCTGTTTAATTAATGATATATGCATTCTTTATAACAACTTGCATCCAACATTCTTCATTCAGACATACAGTATTTGCATATTTGTATAAATTAAAAATTATGAACCCTTATTAAAGCTATTAAACTTAATCTGTCAAGAGCATTGAATGACTTTCTCTTTTCTTTTGTTGTGTAAATAAATAGCATTAATGACGGACAGCATCAGGTTTATTACTGTCACTTTAAGGCCGAACGCACGGATCGAAATATGCTTGTTAAATTAAAAAAGAGTTAAATTACTGATGGATGAAACCCCCCATAATGGAAAATCTACCACCCATATTTAAAAATAATGGATACTGTTGATAATTAATAGTAATTATTTGCAACCTCTTTATTATGTGAATATATGTGTAGCTCTGCTGTGCAGTGAAAGTGTGATTGCAGTTTTTTTCTTTAGGCAGTCCCTCCAGAAAAACACGATTATGCGATCACATGATTCAGTGCATAATCAGCCAAAGTCGTATTCAAATACGCCGCACTTTCGCCGCATAAATTGCAGATTTCCATGCAAAATATGCGGGTCTTGCATGATTTCATAATCCTCGCATTTACATCGCAAAAAAGTCACATATATCTGAGCAGAAAGTTGAAAATGTTGCGTTTTCTCACACGAGAGCCGCCGTTTCCCCCTGTTGCCATGGGAACGTTATGCAGTGACGTAATCACGCGACGTGAACATCATCGAAAAGCTGTAAGACAGGAGCACACTTTATTTTTTTATATTTCATTTATTAATTTTTACAGAAGTTGTAGCATATTCCTTTTGTAAAGCTACAGAACTTGTTCGACTCATCAATGTTTTGTAAGTTTGATGTGTTTATTAAGGTCTGCAATAAAACAAGATGAGAACTGAAATATTCCAGCACTTTCTGTGATGTTTATGCTTGCTTATCATAGGAAGTAATGAGAAATGACTCTTTACAGTAAGGTAGGAGCCTAGTGAGAACAGGGTGTTGGGGAATCACTTTTTCATCAAACCGCAGTTTTTGCAAGTTCCCGCAATTTCATCGCATAAAATTGCATAAATATCCGCATTTTCCATCGCATTTTTAAAGAAACCGGGCCGCATAATCAAGGATTTTTACCCGCAACAATCACAAAAAAACTATTTTTCTGGAAGGACTGGTCATGCTTTATTATGCTTCCGAACCGCCTCCTGTCCTCTGTGTCTCTCTGCCGGTCTGTCTCGGGTGTTGTAGTGCTGTGTGTGTGTGTGTGTGTGTGTGTGTGTGTGTGTGCAGTAGATGCTCATAGCTGTTCTCTGTTTGAATGCATGTGAACTGAAGGGGTGACGCTGGGCGATCTGTCCCACGGGAAGAGCTCGGGAAACTCTGGCTGGTTCAGTCAGTCCACTGAGACCCAGGGTAAATCTTGCTCTGTGTGTGTGTGTGTGTGTGTGTGTGTGTGTGTGTGACCCACATCTCATATGCATAACAACATATTCAATGAAAACAACAATGCATTGAATATAGTGGTAAGAGACAAAGCACAAATAACCCTGTAAACACGTGTGTTTGTTGTTTAACTGTGTTTCTTAGTAAGTCTATTCACATTAAATGTACATTTCTTGTTTCTCACCTTTTGCATCTTTGCATGCTTCATCAAACTTGTACCTTTCATATATATATATATATATATATATATATACACCATTTTTGTCACAATCAACCATTTTCAGCATTTATAACCTATCCACCTTATTTTGCAATGCGTAAAGTTATTTTCTTTGAATAATTTCTGATTAATTTACTGCTATAGGTAAAAAAAAACTGACAAATAAAGTGCAGTAAATGGTAAAACTATTTGCATTACAAACTACTGTGTTTATGATTATGATGATACAATAAATATCAAGCAGCATAATGGACTGGTTTGGTAAAATAACTGGAAGTGAATGACAATGAGTCTTTAAGAATAAGCAAGATCGAATCCCAAAGACCTCTGGCAACATTTATGGTGTATTGTTTGTTATTACGACACCAAGTGTGACTCAAAATGATTCAATTGAGGGATTTTTGTTAAATAAGCTCCAATCTACATTTAGGACTTTAGGATTTAAAATTTTTCCAGGCTGAGATTAATAGGGCTTTATGATATCTGTAAGGTATATGTGGATATTCCCTTCTCTCTATTCATTCTACGAACTACTCTAACATTAACGCTTTGCCAGTTTTTTGGAAAAAATGTGTGAATCTTGAAACTTGTTTAACGAATCTCACACATTCACAGGATTATCATCGGCAGACAAGCTACATCTATAGCCGTGTTTCCATTACAGATTTGCGCAAAACTTTCGTGATAATTTTTCTAAAAACGATTGCGAAATGACGTCCTTTCCATTAACTGATGTTATGCGACTAAAACGTTTTTAGTCCTTTTTTAGAAATGTTTCCTCTCACGATAAGTCGTTCCACAGCGCAGAGATATATTCCTTTTTCGAATTGGAAAACAACCTCACCTAAAAAAACACTTTTTTGTGATATATGGGAGTTTTTGTGAAATTGACGTGTTTTCAATTCGCGCGATTTGAAGGGTAATGGAAACACGGCTTGTTACCTTAAAAACTTAAAGGCATTTCAGTACACAGGGTGTTGCACAAATATTTAATTATACTATTACACAAGTGTAAATGGCAACAAAAAGTATTTTCTTTGCACTAATATAAAACAGTATGCAATAATAATAACAATATATTCAATGTATATGACATATTATTAGACATTAGGCCTACTTGTCTCTGTCCCAAACTACCCACAGGCCTGGTTATTGCTCTGTTGCAGGATGTAGATGTGATTTTGGATGTAGATCTTTGTCCGACTCCGGTTTGGACATAAAAGGCTAAAGGTTTTTGAAATGTTCAGTGCGTATGTGTGAGGTAGTCAGAGCTGCTAACACACAAACACACACACACACACGAGCAGATCCGTTTGCGCTCTGGAGACGCATTCAGTTTTTCCGCTTGTAAATTCCTCCATGTAAATAGTGAATCCACCATGGCACGAGCGCAACTGGCTTTTAAAGGGAATGGGAGATGAGACTCTGATTGGTTTATTTCACGTTACACCCAAAACACACCCATTACTCATTAAGAGAATAGAGACAACACACACCCGTTACTCATTAAGAGAATAGAGACAACACACACCCATTACTCATTAAGAGAATAGAGACAAAACACACCCATTACTCATTAAGAGAATAGAGACAACACACACCCGTTACTCATTAAGAGAATAGAGACAACACACACCCATTACTCATTAAGAGAATAGAGACGACTCTTTTAGACCATGCACCGGGAGCACCGACCATTTTTCCCGTCGTTAAACTAGCAAAAGTGGATTTTAAGTGCAGTTTTTAAACCTTTTTAACTGCGCTTTAGACCATGCGCTTAGATCCTTAAAATAGGGCCCAAAGTCTCTATTTAAAACGATGTAAACTCAAATCTCCCCCGTGTTCGATGGCTTGTAGCTCGCTCTGCATTACAGTAGTGTAAAAGGCTCTCTTGTGTGCATTTCTTGCGTCTCTGCAGCAAGTGTCCCCATAAGCGAGAACGAATCTGTGAACATGGAGAACCCAGAAGAGACTGAGAAGATCTTCTGCTGTGGACGCGTCTGGTAAGCAAGCCAATTTTACATCTAATCATAAAGCTCAAAGTTTTTCACGCACTTTTGTATCTGCAATGCACAAATTCACAGCTCTTGTATCTTTATTTCTAATATTGTCACCTGGAAGTTTTTCGTCAGCTTGTAGTGTGGCATGAAGTGATGCCATTTTTTTTCCACTTTTTCAGTCAGAAATTGTCAAAGTCGAAGTTCAGGTCAGTATCTCAGTGTGTGTTCAGAGCTGAAGTCCGCTCCAGTCTTGCATGTGTGTTTGCTGTTGTCTTATTGATGTCATTTCACCTCATCATTTTGCATGTCGGTGTATATGTGCGCTTTGATGCTTGCGGTTGTGTTTGAAATTAACACATTCACGGGCGTTGCATTTTATTACAGTTTTTTACAGTCGCTAGGACTCATTTCTCAATACTTAGGTCACTTTTTCTAAACTCTTCACACAGTTCTCCTACCCAGCGTTCAGCTCGGCACAGCAGCTCGTTCACATTCAACATGCACTACAACTACAAAATCACTTCGTACATGTCTCAAATCAACACATTCTTCCAGAACACTAGCAAAGGTTGACAGCCAACACACACACTTTGTCACCCACAAAACAATGACCTAAAAAACACTAACAACTTTATACAGTGTTTTCCTCTGTAAAGGCTTTCTTTCTTCTACCTCTCTAGGGTTTAGAATTCACTGCAATATATGTGACTAGAATGAATTAGACATGACGCAGTGTGCTTCAATACTGCATATATTTTATGTTTTTGGAGTAATTCCAAAGTACAAAAATGTGTATACACACCATCAACTGACTCAGATACAGTAGGAATCAGCTGTGGTTGGTCCAATTGTTTTTATACTATTTAATTTTTAGATTCAAAATATATTTCATTACAATATTACTGTAGAAATATGGCAAAATGCTGTCTTATTCAGTTTTGTATTATGTTATTGTCTTGAACCTAAGTTTAACATGTGCAGATTAGCCTGTAGCTACACCGAGTTTTAGCGGTTGTTGTGTCGAAGTGAGAAAATAATTAATGTAATTTAAAAGATGTCGTCATTGAATGCATTTTGTGCCAAAGCACTGATACATGATTCACAGTTTCTGTTGTGCTCACTGCGTGAAGAGTTTTGAAAAAGTGACCTAAGTATTGAGAAATGTGTCCTAGCGACTGTAAAAAGTTGTAAATGAGAGCTGGATGTTTCACTCACAGTGCTGGTCGATCGCTTCTCTTCTCTGCAGCCGCTGGCGTGGCTGGAACAGGTTCTGTCGCAGGAGGTGCCGAGCTGTGGTGAAGTCCACCGTCTTCTATTGGCTGGTGATTCTGCTGGTGTTCCTCAACACACTCACGATATCATCTGAGCATTATAACCAGGCCGACTGGCTCACAGAGGTCCAGGGTGAGGAACACACAGCACACACTCACTCAAACCAATTCTGCTTTACGGAGGCAGTGCCGCCTCCAAAAAAAGAAAAGAAAAAAGATACACACACAGTACAAAAATAAAACTACCCAAATATTATGAAATATGACATACATTTTTTTGGTAACACTTTACAATAAGGTTTCAGTAGTTGACATTAGTTAACATGAACTAAGAATGAACAATACTTCTACAGCATTTATTAATCTTAGTTAATATTAATTTCAATAATATAATAACTTTATACGTATTATACTAATACGTTATTAAAATCAAAGGTTGTATTTGTTAACATTATTTAATGCACTGTGAACTAACATGAACAAACAATGAACAGCTGGATTTTTAGCCCAAGACTGGTTCCCACTGAAGCTGAGCTGGTCAGTGTCTGGATGGGAGACTCCTGGGAAAAAAGAGGTGTTAGTGAGGCCAGCAGGGGGCGCTCACCCTGTGCTCTGTGTGGGTCCTAACCATAGACTGTAAAAAAAGATGGACGACGCCCCTTCGCTCTCTTCCATTGGTCAGAAGTGAAGCCACCAGTGTCCCGATATGGCGCTGACATCTTGTACTTGGGTCTGCGCAGAAGCGATTTCAGCACCAGACATGCGCAGTTGTGAGCAGGAAGTTGAGCCGTGAAATCAAGGCCCCGCCCTCACTCTCGCAGAATCAGTCGCAATCACACGCTCCGGCACTTTTTAAAAATTAATTATAGAAATTTAGATATTAAATTTAAAGCTCCAATCTCCTCAGTCCTCCGAAGATCCCGAAAAAAAGTCAGTTGGTGCTTCAGTGACTACTTCGCTCAGAGAACCTGTCAATCACAGCTGTCAATCATGACGTCACACCACCGCATCAAATAACTAACTAAAAACAAACTTATTTTAAAAACAAACACTTGAAATAACATCAGCGTGATAAACTACCGTAAATGAAAGAAACCATCTTTGGAAAAAGGATATTTGAAGTTTAATTTAATTGTTTAGTTGGTCTCACGTGCCGTTGAATAACACGGGGAGGCGGGGTTTATGAGCTATACTAGGAACGGCCACCGGGGGGGCGATCGAGACTCTTGGGCTTCACTTTTCAGGGCTTGTGCGGCACGATTGGTCCAACTGAAGTCTCCCTGGGGACCGCCATTGATTAGCAAGCCTTCTCCTGCTGTTAGCACTCCATTGTCTCCCATTCATTTTGGCGTCACTTTGACAGCGAATAACTTTACATCTGAGGCGTTTAAAGACTCCATTTGTCCATTGTTTATTTCTAAAGAAACACGACAATGTATAAAAGGCTCCATTACCTTGTATCTTACGTTATGGCCCTGTAGAAGCAGTTTTTGTAAAAATAGGCTAACGATTGCGTCATAACACGCGACTCTCATGGACAGCTAATACTCACGCTCTCCGGCTCTGTGAGATTCGGAAGGGAATGATTCAGATTCCTCTCGGCACAGCGACTAGAAGACGTACAACTGTCAGAGAGGTTTCTCACGTCACATCTACGTCGTCAAGCTCAGTGTGAGCCGGCGCAGTCGCTTGGCAATCAGGAAGTGAGTGCTTCTAATTGACTTCACTTTTCTCCGTTGAAGTCCATGGGGTCGCTGTGTCCATTTCTTTTACCGTCTATGGCTTGGTCCTAACGCCCCAGTGTAGTGACGGGGACACTATACTGTCAAAGAGCACCGTCCTTCGGATGAGACGGTAAACCGAGGTCCTGACTCTCTGTGGTCATTAAAAATCCCAGGATGTCCTTCGAAAAAGAGTAGAGATGTAACCCCGGTGTCCTGGCCAAATCTGCCCACTGGCCTCTGTCCATCACGGCCTCCTAATCATCCCCATATACTGATTCTCCTCAACACTCTCCTCTCCACCAGTACGCTGGTGTGTGTGTGTGTGTGGGCGTTCTGGCGCAGTATGTCTGCCGTCGCCTCATCCAGGTGGAGCTGCACACTGGTGCTGGATGAGGAGATTCCCCCTCCATATGTGAAGCGCTTTGAGGTCCCAGAAAAAGCACTATATAAATGTAACGAATTATTATTATTAATTAAGACAAATGTATTGATCATTGTTTGTTCATGTTAGTTAATACATTAACTAATGTTAACTAATGAACCTTATAGTAAAGTGTTACCATTTTTCTTTCTAAAGTCACACTGTCCTGCGGTTAAAGTTACAGCAGCTCGTGGAGTATTAACACCCCAGGTCACGTCAGGAGAATTAAAGTCTGAATTAAACTCATCCACATAGATATTACCTCTTTGTCATGTCAAAATCAAACTTGAAATGATTAGAAGAGTGAATAGAATGTTCCGGGTTACTTGACTGTAACCCTGTTCCCTGAAAAAGCGGAACAAGATGCTGCACTGCTTAGCGCATTGGGAACGTCTTTAATCGTGACCCGCTGTGAATATAGTGTGTAAACAAGTCGATAGAATCGACCGGAAGTAATATAGCCTCGGTCGGTGACGTCATCGTCGCGCGCCCCCGTGCACCCGTGCACACTCGCGCGCACCCGCAAGGCTATAAATAGATGAGCCGCAGGTGCATCGTCAGGATATTTTGTCTGAAGAGCTGTCCTGGGACATCATCAGCACGGCAAAGTAGCGCAGCATCTCGTTCCGCTTTTTCAGGGAACAGGGTTACAGTCAAGTAACCCGGAACGTTCCCTTTCAAAAGCTACAATCGATGCTGCGCTGCTTAGCGCATTAGGAACGAGAATACCCATGCCGCCGTGCTTGACGGTGTCTGGACTCCTTACGGTTGTGTAGGTGTGCTCACAAGAACGCAAGAAAGCCCTAGACATTAGCTTGTGATGTTGACTCAAGGACATGAGAGCCCGGAGTGGCATGAACATTTAAACTATAAAACCATATGAATGTGTGCAGAGAGGACCAGCCTGCCGCATCACAAACATGCCGTAAGGGGGCACCCCTTGCCAAAGCAGTAGAGGAGGCGACCCCTCTGGTGGAGTGAGCCCTTAGACCCGTTGGCGAAGCTTGGCCGCGCGCCTCATAGGCAAGAGCAATAGCATCCCTGACCCAATGTGACATGGTCTGTTTAGTAGCGGCAGCACCCCTGTTACTGCCCCCATAACAAACAAATAGTTGCTCTGACTTACGCCACTGGCTAGTACGGTTAACGTAGGCCTGAAGAGCACGGACTGGACACAGTCTGTGAGATCTCTCCTGCTCCAGCGTTGTGAACGGTGGAGGGCAGAAGGCCTCAAGAGTGACCGGATGTACAGCTGAAAACGGTACTTTAGGCAGGTAATCAGGATGAGGATGCAAAATCACTTTCACCATTCCTGGGGCAAAGTCTAAGCAGGATGGCGATATTGACAGAGCCTGCATATCCCCGATTCTTTTTAGAGAGGTTACAGCCATAAGATAAACCATCTTTAGGGTCAGAAGTTTGTCAGACGCTGACTCTAGAGGTTCGAAGGGGGTCTCAACCAGACCCTCTAGGACTATAGCTAAGTCCCATGAAGGGATCTTGGTTCTTACGGGAGGCCTCAGTCGTCTGGCCCCACGAATGAAGCGAGCGAGCAGAGGATGTCTCCCAAGTGGCACCCCGTCAACCAAGGCGTGGCAAGCCGAAAGAGCGGCCACATAAACCCTGAGAGTGGCGGGGCATGTGCCTGTTGATAATTTTTCCTGCAGGAAATCCAGAACTGAAGCAATCTGGCAGTTGACCGGATCTGCATTATGTACAACACACCACCTTTCAAAAACACCCCATTTGTTGGCATAACTCTTTCTAGTGGAGGAAGCCCTAGCACTTAGAATAGTCTCAATAACGGCAGGCGAAAGCCCAGTGTCCCTCAGTTGGTACCCATCAGGTGCCAAACATGAAGGTTCCACAGGTCGGGCCTGGGATGGAATATTGTGCCCGCCGCCTGGGACAGAAGGTCCCTCCACTCCGGAATCGGCCATGGCGAGCCGTTGAGGAGAGATATTATCTCCGAGAACCACATTCTGTTCGGCCAACGCGGCGCTATTAATAAGAGGCAAGACCCTTGCTGGCGAACTCTGGCTAGAACTCCCGGGAGCAGAGCCACTGGAGGAAACGCATACAGGCGCATTTTGGGCCATGTGTGCGCCATCGCATCCAGACCCAGGGGGGCTGGGTGACTCAGAGAGAAGTAGAGGGGACATTGCGCTGTCTGATGGGAGGCGAAGATGTCCACTTCCGCTTTGTAAAATCTGGTCCAGATCTGATCGACTACTTCTGGGTGGAGTTTCCATTCCCCCGTCAGCAGTTTCTGTCTGGACAGTAAATCTGCTCCCACATTCTGGTGCCCAGGGATGTACACTGCCCTGAGTGACAGGAACTTCTCCTGGGCCCAGAGGAAAATCTGCCTCGCTATTTTGTTCAGATTGCGTGAGCGCACACCTCCCTGGGGATTTATATACAAGAAACTGCCGCTGTGTTGTCCACCCGCACTAGGACATGACAGCCTTTCAACTGAGGGAGAAAGTATTTCAGGGCCAAAAAATACCGCCATCAGCTCGAGGCAGTTGATATGCCAATCGAGCTGATGACCCTCCCATTCCCCTTGAGCTGGACGACCACTTAAGACCGCTCCCCAGCCCAACAGGGAGGCGTCTGTCGTTAGCAATCTGCGACGACAAGGCGCCCCTAGAGTAGGACCCAAGGCGAGGAACCGGGGTCTGAGCCACAGAGATAGTGTACGAAGCCCGCGGCGCGTCATTTTTATTTGCCTTTGAGGATTGGCCCTTGGATGAAATTCCCTGGCTTTTAGCCACAACTGAAAGGGTCTCATGTGCAATAGCCCCAAAGGAATCACCGTGGATGCTGAAGCCATGTAACCTAACATCTTTTGGTACTGACGAACAGTACGATCTTGACCTAGCCTGACTTTGCTCATAGTTAGCCGAATGTTCTCGATTCGAGCGGGGGACAATTGTGCCCGCATCGTAATCGAATCCCAAACGATTCCGAGATAAGTCGTTCTCTGGGCAGGACAAAGAACACTTTTCTTGGTGTTGAGTCTCAACCCTAGAGAAACTAGATGAGCCAACACGATGTCTCTGTATTGAAGCACCATCTCTTGCGATTGTGCTAGTATTAACCAATCGTCGATGTAATTCAAAATGCGAATGCCCTGGAGTCGCAATGGAGCCAGTGCTGCATCCATGCATTTTGTGTACGTGCGGGATGATAAGGCTAGGCCGAATGGAAGAACCCGAAATTGGTATGGAACCTCAGGAACTTCCTGTGTTGTGGCAATATTTGTATGTGAAAATATGCGTCCTTCAGATCGATCGTGACGAACCAATCGTGATGTTGAATTTGCGACACGACCGTCTTGACGGTTAACATCTTAAACTTGAGCGCTTTGACTGTACGGTTTAAGCCTCGAAGATCTAAGAATTGGACGCAACCCCCCGTCCTTTTTGGGGACCCGGAAGTATCTGCTGTAATAGCCCGACTCCCTCTCTGGCAGAGGAACATGTTCTATGGCCTCTTTGCTCAGAAGAGTTTGTAGCTCTTGTGATAGTACATGCATCAGCTCCGGTCTTACGGAAGTGGAGACCACGGCGTTGAAATGCGGAGGACGATGAATAAATTGGATTCTGTATCCAATTTAATACCCAAGCAGAAATGCCTGGCAGAGGTTGCCATGCTGCCAGACTCTCTGATAGTGGTATCAGTTTTAATACTTCCTCTTGAGGGGATGTTAGATGTTCCGTGCCCTGGATGAAAGCAGGGAGCAACGGAACATCTAACATTTCGCTGGAAACCGCTGCCCCCCGAAGCACCAAAGGTGGCGGGGATGGAGAGGTTTTGTGAGGGTAACGAGAAGGGGCGGTCAGATATAATACGCGCCCCGTCCCGCGGGGGCTACCCCCACCAGACTGGGCGCCAGACCATCAGGACTTCTTCTTTCTGTTGATGATAGTCCTGAGGTCTGGCTTGGGAGGTTGCTGAGCCTGACGAGCCTGTCTCCAGTTCTTACTAGGAGGAGCACGGCTCACCACGCTCTGCTTTTTAACCTCCCTAGGTCTTGAAGGACCAGGGAGAGGTTGGGTGGCCGATGGCCCCTCCCCTTGAGTGCGGCGAGGAAGGAACTGAACAAACGCCTCCTCATGCTTCTTGACCTCCCTGAACCTGGTGACTACTGAGTTGACCGAGTCGCCAAACAGGCCAGAGGGAGAAACTGGAGAGTCAAGAAGAAAGACACGATCTTTATCTTTGATGCCTGTGAGGTTGAGCCACAGATGCCTCTCCGTGCTTACCAAAGCGGACATAGAACGGCCGATGGCACGGGCCGTTTGCTTAGTGGCACGAAGAGACAGATCTGTGGCTCGGCGCAGTTCAGAAAACGCTTCATCTATCGCTGTACCCACACTCAGGTCCTTCAAGAGGTCAGCCTGGTATGCCTGTAACACAGCCATTGTGTGCAGCGCAGCACCTGCCTGACCTGCAGCTTGGTAAGCTTTACCCACAAGCGAAGATGTTATTCTACACGGCTTTGAGGGGAGGGTAGGTTTTTTAAGCGAAGATGCAGACCTAGGCGAGAGATAGCTGGCGAGCGTCTCTTCAACCTGGGGCATCTCAGCATACCCTCGCGCCTTTGCACCCACGATAGTCGAAAAAGTCGACGTCGAAGGCACGAAGACACGAGAGGTATATGGTTTTCTCCATGATTTAGATAGCTCATCATGGAGGTCCTCGAAGAAGGGGAGAGACTGATGTTGAGGTCCCTCCCCCCTGCCACCGGACAAAAACCTATCCTCAAGCTTACTGCGTTTGGGGGTCTCTTGTTCACAAGGCCAGTCAAGCTGCAATCTGGCCACCGCGCGAGTAACCACCTCGAGAAGCTCCTCGACAGATTTATCATCGCGCGAGGAGTGCTCAGAGGTTGGCTGCTCGAAGTCCGTAGACCCAAGAGATTGGGGACCGGGATGCGCTTCGGGATCACGCGAGGGAATGAGTGGATCTGGTGAACAAGCAAGCGAAAGGGACGGACCCGTCTCTTGCTCGTCAGCCAAATCCATTCGGGAGCCCCATGATGATAATGCAGGTGCGGACTGAAAGTAGCCAAGACAAGCGCGAAGCATTTTAACAGTGAAAAGCTCACAATGCTCGCACTCCCCTGACTCCAATGCAGCGGCCGCATGCTCCTCCCCCAAACACACAAAGCAGTAAGCGTGTGTATACAGTTCTGACATCGGTCGAGAACATGGAGGGACACAGCCCTTAGCTTGCTGACTAATTTCTCTTTTTGCTTTTTGAACTCTTTAAATGACGTTAAGAGATGAGAAAGAGTGAAAATTCTGCACACTGTCAGGTATAAAGCTAAATAACTCCTAACAAAGATCTGTAGCAGAGAGAAAATAGATGCTTGCACACCAACACAGAGAGGTCTCTGAAGACAAAAGACCTGACGATGTACCTGCGGCTCATCTATTTATAGCCTCGCGGGTGCGCGAGAGTGTGCGCGGGTGCACGCGGGCGCGCGACGATGACGTCACCGACCGAGGCTATATTACTTCTGGTCGATTCTATCAACGTGTTTACATACTATATTCACAGCGGGTCACGATTAAAGACGTTCCCAATGAATAGAACAGTGATTAAACTGACTGGAACTACTTTTTAATGCACATCTTCCAGCCAATCAGAATTAAGTGTTTATACAGACCATTGTATAAACTGATATATATATGTAAGTTGAATGTAAGTTGAATATTAACAAATAAAATATACATGAAATATCAAATTTAATACTGTGCTCGTATAGTTATTTTAGAATAAATGTAAAAATGCTTAACTATTAACTTGTACAAAATAGAATTTGATTAGTTGTTGTTTTCTTGATAGTGTAAGTGATGTTTGTTTATTTATTATCTTTGAAAAATGTGTCACATTAGGTGTAAGTGTAACATGAATTTACATTAAAATAAGTATTAAACATAAAACTGATGACTTTTACTCCCCATAGCAGAACGCCACTGCTTTACACACCTGACGTTTGTCAGAACAAAAATGAGTAAAGTTTGATTAGAACTGACGGCTTGTTTTGTTGTGATGTGTTTGTCTGCAGATGTGGCTAATAAGGTGTTGTTAGCCCTGTTCACGTGTGAGATGCTGATAAAGATGTACAGTCTGGGGCTTCAGGCGTACTTCGTGTCGCTCTTCAACCGCTTCGACTGCTTCGTAGTTTGCGGAGGCATTGTGGAGACGATCCTCGTGGAGTTCGAGGTCATGTCTCCGCTCGGCATCTCTGTGTTTCGCTGCGTTCGGCTCCTCAGGATCTTTAAAGTCACACGGTGAGAGACAGCTCACATGATCAGATGCCTTCATATCATGCTGTAATTACTGACGACTGTATGTGACCCTGGATCACAGAACCAGTCTCGAGTCGCACGGGTGTATTTGTGGCAATAGCCTAAGCCCCGCTCCTCCGCTTCCGGCTCATGGGACCTTATTTTGGAAAAAAACATGTATGGTAGTCAATGGCGAGAGACAACTTATCTTTTTATTCCGTCTGAACTGTGCCCTGAATTACACATATGATGTTTGTCAATTTAAAAGATAATTCTTAAAGTCAAGAAAGTCGCAGTTTGTCATGAAACAGAAGAGTAACATTTAGTTTTATGTGAAAATCGCTCAATTGTGTTGTGTTTCGGACGACACGCAAGCTCTTTCGCTCGCTTACCTCTCTGGTGTCGTGCGTGGTTAGAACCGCGCCATTAGGAGCTCAACACATCTGTCTTGCATGCACGCTCGCTCTAGATTACAGGATATTTTAACTAATTTGCGGTAAAACTAGTCGATCACGAGTGGCTCAACTGGTAGATCTATAGATAAACTTATCTTTCAGGCATTTGACCGACCGGGTTGACACTTCAGCGTGAGAAATCGGGGGTGTGGCGTGAGAGCGTGAGAATTGGCTCAATTGCGTGAGTCTCACGCTCAATGCGTGAGAGTTGGCAGCCCTGTCAGTAAAGTTAGCTTCAGTAAAGTTAGCTTCAGTAGCTTCAGTAAAGTTAGCTTCAGTAAAGTTAGCTTCGGTAAAGTTAGCTTCAGTAAAGTTAGCTTCAGTAAAGTTAGTTTCAGTAAAGTTAGCTTCAGTAAAGTTAGCTTCAGTAAAATTAGCTTCAGTAAAGTTAGCTTCAGTAAAGTTAGCTTCAGTAGCTTGTTAGCTTCAGTAGCTTCAGTAAAGTTAGCTTCAGTAGCTTCAGTAAAGTTAGCTTCAGTAAAGTTAGCTTCGGTAAAGTTAGCTTCAGTAAAGTTAGCTTCAGTAAAGTTAGCTTCAGTAAAATTAGCTTCAGTAAAGTTAGCTTCAGTAAAGTTAGCTTTGGTAAAGTTAGCTTCGTAAAGTTAGCTTCAGTAAAGTTAGCTTAGTAAAGTTAGCTTCGGTAAAGTTAGCTTCATTCATTGAGAGAAAATGTGCGCCTTTGGGGTTTGTAGTCTTTGTAATTACGTATTTTCACAGTCTTATACCTCAACAGTTTTACATCAAACTGCGACTTTCTTGACTTTAAACTGTATCTTTTAAATGGACAAACATCATATGTGTAATTCAGGGCACAATTCAAACGAGAGCAAAATATTTGTTGTCTCTCGCCATTGACTACCATACAATATTTTTCCGAAATAAGGTCCCATGGTGGTCGACCGGAAGGGGAGGGGCTAAGGCTCTCTATGGTTGAGGTTTAACACACAAACCCCTTTACTCACTCGTTTAATTTGCTCCGGATGAATATTGTTGGTTACAGGGCGAGGGATTGTGCATATTGAGCACAATTATACTCATTCCTGCAGATTTTGTGCTCACACCCAAAATGCTTGCACATAAAGACAAGTATATTGGCTATTTAAAACAGTATAATGGGTCTGTGTGTCATGTCTTAAAGCAACAGCAGCCTAATATACCGGCTGCCAAATAATGAGATAATATTAATAATATCGATATGGCAGTTTTTCCCTAAGATATCGATGTCAAAATTTTGGCCAGTGAAAAAGCGGAGTGGCTAGTAACTTTGAAAAACCACTAGCCACAGCGGGTGAGCAAAAAAGTTAGTGTCAAGCCCTGGTCGTGGGTATTAGCGTTCCCACAGCTTTTCGACGCAGCTCGAGTTCCCTTGAAAGGGAACGTCTCGGTTACGTATGTAACCCTAGTTCCCTGAAGAGGGAACGAGACGCTGCGTCGCCCTGGCATACTCCCGGCATTCCCGTGATCGACATGCTTCAGCCTATCCAGGGCTCCAGACTAACTTTTCCACTGGTTGCACTGGTGCTACCAACTTTCTCAGTTGGTCGCACCAGCATATGATTTGGTCGCACCTTTTTTTCTCTTTTTTTTTTCCGCTACATGCCACAGGATTAATCAATGCATGCTGATGAATAGTGGTTTTAATGGACCAAGGCTAGCAAATGCTTTCTGGGTTGCAGCAGAAATACCTGTAATATATTAATTATCATTGCCAAATTTCAGGATTTTCATGGATTTTGGACAGTAATTTTAATCTGTAATTTTAAGCATTTTACATTTGAATTATATACAATCTATCTATTTACATTTGAATCATTCTATCTATCTATCTATCTATCTATCTATCTATCTATCTATCTATCTATCTATCTATCTATCTATCTATCTATCTATCTATCTATCTATCTATCTAATCTATCTATCTATCTATCTATCTATCTTTTAGATAGATATGTATGCATTACATTTTAAAAGATTAGAGTATTATAATAAACTGATACAGATTTTTCGTTATCAAAGTTTATAGCTGTAACAAAAAGCAGAAATCTCACACTCCTTACCTTCTGCATTTTATAATAATTTCCTTTTCCTCTGTCGAGCGATCATGAGAGTAATCGCTCGACAGAGGAAAATATAACCGCTGAAAAGACGTAGGAGGAAGGGGCTCTGTGTTTCGTGAGACCATTTTTATCATTTTTATATGCCTTAATTCGTGAATTCGTAATTGGCGCGTTTCACCATCAGTGTGCAATGCGCGTGATGTCTACGTAAGTCAATAAATAAACTGCACTTGTCTTGCGGAAGAACATTGTAGACGGAACTTCTCTCCGTTAATGTCTATGGCGAGTCACGCAGGCACTGGGCTACTCCGCAGCCGAGACGACCCCGGGATAAAATAGTCCGAATATAAACACTTATTATAGGCGTACCGTAGTGATTCAGAATAAGTCAAAAACACGGTTTGGAAAATGGATTCATGATGTAGCCTACTCGTTCATTTTGAACATAAGTTACGGACTGCAGCAGCTGATACAGCGGCATTCAGTTGCTCAAGCGTCCACTCGCACAAATGCGACCACATAACATTTTAACTCGCACATTCTCAAAAAATGGTCGCAGTCTGGAACCCTGCTATCAGAAGCTGGCGCTGTTATGATTCAGGGGGTCTTTATAGTTTCCTGGTCGATGATGTCATAAAAATATGATGCTCCGTCTCGCCATTGGACTGATCCCATCCGTGCTTCATGACGCACTCACGCAGGGCGTTCCCACAGCGTCTCGACGCAGCGTCTCGTTCCCTATTCAGGGAACTAGGGTTACATACGTGACCGAGACGTTTTCTGTTGTGTAATAAAATAGTTAATAACTAATGATCTTTGCAACGGAAGTGAATCAATCAAAAATAACATTAGCTGGACAATAACTTTATTCTAGAGCTGCTGTAAAATCAAAACAATCTGTTACTGTAATCTCCTGTTATCACTGTAAAGCTTCTTTGAAACACTCTATATTGCTATAAGCACTGTATAAATGAAGGAGACTTGACTTGACTTGTGGTGCTGGTTGTATTGATTCTCTCTCTGTGTCCAGGCACTGGGCGTCTCTGAGTAATCTGGTGGCTTCTCTGTTGAACTCCATGAAGTCGATCGCGTCTCTGCTGCTGTTGCTCTTCCTCTTCATCATCATCTTCAGTTTGCTCGGCATGCAGCTCTTCGGCGGGAAGTTCAACTTCGACGAGACCGTTACTAAACGAAGCACTTTTGACAACTTCCCTCAAGCCCTGCTGACTGTGTTTCAGGTGTGTGTGTGTGTGTGTGTGTGTGTGTGTGTGTGTGTGTGTGTGTGTGTGTGTGCGTGTGCGTGTGTACATACTACTATTCAAAACTTTGGGGTCGGTAAGATTCTCCTGTGTGATTTCTCATGCTCCTCCAGAAATCTGCTCAAGAAACATAATTTATTATCAATGATGAAAACAGTTTTGCTGCTTCAGATGTTTGCGGACACCGTGATACTTTTTTATGATTATTTGATAAATAAAAAGTTAAAAAGAACAGCATTTATTTGACACCTTTTGTAAGAATGTAAAAGACTTTAGTGTCATTTTTGATCAATCCTACTGACCACAAACTTTTGACCAGAAGTGTACATTTACACAGACACACTTACACACACACATTTACACAGATACACACACTTACACAGATACACAGACACATTTACACACACACATTTACACACACACATTTACACAGATACACACACTTACACAGATACACAGACACATTTACACAGACACATTTACACACACACATTTACACAGATACACACACTTACACAGATACACAGACACATTTACACAGACACATTTACACACACACATTTACACAGACACATTTACACACACACACACATTTACACAGATACACACACACATTTACACAGACACATTTACACATACTGCTTGCTCAAAGTACAGGCGTTATAGAGTCACATGTTCATGTTATGCCCAACCTAAAAAAACATTTTTTTTTTAATACATTGCAAATACGAATAAGAATGAATACGATAATCATAAATTACCATTTTATGATCATTTATTGTCCAAATTAGCATGATCATGATCTTGAAAGCAGCATGTATAATTATTCAAGAGACAGTTTTTGATGGAGCTCATGCACATTCATCTACTCTAGCTACTATACGGCATGCTGTGTCAAACACACTTCATGGTTCTGCTGTGTTCGTCCTCAGATCCTGACGGGTGAGGACTGGAATACAGTGATGTATGATGGGATCATGGCGTATGGAGGACCCTCTTCCTCAGGCATGCTCGTGTGCATCTACTTCATCATCCTCTTCATCTGTGGGAACTGTATCTTTCCTTGTGTTCAGCACATTTATGACTAAAATACCTCACTGTACAAGATGTCTTCCGACTGTGTAACTGAACAAAGCCAAACACTACCAGTCAAAAGTTCTGAATAATTACATTTTAAAAATGTTTTTATTTTTAAAATGTCTATTTATTTGTTAAAAAATTCAGTTAAAACAGCAATGTTGTGAAATATTATTATATTTTAAAATAACTCATCTATTTTGAATGTAATGTATTACTGTGATGGCATAATTTCTCCAGTCTTCAGTGTCACATGATCCTAATCATCATATTAGAGTGATTTCTGAAGGATCATGTGACACTGAAGACTGGAGTAATGATGCTGAAAATTCAGCTTTATCACAGGAATAAATTAGAAAACATTTATTTTAAATTGTAATGTTTCACAATATTACTGTTTTTGTTTTGGTATTTTATATCAAATAATTGCAGTCTTGGTGAGCAGAAGAGACTTTTGAAAAACATTCATTCTAAACTTTTGACGGGTAGTGTATATTAAAAAATACTGGCATGAAATTATGACATTTCAGGCCTAAATTGGCCAAAAAACATGAGCATACAACATATTGTTGCATTCTAAAATTCTTTACACAACACAAGAACATGTTGCATTACAGACACCTGGACAACTTTTGTTTACATGTTGTAACATTGTCCTTACCCTATCAAAAACATTAGCAGAAAATGGACCTTATTTATTTACTTACTTACACACACACAATAGCATTGGGAAAGTACCCTTAAAGGCACAACATTGGTCCTTAAATGCCCCTAAAATGTGCGTATTAATACAGTATTAATAATATTATTAATTAGTATTAATAATTTAGAGTAGTAAATATGAACGCTTCAGGTACTATCTTTTAGGGGTAAATGAAATACAAAGATGTCCATTTAAGGGTACTGTGCCAGTGCCAAGCTGTTGCACATCTAAAGGTACAATTTTTGCCCATTTAAAGTGCACTCAAAAATCTTAAAGACATGATTTGGTTAAACTTTATTTTAAGGTGTCATTGTTACAGTGTAATTATATATTTAAGTACTGAGTAATAATAACTAACAGCATGTACTTACTATAGGGTTTGGTTGAGGGTTAATTGCATGTAATTATGCATCATTTACTATAACTGTGGTAAGTAACATATGTAACAAGGACACCGTAAAATAAAATGTTACCCATGTTTATAACTAGCTAGTTGAACAATGACACATCAGTTTTAATAACACCGATGTTAGAAGGAAACACATTATGTTCAGCGGTACACTGGATATCTCTCGTTTTATGAATATGGATTCAGGGAGAACACATTCTTAACACATGTGATCAGACATCTTACTGAATGTGTTCTTGGCCATTGCTGTGGATAACCTGGCAGACGCTGAGAGCCTGAACTCGGCCCAGAAAGAGGAGGAGAAGAGGAACAAGAGGAGGAAGAGCAGGTAACACTCGTCTCTGATGACCTGAGAGTGTCCTCACACACTGAGTACTGATGTCTGCTAACACACCGACGGTGTTTTGTGCAGGAGTATGAGCATATTCAAGAGAGATGGTGACGAGGGAAACTTTAAGGTGAGTGATATTTATATGCATAGCATGAAATAAGTCATCTGAACATTATCATTTTGTGACTTTCTGCAAAAAAATATTTTCTTACACACTGTAAAAGTGATCAGGTGACTGAACTTAAAACAATTGAGGAAACCCGTTGCCTTAAAATTGTTAAGTAAATAAATTTGATGCTTAATCGAAAAAATTAAGTAATGTGCAATTGTCAAGTTCACAACTTAATATTTACAATTAAACATTAAGTTTATTTACTTAATAATTTTAAGGCAGCGGGTTTACTCAATTTTTTAAATTGAACTTGAACACTTTTTACAGTGTAGTAGTTTAGTCTTGTTTTCCATTACAATTCCATTACATTTACTTGAGTAAGACAATTACTCAGTAAGGCATTGAAAAATAGGCATTTATTTTAAGTGAATTTATGCTTAAAATAAGAAAAAATATCTTCACATGTTCAGTTGAGTTCTGTTTTCATGGACTTTGTAGTTTGCACTCCTTGTTTTTGTTCTTGTTTCCTTTGTTCCCATTTCTTGTTTGTTTCCATGGTTACTCATTTGTTGATTGATTAGTCCCCACCAGTGTCTTGTTCTACTCCTCATTATTCGGTGTATTTAAACCCTCCACAGTTTGTAGTTCGGTGTCCTCTGTTGTCTGACCTACGTTGTTACGTTTTCTCCTACTCTTGAATTTTGAGTTAATATTTGTATTACCTTTTTTGTTTTTTGTTTATAAAACAACTGGAATTATATCCATCTGCTTTCTTTATCATCACCATCCTACAATATTGAAAAATTCCTGAATCAAGATACTTTTACTTTAGAAGGAAAATTAAATAAGGCATGAAGAAAAATGTATCAAAGTAAGTTTATGCTTAGACAAGAAAAAATATCTGCCAATGAGGTCCATATTATTTGTATTTTTTTTTATTAAGTTGATTTTTCTGACCCCACTGGCAGATATTTTCTGTTTTAAGCATAAACTTAATTAATTTTAATTATTTTTTTCAGTAAGTAATTTTACTTTTCAAGAGAATGTATCTTGATTTAACGGCCCCCTGAAATCAAAATGTAAGTGTTTTAGCTTTTAGTATGAATACGTCAGCCTTAAGGTTTTGAATAAGCTTCCAAAACAATGACAAAATTCACATTTAGGAGATATGAGCATTCAAAACTCACAGTCTCTCACTTCCGCTAAAATGAATCAGGGATGTTTATGACATCACTTCAGCTTCTCATCACATCTTCTGTCCAATCACATGCTCTCTAGAATCTGAGGCTCCGCCCCAGTTTTACTCCGTTTTCCAACTGTACGTTGATTAAGAATGAAATGACGAGTTTATTCACATCTCTACTATTGAGTCCAGCGTTTCATCAGCGCTCGGATTCGCTTCAATGGTGCTGTCAGTCTGGGAGGGAAACTAAACGCTATTGGCTGTTTGAAAAGGGGGAGGAGCCATTCAATATGTCCTGCCTCAGCTTCCTGTTTCAGTGGAAATTACGTCAACGCATCAAACAAGCGCGTTCCAAGGCACTTCAGTCGGGCTTTAAAGGGTTAGTTCACCCAAAAATGAAAATTCTGTCAGTATTTACTCTCCCTCATGTTGTTCCAACCCCGTAAGACCTTCGTTCATCTTCAGAACACGAATTAAGATATTTTTTATGAAATCTGAGAGCTGGATCACTCCTCCATACTAGTCCATAGGCTTCTTCAGGGATTGAACTTGCCGGCCTCGAAAAGTTATTAAAGACATCGTTAAAATAGTCCAAGTGACGACAGTGGCTCAATCTTAAGTTTATCAAGCGACGAAGTTTATCAAATACTTTTTGTGCGCAAAAACAAACAAAAATAACGACTTTATTTCAACTATTCATGTCCTTCTCTTTGGGCCTCTAGTCAGTTAACGTAGTGTGATTGCGTAGAGCTACGTCACACGTAGGCTCACTATTGGCCGACGCTGGTCATGTGGGTGATGCGTGTGACGTACAACAACAGAAGCTTACGCTATTACACTAGTGAACTGACTCGAGGCACACAGAGAAGGACATGAATAGTTGAAATAAAGTCGTTATTTTTGTTTGTTTTTGCGCACAAAAAGTATTCTCTTCGCTTGATAAACTTAACATTGAGCCACTGTAGTCACTTGGACTATTTTAACAATGTCTTTAATAACTTTTCGAGGCCGAGGAGTGATCCAGCTGTCAGATTTCATCAAAAATATCTTAATTCGTGTTCCGAAGATGAACGAAGGTCTTACGGGGTTGGAACAACATGAGGGTGAGTAATTACTGACATAATTTTCATTTTTGGGTGAACTAACCCTTTAAGAATGTTTAGATATTTGTACTGAAAAACAAGACAAAAGTATCGAGTAGGAAACACATTTTTTGCTGTTTCGACATTATCTCTATCACTGAGGTGCTTTTGTTTCAGGCGTCTGGTGATCAGGAGGCCGATCAGGATCAGGCCGAGGAGATGATTGACTCTTTAGGTAAACCTCTAATAGTATTTACTCTCATCACTTGAGCTCCAGTGGAGTCAGCTGATCACTGTGTGTGTGTGTGTGTGTGTGTGTGTAGAGGAGGATGAGGAGCAAGAGCCCGTGGTGCCGTCGGGGCCGAGGCCTCAGAGACTGTCAGAGCTGAGTCTCAGAGAAAAGACTCCACCGATCCCAGAGGGAAGCGCATTCTTCATCTTGAGCAACTCCAACCCGTATGTCACACACACACACATATACAAACCTTTAAAGGGGTCCTACAATGCCCTTCTTACAAGATGTAAAATAAGTCTCTGATGTCCCTAGAGTGTGTGTGTGAAGTTCTAGCTCAAAATACCCCACAGATATGTTTATATAGCATGTTAAAATTGTCACTTTTTGAGGGTGAGCAAAAACACACAGTTTTTGTGTGTGTCTCTTTAAATGCAAATGAGCTGCTGCTCCCGGCGCAGGGGCGGAGCTTCAAGAGCTCGTGTGTGTGTGTGTGTGTGTGTGTGTGTCTTAGCAGCTTTGACTACCTCACACACATACACACTGAATATTTAAAAAACGTTTAGCCTTTTATGTTCAAACCGGAGTCGGACAAAAATGGAGAGACTCAAGAAGTGACAACATGTAGAAGCAACAGGACATTTCTGAATGGTTAATTGATGAATTTATGTATCTGAGGTGGAGTTAACTATCTTCTAGTCATTGATTAGCATATTCTGTCATGATAATCTATAAATCGCGTTCGGGGGGGGGGGGGGGGGGGGGGGGGGGGGGGGTAAATTTTAGATACATTTACATAAACTTCCGGGAGGAAGCTCATTGTAGTCCCTACCAGCCGTTTGTTGTAGTCCTTAAAAAGTGATTTCTGTAAAAGAAAATATCTCCCTTTACTTTGCAGATGTTGTTTATGCTTAAAACGCAACATTACACACTAACTCTAGTTAGAAAAGTGAAATCATAATCAACCACCCCTATAAAGGGATAGTTCACTCACTCAGAAATGGGACTTCTTTTGCTCACCCTCATTCCAAACCACCATGACTGTCTTTACATGTACATTTATTTGTTTAATAGACACTTTTATTCAAAGCAACGGAGCAACATCACAAGCAATTTATGATAAAAGCCAACAATATTCATATAACACAATGCCAAGTTTAAAATACAGTGGATATAAAAAGTCTGCACACCCCTGTTAAAACAGCTGGTTTCTGTTTTGTAAAAAAATGAAAAATGAAGATAAATCATATCAGAACTTTTGCACATTTAATGTAAAAATTTAAACCTATGCAATGACACTTAAAACCAAACACATTTCAGAGAAAAAAGATACAAATAAAAGACTTGGAATAACTAACTGCATAAGTGTATTACAGCACAGAGTGTGTATGGTCTATCAGCTTGGCACATCTCGACTTGGGAATATTGATATTATATTACTATAAGTCTTCTTTGCAAAAAGGTTCCAGATCTGGTAAATTGCGAGGGCATCTCATGGGCATCTTCTATAAGGTTTAGATCTGGGCTCTGGTTGGGCCATTTCCAAAACATTCATCTTTCTGTGCTCTTTTGTTGATTTAGATGTGTTTTGAATCATTGTCATGCTGAAAGCTGAAAGGTCTTTCATTTCTCATTGGAAGCTAGATTACAGTTAGTACACAATCTACAGCAGAAGTGAAAATGCAGAAAAGAAGAGAAAGAGAAGAAGATTTTCTTTTAAGAGTAGTTATATTAAGTGCCTTTGTTTATGATTGAAAACACTTTGTTCCCTTTCGTAGTCACTCCGAGTTACGTCGGATGACGGAGAATGGGGGTTTCGCCAGAAAGCCTATCATCTTCGAGTATTAAAAAACGAGCCTATGGCAATGAAATGCCATGGGTCTGCGGAATTTGCATAATGTATCTCCGCCTCACCGCGTGAGTATTTAAGGAGAGACACCTGCAACAGCAGATCATGTTTTCGCTTCGGAGCCAAGAGCATCTCTTCACTCCACAAGCCAAATCCTGAGTTTTCTCAGTGACTACATCTCTTCGAGACGAGCGAACTCTCCGGTGTTGGTGTGACGGCGGTATCCAGCGAGTTTCACATTGCCTGCGAGCTGAGCAGTGGTCTGCCAGTCTGTGTGTTCTCCCTGGTCGCTTCAACATCCGCGGAGTTTTTCCTCTCACTAAAGAGCTGCACGCGGCACGTCTTTTTAAAGACGCATCTTTCTAAAGACGATCTGCCCGTGTTTTTTTTTTTCTGAGTGTGGTATTCTGATAGATTCAGCTGATGGGCGCGAGCGCTGTTTCGAGTGTTTGGGCTTTGATCGCGCTCAAACAGCGCTCGTGGGTGTGTCACGTTCTCTCACTGGGAACGTGACCATCGCAATGTAACGGTCGAGACTCGATGAGCTCAATGAGTGAGAGTCCCCTCATCCACACCCCGATCTATTTTTCTCCACGTGAGATAATACTTCGGCTGGTGGCCAGGGTGACCTAAGACGGCAGGTTTGGAACTAAACCGACGAAAAATTCCTCGGTCCACACCCCGTCTTTCACATTGCAACCTGCGTGGTCCCAGGTGAGTTCGCCGGCCCGCCCGCGGGCCCGCGGTCTCATTCGGTCCCCCGGCTGATGAAATCATGTATCACCGCATCACAAGGTGAGCTGGAGTCCTCTAGAGATGATGGCTCGTCTGTGCTGCCGTCCTCGGGATGTGCTAGCATAACGAGTTTGATCCAGAGTGCACAGCTATGCTTCCCGGGTGATTGGTTTTTGGGGGTGGCGAACCCAAATCCTTTCTACCCGGACGTGCATGAAGAGATCATGAGATCGTGGAAGTCTCCTTGACTTTTCGCGACTGCTCAGTGGCCTCTTCCGCCTTCTCTGCCCTTGTAGAGGCCGCGGCCTAGGGTGCACTGGGGTTCCCCCTGTGGAGTGTTCTGTGGCAACACTTATGTGTCCCCACAGCGCCTCCACCTGGCCTGGCGACTCTTAAGCACCCCTCCAATGCCTGTAGGTTCTTGTCTACTCCGGTGGCGGGGACCTATAGAGCAGCGGGGCAGGCTGCCACCTCACTGCGTGTTATTGCCATCCTCCTGGGTGTTCAATGACATGCACGAGGGTAGGGCTGATTCAGGGCTCATCCTTGAGCTGCCTGCCGTCACCGACCTTGCTCTCCGAGCGACGTAGGTGACCACACGCTCCCTGAGTCAGGTGATGTCCACATAGGTGGTCAGACACCTCTGGCTAACCTGGTTGATGTGCGCGAGGCTGAGTGATTTCGTTTCCTCAACTCCCCCATATCCCAGGCTGGCCTCTTCGGCGGCGCGGTCGAGGACTCTGCCCAACAGTTCTCGGCCGCCCAGAAGTGGACTATGGCTATTTTGTCTGACCCCGCGGCTTTGCTGCCTCCAGCTGCCGGCTCAGACGCCTCAGTCCGCTTGCTGCCGAATGCGCCCTCCGTCGACTTCCGCCCCCTCCCGCCCGGCCCCCAGCAGCACCGCGCCGTGGAGGTGGTCGCAGGAAGGCGCCCCTGCCCGTACCGGTCCCGCAGCCCCGCCAAGGCCAGGCTTGCGGCGCTCCCGTTACGGGCAGCTCAGATGTGGGTTGCAGTTGTTCAGGGAGTGGTTGCAGGGCCACTCCTTCCCCCGGTGGAGGGCTGGGGGAGAATCTTTTCTAAACCAAAGAGCTGCATCCCATCTCTGAGCCCTCAGAGGGCCGGACGACAGTGCGCGACGCTCCCGGGCCTTGCCGCTCTCGTCCCCCTCTGTCTCTGAGGGCGCGGATGACAGTGTGTGCCGTCTCCGGACCACACCACTCTCGTCCCCCTCTGTCGCCAGACCCCTGGCAGAGCAGACTACCTGTCCCGCTGGGTCGCCCGAACTATCAGGCTCGGCTATGCGATCCAATTCGCATGGTCTCCTCCCCGCTTCAGGGGAGTCCGTTTACTTTGGTCGGTGACAATGCCCCGATCATGAGAGCGGAGGTTGCCACCCTGCTGGCGAAGGGTGCAATCGAGACTGTCCCTCCAGCCGAAATGAGGTCAGGGTTTTACAGCCCGTACTTCATTGTCCCCAAGAAGACCGGTGGGTTATGGCCAATCCTGGATCTGCGCGTCTTGAGCTCCCTTCACAGGCTGCCGTTCAGGATGCTCACGACCAAACGCATTTTCGAATGCGTGCGGCCACAGGATTGGTTTGCAGCGATAGACCTGAAGGACGCCTACTTTCATGTCTCCATTTTACCTCGACACAGACCGTTTCTTCGGTTTGCTTTCGAGGGGCAGGCATACCAGTACACAGTTCTCCCATTCGGGTTGGCTCTGTCTCCTCGCGTCTTTACGAAGGTCGTCGAGGCAGCCCTTGTTCCCCTGCGCGAACACGGGGTTCGCATCCTGAATTACCTCGACGACTGGCTAATATTAGCTCACTCTCGAGTCCAGGTTTGCGAACACAGAGACCTAGTGCTCCGGCACCTAGCCCGTCTGGGCCTTCGGGTCAACTGGGAGAAGAGCAAACTTTGCCCCGTGCAGAGGATCTCTTTTCTCGGTATGGAGATAGACTCGGTCGCCATGTCCGCGCAGCTTACGAGCGAGCGCGCACACTCACTGCTGACTTGTCTTCGACAGTTCGAGGGCAAGAGTGCGGTCCCACTGAAACTTTTTCAGAGGCTCCTGGGGCATATGGCATCCGCAGCCGCGGCAACGCCACTCGGATTGCTTCATATGAGACCGCTTCAGCTGTGGCTTCGCGATCGGGTCCCGAGGTGGGCATGGCATCGCGGTACGCTCAGAGTTCCAATAACTCCAACCTGCCGTCAGTCCTTGACCCCGTGGCGGAACCTCAGCTTTCTACGGGCCGGAGTTCCCCTAGAACGAGTTTCCAGGCATGTTGTTGTCTCCACAGATGCTGGGGCGCCATGTGCAATGGACATGCAGCCGCGGGCTCCTGGACAGGACCCCAGCGCCTCATGCATGTCAATTGCCTCGAGTTGCTGGCAGTACGCCTTGCCCTGCACCGCTTCCACGCGCTGCTCCTGGGTCAACACGTACTTGTCCGTTCGGACAATACTGCGACAGTAGCGTACATCAACCGTCAGGCTGGTCTACGCTTTCGCCGTATGTCGCAACTCGCACGCCACCTCCTCTTATGGAGTCAGAAGCACCTGAGGTCCCTTCGTGCTAATTACATTCCAGGAGAGCGGAACCTTGCAGCCGACGAGCTGTCACGGCTCCGGCCAACCTCTGGCGAATGGCGACTCCATCCCCAGTCGGTCCAGCTGATATGGGACCAGTTCGGGGACGCACAGATAGATCTGTTTGCCTCCCACGACTCATCCCATTGCGCCCTGTATTACTCCCTGACCGAGGGCACACTCGGCACGGATGCACTGGCGCACAGCTGGCCGCAGGGCCTACGCAAATATGCGTTTCCCCCAGTGAGCCTTCTCGCACGGACTCTGTGCAAGATCAAGGAGGACGAGGAGCAGGTCATATTGGTCGCCCCATACTGGCCCACCAAGACCTGGTTCTCCGAACTGATACTCCTCACGACAATACCTCCTTGGCCAATTCCTCTGAGGAAGGACCTACTTTCTCAGAGACGGGGCACCCTATGGCACCCTCGTCCCGATCTTTGGGGACTCCACGTGTGGTTCCTGGACGGGACGAGGCAGGTTTGAGTACCCTGCCACCTGCGGTGGCGGCTACCATCACTTCCGCTAGAGCGTTGTCCACGAGACACGTCTACGCGTTGAAGTGGAACCTCTTCGTCAACTGGTGCTCTTCTCGAAAGAGAGAAGACCCCAGGAGATGCTCGATTGGTGTCGTGCTTTCCTTTCTGCAAGACGGGCTGGAGTGAAGGCTGTCTCCCTCCACCCTGAAGGTGTATGTGGCCGCTATCGCCGCTTATCACGATGCAGTTGAAGGTAAGTCTCTGGGAAAGCACGACCTGATCATCAGGTTCCTGAGAGGAGCGAGAAGACTGAATCCTCCTCGCCCTCCTCTCGTACCCTCTTGGGACCTCTCAGTGGTCTTATATGCCCTGCAGAGGGCTCCCTTTGAGCCTCTGCAATCAGTGGAGATTAAGTTCCTGTCAATGAAGACAGCGCTCCTGGTTGCACTGGCCTCCATCAAGAGGTTGGGGGATCTGCACGCACTCTCCGTTGACGAAGCGTGCATGGAATTCGGGCCGGCCTGCTCTCACGTGATCCTGAGACCCCGGCCTGGATATGTGCCCAAGGTTCCCACCACTCCCTTCCGGGACCAGGTGGTGAACCTGCAAGCGCTGCCCCTGGAGGAGGCAGACCCAGCCTTGGCACTGCTCTGTCCAGTACGCGCCCTCCGTGCTTACGTAGACAGGACGCAGTGTTTCAGGACCTCAGACCAGCTCTTTGTCTGTTATGGTGGGAAGCTGAAGGGAAAGGCTCTCTCCAAGCAAAGGTTATCCCACTGGATAGTGGACACCATTGCTTTGGCATACCAGCATAACAGACATTTGCAGAGCTGCAGGGTGGGCGACACCCAACACATTCGCCAGATTTTACAATCTCCGAGTGGAGCCAGTCTCCTCCCATCCATGTACTGTCTTTTTCAAGCTAACATGGTTAGGAGTTAGGTGTCTCGCTTGCTCGCCATTCCAATCCACGGACTGGATACGTGCGATATTTCCTCAGGTAGCCTTCCTCTCTGAAGCCCTGAGTTCCTCCAGCACTGTTGACGCTGGCGCCAGTGTCTATTGCCTGTGCGTCGGCTAGGTGCCTCCGTGTGCATGGTTCCTCCTCTGAGTAACCCCCACATGTGTATTTCCACTGTAAGCCTCTTTGAGCATGTGTCTTTCCCTCGGCAAGCCACCTTGCCAGTCCTGGAGTTGAAAGTTGCCACCCCACGGGCTGGTCACTCCAGTGTTCCTCCATATGAAGCCCCCTCGGCCATATGTGTATTCTTAAGTCCTCCCTATGGGTAGGCATGCTGTGGCATTTCTCCCCTGAGATATGCTTCCCAGTGTACCTTGGTATTCCTGTGTTAAGTAGGACTCCTTCGTCCGTGCCTATATCACGACAGGGAGGTCAGACTTCGCAGGGCACTGGAAGACAGCTGTGAAGGTGGCGTGATTACACGGGGACCCCCATTCTCCGTCATCCGACGTAACTCGGAGTGACTACGAAAGGGAACGTCTCGGTTACGGATGTAACCCTCGTTCCCTGAGTAGGGAACGGAGACGTTACGTCTCCCTGCCACTTCCGCTGTACCGCTGGGTAGACGCCTGAGTTCAGTCTCGGCTCCTCAGCGAAGACATGATCTGCTGTTGCAGGTGTCTCTCCTTAAATACTCACGCGGTGAGGCGGAGATACATTATGCAAATTCCGCTGACCCATGGCATTTCATTGCCATAGCCTCGTTTTTTAATACTCGAAGATGATAGGCTTTCTGGCGAAACCCCCATTCTCCGTCATCCGACGTATCCTACTCAGGGAACGAGGGTTACATCCGTAACCGAGACGTTTCTTCAGTGGACCAAAGGCCAGATGTTTAGCAGAATGTTCACGCTGCTCTTTTACATACAATTAAATAATTCTATTGTCCTTGAAATATGGTTTAAGTGTACTGCTAAATGTGCTGACGAACATTTATGGCAAACTAAAATATACTTAAATGTCATTTCTTTTGATACTTGTATGTCATTTATTTAAATATATTTGTAATTACACATTTGTAATGATGAAGTTGCAATTAGCACATTTAAAGTCCCCCTGTAGTCAATCATTTTATCCCTTAAATTTCATCTTTGATCACCAAAAATACATATTTAAAATTGTTCATGCCTTAAAATATCTTGAATGTAACTCGACACCCTTGCCTCATTTAGTATATGCGGTTCTATGAATATGCAAATGAGCCCCGCCTCCACTCACTCACTCAGCTCAGAGATCCACTGGTTGACGATCACACGTTGATCTGATCACAAAGGTCGTTTGTGACGTCAGAAACACCAGCGATTTCAAACCGTGTTTTTGAGACTGTCTTTGGTTCACTGCAGTTTTAAGGAGGAAATACTCAGCAATGCTGTCGACTTATGAATTTACACATGATTTGTCTTAAAGCATATTCAAAACACCACATAGACACATAAACAACATTAAAAGCTAGATTTTCACCACAGGGGGACTTAAATATATTTACGTTTAATGTAATATCCACACACTACAGTTAAAATTATAATACTTTTCGTGTGCTTCAGTTTGTTAGTCAACACATCAAAATTACAATGATTTAAAATGAATCCTTTTAATTGTCATTACAAAGTGCACTTTTTTTTAAAGTGTACTTAAGTGTGTTAAAGTGAACTCTATTTAAGTATACTTAAGTGATACGTTTATTTTACTAATATTACATTACCTGCAAGTAAATATTTTTATATATATATATCTCACCTAAAGGATTATTAGGAACACCATACTAATACTGTGTTTGACCCCCTTTCGCCTTCAGAACTGCCTTAATTCTACGTGGCATTGATTCAACAAGGTGCTGAAAGCATTCTTTAGAAATGTTGGCCCATATTGATAGGATAGCATCTTGCAGTTGATGGAGATTTGTGGGATGCACATCCAGGGCACGAAGCTCCCGTTCCACCACATCCCAAAGATGCTCTATTGGGTTGAGATCTGGTGACTGTGGGGGCCATTTTAGTACAGTGAACTCATTGTCATGTTCAAGAAACCAATTTGAAATGATTCGAGCTTTGTGACATGGTGCATTATCCTGCTAGAAGTAGCCATCAGAGGATGGGTACATGGTGGCCATAAAGGGATGGACATGGTCAGAAACAATGCTCAGGTAGGCCGTGGCATTTAAACGATGCCCAATTGGCACTAAGGGGCCTAAAGTGTGCCGAGAAAACATCCCCCACACCATTACACCACCACCACCAGCCTGCACAGTGGTAACAAGCCATGATGGATCCATGTTCTCATTCTGTTTACGCCAAATTCTGACTCTACCATCTAAATGTCTCAACAGAAATCGAGACTCATCAGACCAGGCAACATTTCTCCAGTCTTCAACTGTCCAATTCTGGTGAGCTCTTGCAAATTGTAGCCTCTTTTCCCTATTTGTAGTGGAGATGAGTGGTACCCGGTGGAGTCTTCTGCTGTTGTAGCCCATCCGCCTCAAGGTTGTGCGTGTTGTGGCTTCACAAATGCTTTGCTGCATACCTCGGTTGTAACGAGTGGTTATTTCAGTCAAAGTTGCTCTTCTATCAGCTTGAATCAGTCGGCCCATTCTCCTCTGACCTCTAGCATCAACAAGGCATTTTCGCCCACAGGACTGCCGCATACGGGATGTTTTTTCCTTTTCACACCATTCTTTGTAAACCCTAGAAATGGTTGTGCGTGAAAATCCCAGTAACTGTGCAGATTGTGAAATACTCAGACCGGCCCGTCTGGCACCAACAACCATGGCACGCTCAAAATTGCTTAAATCACCTTTCTTTCCCATTCTGACATTCAGTTTGGAGTTCAGGAGATTGTCTCAACCAGGACCACACCCCTACATGCATTGAAGCAACTGCCATGTGATCGGTTGATTAGATAATTGCATTAATGAGAAATTGAACAGGTGTTCCTAATAATCCTTTAGGTGAGTGTAGATATATGAAATATTTAAAGTACACTACTGCACATTCAATCAAATTAAGCACACTTCTTTTTCACAAGGCTGAAGAACAGACTGAAGTAATTATTCTTGACTTCCACCTGTTCACATCTGGTGCGTTTATGATACACTGGAGATTTATTAATTTTTTGCACGTGTGCTTGACATCATCTATGGAGAGAGCTTGACATCTTTTGCGTTTCCTCATTGTTCATTCTCACACACACACTGTTTTGGGTCTGTAACGCAGGATCCGTGTGGCGTGCCATCGGCTCATCAATCATCAGATCTTCACCAACCTCATCCTCATCTTCATCATGCTGAGCTCGGTCTCGCTGGCCGCCGAGGACCCCATCCGAAACTTCTCTGCCCGAAACATCGTAAGACCACCGAGAAAAACCCCACAGTCAAAACACCACATCACCTGCTCTTTAAACAGGATAAAACACACAAATAATAGACTAATATGGACATTTCTTTCTAATTATGCAGCATCAGTTACATTTATGAACTAGTGTGATTTGTTACCTCATTTTCTTTATTATCACATTTGACGGAGTGATTATTTCAGGTTTCAGATTTCGATAGTCCACTTTAGACATTCAACTTAACTCTCATTAGAGTATTAGTAGACTTATTAGTTTTGGATCGGTAAGATTTGTAAGCTTTTTTAAAGAAGTCTAGTCTGCTCACCGGGCTGCATTTAATTGATTAAAAATAAAAATTGTGAAATTTTATTAATGTAAAACAGCTGTTTTCTATGTGAATATATAGTAAAGTGTAATTTATCCCTGTGATCAAAGCTGAATTTCCAGCATCATTACTCCAGTCTTCAGTGTCACATGATCCTTCAGAAATCACTCTAATATGATGATTTGATGATCAAAACATTTGTGATTATTATCAATGTTAAAAACAGTTATTTACATTTTTATTTCAGGATTCTTTGATGAATAGAAAGTTCAAAAGAACAGCATTTATTTTAAATACTCTTTTGTAACATTATAAATGTCTTTAATGTAACTTTTGATCAATTTAATTCATCCTTGATGAATAAAAGTATTGATTTGTTTTATTTCTTTCCCCGGAAAATAAAATAAACATTCTTACTGACCCCAAAAACATCAAACATCTTTTGACTGGTAGTGTTCAGGTGATACTCGAAAAATTAGAATATCGTACAAAAGTTCATTTATTTCAGTAATTCAACTTAAAAGGTGAAACTAATATATTATATAGACTCATTACATGCAAAGTGAGATATTTCAAGCCTATTATAACAAATAAAGGCTTTAAATATCTCACTTTGCATGTAATGAGTCTATATAATATATTAGTTTCACCTTTTAAGTTGAATCACTGAAATAAATGAACTTTTGCACGATATTCTCATTTTTCGAGTTTCACCAGTTGCAAAGTTACTTATAGTCTGTTGAGGAGCATCAACATAAAGCAGACATTTCTACTAATACTCTACTAATACTCTACTAATACTCTACTGAGAGCTAGTTGACATGTAGGTGTAAAGTTACTTATAGTCAGCAGAATGTCTGAAGTGGAGTTTAGAAATAGTTTTACCTTATTTCATATAAACAGGATTTCACAATACGCTTCACATGCAGATTCATTGTTTTACAACTTCCTGCCATTTTTTCATTTGTCTGTTAATTTAAATGGGCCTAAAGACATGAATGCTGTGAAACTTCAAGGATTATAGAGGCGCTGTAGAAATCAAATAGACTTGAACTGACTCTGTTGTGGATTCTTTCCACTGGATTGAGTTTCTTGTGTCCGTTGCAGGTTCTCGGTTATTTAGACTACGCCTTCACCGCTATCTTTACAGTGGAGATCTTGTTGAAGGTAAAGACTCCTGTCTTATTTCTATTTGCATTCTACACACCATGATTATAACCCTCTCACTTATTCCAGATTATGCTTCACTAGTTCATTTCTTATTTGTGATTGTTGAGTTGGACAGGAATTTGCAACTCCCTTTAATTTCTACTCTTGCTTTTACTGTATGATTGCACTTGATATAAATGTGTAAAATGAAATGGTCCCAGTTAACAATAAGGTTCGTTAGTTAACATTAGTTACCTACATTAGTTAGCATGAACTAATAATGAACCGCACTTATACAGCATTTATTCATCTTTGTCAATGTTAATTTCAACATTAACTGATACTTTATTCAAATCTTGTTAACATTAGTTAACTAACATGAACTAACAATGAACAGCTGTATTTTTATTAACTTACATTAACAAAGATTAATAAACACTGTAACAAACGTATTGCTCATGGTTAGTTCATGTTAGTTAATACATTAAAGGGATAGTTCACCCCAAAATGTAAACTCTGTCAGTAATTACTCTCCCTCATGTTGTTCAACCCCGTAAGACTTTCGTTCATCTTCAGAACACAAATTAAGATATTTCTGATTAAATCTGAGGGCTGGATCACTCCTCCATAGGCTTCTTAACCCTCTGGGGACTAAGCCCTTTTTGGTCTGTTTTCTCTATTTTTACATTTGGCCTCATAAACCATATGTAATGGAGATGGAACACTATGTGTTTGGTATCTATGGATTCAGAAGACCCTAAGCTAACATAAGCATGCATGTAATGAGTTTATAAAGGAAGTATGAGTAAAAAATGTACAATAAACTAGAGAATTTCAAAAACGGAAATTAGATTTTTGTCATTTATTTCTGAAAATCACACATCACACAACAATAGTGAACAGTTTTTGAACAAAAAATATATTTGTCAAAGCCTTTGCTTGACAGACATGTGTAATTGGCAAATAAAATGTGTAAAGAACAATGAAAAATTTAACTTTATTTACAAATAGTCCCAGGTGTTTTTCTTAGGAATGCTTAGAATTTTCTAAGCAATGCTTTCTCCTCGTCACTCTCCAGTAATTGTTCCAGAGCTTGTTCCACCGTAAATCTTTACTGCTTGCCATCATAAAAGTGCTAAAACAATAAATAATGATATAATTGTATGTATATATATATAATAATAATTGTTCTGTCTCTCTCTCATAAATCTCTGATAATCCGCTCCGTAAGCCTCCGTTCGCTCTCTCTCCTTCTCTCCATTCAACGCTGTTTGCGTCATATCCCTAAATATATAGTACCACCCCTTGCAAGGCTACAGAGTCCTCTGATTTGCTAGAAACATCATGGTAACCTTCCTCTGATTGGGTAAGAAAAATATTTCTCCATCGGCAATTTTTCCATTGGTTGTTGCTTGCGGAATCTGCCAAACAACATCGATTTCATTGGCCTTTTGCATAGTGGTATTGCGCAACAAGGAAGTGTGTATATTTACAAGCCGGGTAAGTTATCACTGTTTTCAGCGGAATCTGAGGAAGACGGTGAAAAAGACCGCACCTCTCTATCATTAATAGTTTTTAAGATATTTACACATTTTTAAAAGTATGCCATTTTGGGCGGTACCACCCAATCCGTCCCCAGAGGGTTAAGGGATCGAAACTGGCCGGCCCAGAAAAGTTATTAAAGACATTGTTAAAATAATCCGAGTGACTACAGTGGCTCAAGTTTATCAAGCGACGAGAATACTTTTTGTGCGCAAAAAACAAACAAAAATAATGACTTTATTCAACTCTTCATGTTCTTCTCTGTGGGCCTCGAGTGAGTTCACATTGTGTAACAGCGCAGCGCTTCTGGGTTGTACGTCACACACACACACACACATGACCAGCGTCGACCAATAGTGAGCCTGCATGTGACGTACAACACAGAAGCGCTGCGCTGTTACACTGCGTGAACTCTCTCGAGGCCCACAGAGAAGAACATGAATAGTTGAATAAAGTCGTTATTTTTGTTTGTTTTTTCCGCACAAAAAGTATTCTCGTCGCTTGATAAACTTAATAACTTTTCTGGGCCGGCCAGTTTCGATCCCTTAGAAGCCTATGGAGGAGTGATCCAGCCCTCAGATTTAATCAGAAATATCTTAATTTGTGTTCTGAAGATGAACGAAAGTCTGACGGGGTTGGAACAACATGAGGGAGAGTCATTACTGACAGAGTTTACATTTTGGGGTGAACTAACCCAATGTTAACTAATGAACCTTATTGTAAAGTGTTACCACTGAAATGTGCTTGTTTAGTTAAACACAGCACACACCAGTGAACTAAACACAGCACACACCAGTGAACTAAACACAACACACACCAGTGAACTAAACACAGCACACACCAGTGAACTAAACACAAACCCGCTGAGAGTGTTTAGTTCACTGGTGTGTGTTGTGTTTAGTTCACTGGTGTGTGTTGTGTTTAGTTCACTGGTGTGTGCTGTGTTTAGTTCACTGGTGTGTGCTGTGTTTAGTTCACTGGTGTGTGCTGTGTTTAGTTCACTGGTGTGTGTTGTGTTTAGTTCACTGGTGTGTGCTGTGTTTAGTTCACTGGTGTGTGCTGTGTTTAGTTCACTGGTGTGTGCTGTGTTTAGTTCACTGGTGTGTGCTGTGTTTAGTTCACTGGTGTGTGCTGTGTTTAGTTCACTGGTGTGTGCTGTGTTTAGTTCACTGGTGTGTGCTGTGTTTAGTTCACTGGTGTGTGCTGTGTTTAGTTCACTGGTGTGTGCTGTGTTTAGTTCACTGGTGTGTGCTGTGTTTAGTTCACTGGTGTGTGTTGTGTTTAGTTCACTGGTGTGTGCTGTGTTTAGTTCACTGGTGTGTGTTGTGTTCCTCAGATGACGGCGTTCGGCGCTTTCCTTCATAAAGGAGCGTTCTGCAGGAACTACTTTAATCTGCTGGATCTGCTGGTGGTCGGAGTGTCTCTCCTGTCCTTCGGGATACAGTACGTTCATGTCCTCCAGCACGTGTGAGTCGGTCACCGCATGCGCTCGTGTTCAACGTGCGCTTTATCTGCAGGTCGTCGGCCATTTCAGTGGTGAAGATCTTGAGGATTCTGCGTGTGCTTCGCCCGCTGAGAGCCATCAACAGAGCCAAAGGACTCAAGGTCAGTCTATCTCCTTCACTTACAGGTCACACTCCAAACATATCGTGCAAAAGTTCATTTATTTCAGTGATTCAACTTAAAAGGTGAAACTAATATATTATATAGACTCATTACATGCAAAGTGAGATATTTCAAGCCTTTATTAGTTATAATTGGGATTATGGCTTATGAAAACCTTTTCACAATATTCTAATTTTGAATTTGGGGTTTTCATAAGCTGTAAGTCATAATCATCACAATTATAACAAATAAAGGCTTGAAATATCTCACTTTGCATGTAATGAGTCTATATGATATATTAATTTCACCTTTTAAGTGGAATTACTGAAATAAATGAACTTTTGCACGATATTCTAATTGTTCGAGTTTTACCTGTATACAGCACTTTTAACAATATAGATTGTTTCAAAGCAGCTTAAAGGGCCGTACACACCGGGACGAATATCGGCGCGCGTTATTCGCCAGCGTTTAACGCGTTTTTTGTCTTTACACCCAAGCGATTTTCGCTGACGATGAGCCGAGTGAACATGCCAATTCATTCCCTGACATTAGATGGCACTTAAAGGTGCCCTAGAATGTTTTTTTTAATTATTTTATAATGTTTCCTGGGTTACCCTTATAATGTTAGTATGTTTTTTAGATAAAAAATAATCATAATTTAGAAATAAATGGCATTTTTCCTAGCCTGCTTTTAGCTTCTGATTTGAACACTCTGTTTGAAGGGGCGTGTCTGCTGTGGGATTCAGTGTAACCGCGGCCACTGCTGTGATTGGCTGACATGGTTGCATATGAAATAGCTACGCATTACATGTGAAACTCTCTCGAATACTTTTACTACAGCTATTATACGTTTTTACTATAACAGCTATCGAGATTAACGAATCGTGAGATGTTTTTAAAGTATTTAGATCTATTCCCATCACATAAAATGTTGCCGTGATGAGCATTGAGCAGATGACAGTGTGTTGATCGCGAGAATGAAGATCTTATCATTGCAAAGCAGTTTCTGCACTCTCTCTGCTTTCACCAATGCAAACACGATGATGTAAATACAGTAAGAGCTTCGTTGTGCAGTAACGTGCGTCATTGATTTCATAACGAGTTTGGCAAGTGTCCAGATAAACTCGCGCTGTGTGGAAAGATTGTTCTTTGATCGCTTTCTGGATATAATTTGTTCACAATTTAAATACGATTATTTTCATCCTACTAAAAGAAACGATGTGAAGCTGATATTTTAGTCACTGGCTTGACTTACTGATGCATAAACAGTATTGAACGATTTTGAGAGAAAGATTACCTGTCTGAACTTGAACAATTACACATCAGAAAGTGTTGCTTGGTAGCTCGATCCGAGGCCAGCCAAGTTGAGGAAACACTCGGTGAAATGTTTGGAAATTTCCAGAGAAAATAAAATTAACCCATTGTTTCTTCAGAGGCTCAGATGAAGGAACTAAAAAATACTTTTGTGTTCATGTGTACATCCACACTGAGCAACTGCCATGCTTCGGCTGCGCAGCTCCGCCTGGCATTGAGGGCTGGCATTATGCAAATATTTGGAGGCGTACATATTAATGATCCCGACTATTGCGTCACAGTCGGTATTGTGTGGAGAACCGACCGTTTTTCAGGGGTGTTTTTCATAAACGTGAATTAAATGAGAACGCGAAAACAGTCCAGTTTGAGATTCACTCTATGTCATGTCCATGCACTGAACTCTTGTTATTTGACTATACCAAGGTAAATTCAATTTTGAATTATAGGTCACCTTTAATGTAAAACAGAAATACTCCGGTACACAAGGTGGCGCTGCGCAACTTTACGCTTCTGACACTCGCTTGTCACTCAGAAGAAGAGAGCAAGTTTGTCATATAGTTCTTTATGTTCCGACAGCAACGAGACCAGCAGCTCTACATTCATCTTGCCTTGCATCTTCCTCGTCTTATTTCTTCCCGGCAGTGTAGACGCTGTTCTCCCCGTTTTAGTATTTTCCCGTAAAATATCCTGTATTTTTACGCTCTGATTGTGTTAACTCAGAACACGCAACTATCTGTGTGGCTTGCACTTGGGTTGCTAGACCTCCAGTAAAGTAGCGTACTCGGTCTTGCGCACCCAACGTCATTTTTGCCGCGCGCACCTTTGCGCTCGTGCGGACGCGTCGAGTATAAACAAGGCTTTACTCTGTGTCAGCGCGCGCTCTGATCGGTAAAGGGGCACAGACCTCTCCCGAATCATCTCCAGCACTCAGCCTCCGAAGCACCACTAACTCCGTTTCCCTCGTAAGCTGATATTAGTATTTACACAGATCTCTATGATAAAAAAATGTTTGTAAAAAAATATTTTAAAGGGGTCATATAATGCCATTTTTGTACAAGCTAATATGATTCTTTAGGGTCTAAATTAAAAGTTTGTAATATACTTTAATTAAAAATTCTCATTAGTATTGTAAGAAAACACTTATTTTACCTGGTCAAAAACAGCTCTGTTTTCAGCACGCCGTTTCAGTGCATATGCCTTTAAATGATAATGAGCTGTGCTCACTCCGCCCCTCTGTTCTGTGCGTACACGTTTGTAACGTGGAATTATGAATTATATTGAGAACGTCATACATAGAAAACATGCCGTAATGTACCCTGAGTGTAAACCTTAGACGCATTCATTGTGAAGCGTGCAGCTAGCGATTTGCAAAGATTAATATATTAATATAAAGTTTAATAAAACGTTACACTCACTTCCGTTCTTCTGGAGGTTCAGCAGGAACACGAATATCTGGTACCGATCCTTTTTTCATGAGCAGCTTCTTAGCAAAACCAGCTTTATACTGACCCTCGTTTAAAGCAGTCTGCTGAGAAATGATTCGCTCAAACATGAGAGCATTGACGTTGCTCGTGGGGAATATTCCCTTCGAAAACAAAACTCAGCCACTGCGTCTTCAGCGGTTCGGATTCAGGAACATTAAAATGACTGCTGTGTTCGTTATTGCACCCAAGAACAGAACACCACAATCGCTTAGAGCCATTCTGCTCATAGACAGTGCTCCAGCACATCAACAATGAGCGCGCCGGTCCGCGCAGACTATGATTGACAGCTACCTCATGTGCGAGGGCGGGTCTGTGTTGAAACGCTCCCGTCAATCAACAATCGTGGGAGGGGCGTCCGTTTTATTGACGTCACAAAAACGAACAGCTCGATTTGAGGCAGGGGAAAACATATAAGGAGATTAAAACAAAACCACTGGATGGATTTTTATCATTATATGATGGTTGTGTACAGGCACTGCTAACACACATTTCAGTACAATCAACTTGTAAAAGTGCATGTACCATTATATGACCCCTTTAATAGCACGGTTTTGGCGGTTATAGAGTTCTAATGACGGTGTTCAACTATAACCATCGGTCTCACGGTTATATAATAACCGTCGTCACACCCCTAACACACACACACACACTGTCTCTCTTTACCTCTCTCTCACTCTCTCACACACACACACACACACACACACACACACACACACACACACACACACACACACACACACACACACACACACACACACACACACACACACACACTGTCTCTCTCTACTTCTCTCTCACTCTCTCTCTCACACACACACACACACACACACTGTCTCTCTCTACCTCTCTCTCACTCACTCACTCACACACACACACACACACACACACACACACACACACACTGTATTTCTCACACACACTGTCTCTCTCTCTCTCTCTCTCTCTCTCTCTCTCTCTCACACACACACACACACACACACACTGTCTCTCTCTACCTCTCACTCACTCACACACACACACACACACTGTCTCTCTCTACCTCTCTCTCTCTCTCACACACACACACACACACACATGTAGTTATAAACTCTTTAGACTGTTAATGATTAGTGCTTTTTTTAAGTTTGTGGGTAAGAATCATGTAAAAAAAAATCCCTTATTTTGGGGATGGATTCCGGGATGTTCAATGTTGACAGCTATGGCGCAGGCGTGTAGTTTTTCTCTACAAATTGACCTCAACAAACTTCCTGTCTGGCCTTAAAAATTCATAATACAGAATTTTTTTATCGCTTCCGGACATTTTTCTTATATTATGATGTAACGAGTGCATCAGGGTTTATGGGAAGTGTGACACAACAACAATTTGAAACTCTATATTTCACTGTACGTTTCTCTTCTACACGCCTTCGCTGCTCTCGGCGCACTCGTTTCTCTCACATAATAAAAGCAATTCAACTCAGATCAATATTTTGTTACCATTTATGTATTTATATGATAAGTATACATGTCATAATCCCAATGATGGTTAATTCCTTTGTTTCACACAGATCCAGTGTAGCTGTAATTGTTGGTTTATTTGCCTGGCATGCTGTAGTGAAAAATAAATATACTAAAATGTACTTGAAATACATTTATTTTATGCTAAGTATACTACAAATACATTTACATATTTATGTACTTAATATTAATACCCTGCAGTTGTACTGTTGGTATAGTAAATTTGCATAAAGTCTATTACATTGGAACTAATTTTGCACTTAATGTACTTTAATAATCCAGAAATAGTGCTGAGATTCAACTAAAGATATCCTGAAGTATATTTGATTGTGTTAAAGTGGAACTATTGCAAATATACTTTAGTTAAACTTTTAATATCTTGCATTATACAGAGAGCATGCTATTCTTACTGATAGTGATATTAAACACATTTTAGGATTAATATTAACATATATTAATATACTCCAAATAAAGTTTAATTGTAATATTAATATCAGTATCAAGCGATATATCTGTAAATGTTAATGGATTTGTAGTATAAACAAACATATTTTAAATACATTTTGATTTATTTCCCTTGGGTGGTTAGTTTATCATTTATAAGTAGTTAACATATTTCACATTTAAAGTGACTAATCACAACGATGGGTTACTTAACGTAATCCCGGGTTCTTTGATAACAGAGTGAGGTGTTTCACTATGGGAATCGCTTTGGGCGTGACCAATTACGGAAGCTCTTATGCCACCACGTCTATCTTTGACAGACAGGTCGACCTGAGATCAGGCTCCGCCCCCACCTATATCACTCAGGTCGACCCATAACGAAGTCATTATAAAGAGATTTCTTCCCGTTCCTGTGCAAGGAGGGAAGTGTTGGTGAAACACCTCACTCTGTTATCAAAGAACCCGGGATTACGTTAAGTAACCCATCGTTCTTTTTCTAACTTCGCTCTGTGTTTCACTATGGGAGATATAGACCACTCTCGGATTACACAACATACATTATACTTATCATATGGAACCTGATGTGCTGGCTCCTAGCACTGCATGAGCTAAGGATGGCTCCAACACATTCAGTCTATAAAATCGTACAAAAGTGTGCGGTGTAGCCCAGCTAGCTGCCGCACAGATCTCCTGGACTGAAACTCCCCTAAGCAAGGCCCATGAAGTAGCCATGCCCCTAGTGGAGTGGGCCCTTAAGCCCTCAGGAGGTTGCGAACCCCTGCATTTATATGCTAAAGAGATAGCCTCTACAATCCAATGGGACAGTCGCTGGCGTGACAACGGCTTCCCTTTGTGAGGAGTAGCCCATGACACAAACAGCTGGTCATTCTTCCTGAAACCTGCTGTCCTTTCCATGAACACACGAAGCGCCCGTACGGGACATAAAGAATTCAATCTCCTATCCCCCGGAGAAGAGAACGGAGGAGGGTGGAAGGCTGTAAGTTCTGTAGTTTGACATCTATAAGACGAGTCCACTACTTTAGGTACGAAAGCAGGGTTAGGGTGAAAGGAAACCCTTGTGAGCCCTGGAGAAAACTGCAGACAAGACGGGCTGACAGACAGGGCCTGTAAGTCGCTCACACGCTTCGCTGTCACCAGTGCTAACAGCAGTGCTGTCTTAAGAGATAGAAACTTCAACCCTATAGCTTCCAATGGCTCAAAGGGGTGTTGAGAAAGGGCCTCTAAAACCATAAACAAATCCCACAACGGGACCATTCGTCTGGCCACTGGCCTCTTACGCCGTGCCCCCTTCATAAAACGAGGGTGCTGACCTGCTGTCTTGTCACCAAAACCAACATGACAAGCAGATATAGCCGCTAAGTATACCTTTAACGTAGAAAAAGCCTTCCCTTTATCTAACAGATCCTGGAGAAAAAATAATATGTCCCTTACTGAGCATTGAAAAGGGACAATATGACTCAGTCCACACCATTCTTCAAAGACTCGCCATTTATTACTATAAAGTGTGCGAGTGGAAGAGGCTCTTGCACTCTGTATAGTGTGTACGACTGATGGGGGCAGACCTGCTGCACTCAAATTCCACCTCTCACGGGCCACCTCTCACCCCCCCCCCAAACCCCCCCCCCCCCCCCCCGCTTGTGACAGGAGGTCCCTCCAGGGAGCTATCCAACTTGGAGCTATCAGTATCAGTGACAATCCCATTTCCCTCACCCTGGCTAGAGTGGGTGAAATCAGACTCAGAGGGGGAAATGCATACAGCAGGACATTTGGCCATGGGTGGGCTAAAGCATCCACACCCAATGGTGCATTTTCGTCCGCCAGAGAGAAATACAGAGGACATTGAGCATTTTCCTGCGAGGCGAAGAGATCTACGGCAGCCTGGCCGTACTTCTGCCATATCTGCCTCACCACCTGGGGATGAAGCTTCCACTCTCTGTATAGGGGATTTCCCCTGGACAATAAATCTGCTTCCCTGTTCAATATCCTTGGAACATGGGTTGCCCTGATGGATAAAAGCCTTGTGTCGCACCACACAATCAGCTTTTTTGCTAACTGGTGCAGTTGAAGAGAGCGTGTGCCTCCCTGTCGGTTGATATAAGCAACCACTGTAGAATTGTCCGTTTTCACTAAAACATGCTGGCCCCTGATGAAGCTCAGAAAATGTTTCAGCGCTAGAAATACTGCCAACAATACCAAGTAATTTATGTGCTCGTGAATCAGCTGTGGAGGCCACAGACCGTTCACAGCTCTGCCCATCAGAGTTGCTCCCCAGCCCTTTAATGATGCGTCCGTCGTCATAGTGACTCTCGACAACACTGTTCTCAGGGGAATCCCCGTTCTGAGAGTCGCGGGGCTTTTCCAATGTCTGAGCGCTCTGACGCACACATGAGTTACTCTCACCGGTCGGCTGAGATGACGGCGAGAACATAGACGCAGATGCTCGACCCAGCGCTGAAAGTCTCTCATTATGAGTAGCCCCAGCCGTACTACAGAAGTCGCTGAAGCCATTAAACCCAGCATTCGTAGGCACAGTCTGAACGGGACAATTTTCCCCGTCTGAAAACGGGAAAGACACTGAGTGAAGGACGTGATCCTCCCCTCTGTCAGAGTGACTCGATAAGAGAGGGAGTTTATACTGAGTCCTAGATATTATGTGTGCTGCGCTGGCTCTAAGCGGCTCTTTTTTCCTGTTTATTCTGAATCCCAAGCTTTCGAGATGAATTAACACCATGTCTGCGTCTTTGATCGCTTGCTCCTTCGACGAGGCACATATCAGATAATCGTCTATGTACGACAATATTCTTATACCTTTGTTTCTCAAAGGAAAAAGTGCTGCTTCCACACATTTGCTGAATACTCTTGGCGCTAGAGATAGACCAAATGGCATGGTTTGAAACTCGAAAGCAGTGCCTCGGAATGCAAACCTGAGATATTTTCTGTGAGACGGGTAAATATCTATGTGTAAATACGCGTCTGACAGATCGATCGTCACAAACCAATCGTTCTGGCGGATGGATCGACAAAGTGTCTTGTGTGTCAACATTTTGAATGAATACTTCTGTAGGTGCTTGTTTAACACACGGAGATCTAAAATTGGACGCAGCGACGTGCTCCCTTTCTTTGGAATCACAAAGTAACGGGAGTAAAAACCCTGACAGCTCACTTCCTTTGGCACCACTCTGATGGCTCGTTTGTCTAAGAGAGTATCTATCTCGGCCGTCAGGACGCGAGCTGATTCTCCTTCGGCCACTGAGACTATCATACCATTGAATCTGGGTGGTTTCATGGCAAATTGAAGTCTGTATCCCCGTGAAATAGTGTTTACCACCCACGGATGAGCTGCGCATGCGCGCCAACTGAGTATGTGAGCCGAGAGAGGTCCCCTGTATACTTCCCCATCGTGGGCGCGCTTTGATGACGTCATTGAAGTTTCTGCGCAGACCCCTTCTGATGGAGCGTGCAATATCCGACGCCCTCGGCTGTCTGCCTGGCTGCGATAGTAAAACATTTTTTATTGTGTTTATTGAATTCGGGGAGCATATCGCCCTTAGCTCGTGGCTTGGATGCGATGATGCATTCTTTATTAAACATTCCCCTGAACAGATTGGCATTTGAAAACCCCTTGTGAGTGCTTGGTGACACTGGTGAACATTCTGAACTTGATAGCTTGCAGCGCGAGCCCTTACTGAACTCAGAACGACAGGGCTGGACCCTCTCCTTCTCTTTGCGGGCGGAGAGAGAAGTGCAGGGGAACATTTTCGTGTCAGGTCGCACGCTTTTTCTTCCGTTCCTCGGGGTGGGGCGAGCTCTTTCTCGCCGCCGCGGCCGCAAATGAATGCTTCCCCCATGGTCCGGAGCCATCAGATCTCGGACGATGGGCAGATTGTTGTCCGCTGGGAGCCGGTCTCACATTCCTAGCTCCCATCTGTCTTCCTCTCGTTGCAGCGGCTGGCTGAGAGGGTGGTCGCGGTGCCTGATTGCGTGGTAAACAGAGGTTAAAAGCTTCATCCTCTTGCTTCCTGAGGGTGCTGGTCTCTCTCATTTTCTCGAGAGCTGGTCCGAACAGGCCCTTGGTTGGCTGCGTCCATCACCTCTGCTTTTTTGAGCGTCGCTCAATCCTGACAAGTTTAGCCATAACGCTCTCTCACCTGAAATGTCCAAGCCCATCACACGGCCACAGCCCTGAACCGCGCCACGAGAAGAGCGTAGAATTAGATCGTTCACCACACATATCTCGTCCCAGAGTGCTGGGTTCGGCACTCCCGTGTCTAGTTGCCGCCCCATCTACTCCAAAATCACTGCCTGGTACGCTGACAGTAAAGTCACCGCGTTCAGCAAGCACACTGACTGCGCCGCATACTTGTACACCCTCTGATAAACGGACGCTGTCAAACGTTCCATCTTGCTCGGCAGCGAGATTTGGGATGAGGCAGAAATAGAGCGTCGATTCGGATGGAGGTGATAGGCCACTGAAGACTCTATCGCTGGGGGTCCGGCCAGCCCCAGCTCTCCCATTCCTTGGATCTCCAGCTTAGAACATCCCTTGGTCGGGAGCTTGCTCTTAAAGGGGCTAACCCAATGGCGGGACATCTCTTTCATGCACGCCAGCGCGGCGGGTAGAAGTTGTCTCGTTGTGGTTTGAGGTCATAAAGGTCCCTCTCTGCTCCTTCTGCATCCTGCGCCGCGGGCCACGCTAGGCCCAGTTTAGCCGCGGCTCGCTTGCACACCTCGTGCAGGTTACCGTCTGCCTGGGAGCCCGAGTCGGTCGCGCTCGGGGGTCTAGACTGTTGGACAGGGAAGAGAGAGTTGTTTTCCTCCTCGTCATCCATGTCCAAGTCGAGGAGGTCAGAGTTAGCGTTGCCCTCCGCGTCCTCGTCTCCCGGCTCCTCCTCCTCGTGGGCGAGAAGGCCATCGAACAGAGGAGGCATATCCAGGGATTCAGCTTCCATCATGTCAGCCCAGCTCGTGGTTGCTCGCTGATGGTCAGTAGCCTTAGGTTTAGCGGCAGCACCGGACAGACATGGGTCTTGCTGGCTAACCACCGCCACTCTCAGCCTTCTCTCCAAAATTTTTGCCAGCATTGACGCACAGTGAGTGCATGTTTGCGGGTCCGCAAGCGACGTTTGGCGCCCATACACACAATGCACATGGGATGAGGGTCCCTGCCCGAGACGGTTGCTCCACATGACGATGGACACGGTCGGGTTGCAGGCTCCCTGCTCTTCGACTCATTCCCTTTGGCGGGGGTAATGACTGTCGACATAACGGCCGGAGAGAGAGCGAGTGATTCAATGACTCGTCACAACACGTTAGTCCGATGGTCCACTTAGGGTAGTTAGCCCTTTTCACGGCTCGCCTTAACGCGTAGAGCTTAAAGATGGCTTGACGCCACTGGAAAATCCTAAGTGATAAAAGCGTAGTGATAACGCGCGATAGTCCAAACAGAATAGCTCGCCTTGACGCGGACACTATTCGGATGTGACACTCAACACAGTCCAATCCACTGATGTCGCGTTCGGTGGCGTAATCCAATGACGGTCCGCCTGTTGAACAGTTTAGCGAAATCAGCAATGAAGTCGGACGTGCTGAGAGAGCTTGATGTAATCCCTCACGGGAAGAAAGCGAGAATGACTTCGTTATGGGTCGATCTGAATTATATTGGTGGGGCCGAACCATGATCTCAGGTCGACCTGTCTGTCAAAGACAGACGTGGTGGCATAGGAGCTTCCGTAATTGGTCACGCCCAAAGCGATTCCAATAGTGAAACACCGAGCGAAGTTAGAAAAAGAACTTGGATATCACAGTTCAATGATTGCAGGTTTGCGTACTGTTCTGAGTTTTCATGCCACTGCTTTTATTCATATTGAGGAATACTGGAAGTGTTTCTGTGAGATGAGGAAATGCAGGTTCACATGTGTGCATGTGACTTATGTTACTTACTTGAAAAATGTAAAAGTAACCCATTACTTTACTAGTTACTTAAAAAAGTAATCTGATTACATAACTCACATTACTTGCCCTGCGTCATGAAAAATAAGATTAATACTCATAACTTCTTACTATTTGAATTAAAATGCATAAATAAACAAAACATTTCTCTCTCTCTCTCCCTCTCTCTCCCTCTTGCCCCCCCCCCCCCCCCCCCCTCTCTCTCTCTCTCTCTCTCTCTCTCTCTCAGCATGTGGTTCAGTGTGTGTTTGTGGCCATCAGGACGATCGGGAACATCATGATCGTCACCACACTTCTTCAGTTCATGTTCGCCTGCATCGGTGTGCAGTTGTTCAAGGTGCTCCAGCAAATACTTTCACATTAGAGAAAGATTTCATATTTAACAAACTCCTTTATCAAGCAATTTTCTATTATGTGATGAAAATGTTTGTCCTCAGGGGAAGTTCTACCGCTGTAGTGATGATGCAAAGTCAAGTCCAGAGGAATGCAGGTGTGTGTGTGTGTGTGTGTGTGTGTGTGTGTGTGTGTGTGTGTGTGTGTGTGTGTGTGTGAGAGTGTCTGTGTGTGTGTAAGTGTGTGTGTGTGTGTGTGTTGATCAGATCCACCATGTTTTTGTGTTTCCAGAGGGACATATATCGTGTACAGTATTGGTGAGACGGCTCTGCCACAAACGCGTGAGAGGATCTGGTTCAACAGCGACTTCAACTTTGATAATGTGCTGATGGCGATGATGGCTCTCTTCACTGTCTCAACGTTTGAAGGCTGGCCAGCGTAAGACCAGCACACACACACACGCTCACACACAAACACACTCACACACACACACACACACACACGCACACACACACACACACACGCTCACACACACACGCTCACACACACACACACACACACACACACACACTCACTCACTCACACACACACACTCACTCACTCACTCACTCACTCACTCACTCACTCACTCACTCACTCACTCACACACTCACTCACTCACTCACTCACACACACTCACTCACTCACTCACTCACTCACACACACACTCACTCACTCACTCACTCACACACACACACTCACTCACTCACTCACTCACTCACTCACTCACTCACTCACTCACTCACTCACTCACACACACACACACACACACACTCTCTCTCACACAAACACATATGCTAAAGTGTTCATGGTAAAAGTGAAGCTTTCAGTGATTGATTGTAAGGACTTTAACACAGTTTTGATGTCAGTCTGGGTTCTGGAGCGAAGCCAGTCGAGCAGCACTGAAACATGAAGCCGAAACATGCTGATGATGAAGTGCACTGGTCCACCGTGTGTCCTCTCTCCTTCAGCCTGCTGTACAAGGCCATCGACTCCAGCAAGGAAAACATCGGCCCGATCTACAACTACCGTGTGGAGATCTCCATCTTCTTCATCATCTACATCATTATCATCGCCTTCTTCATGATGAACATCTTTGTGGGTTTTGTCATCGTCACGTTTCAGGAACAGGGCGAGAAAGAATACAAGAACTGTGAGCTGGACAAGAACCAGGTCTGAAGTCCACACAGATATCATTATACAGTATATCGTGATCCAGGGTCAGGGTTGCCAAGTCCGGGGTTTTCCCGCAGAACTGGGACACTTTAAACTGTTGGCGCAGGTTGACTTTTTTCCCTGCGGGTTAAAGGTCTATTATGATTGTAATTGATATAAATGTGTAAAATGAAAAGGTACCACTTAACAATAAGGTTCGTTAGTTAACATTAGTTACCTACATTAGTTAGCATGAACTAATAATGAACCGCACTTATACAGCATTTATTCATCTTTGTCAATGTTAATTTCAACATTTATTAATACATTATTAAAATCTTGTTACATTAGTTAACTAACATGAACTAACAATGAACAGCTGCATTTGTATTTACTAACATTAACCAATACAGTAACAAATGTATTCATCATGGTTAGTTCATGTTAGTTAATACATGAACTAATGAACCTTATTGTAAAGTGTTACCGTTTTATTTAACTAAAATGCTTGTAGTGAGATATTTTACCCATTTTATATAACGATGATCCAACATTTTATGAAAACAGACTGTGTTGATAATTACTACGATATAGTGATTGATTTTCAAGTAATATGGCATATTATGGGCCCTATTTTAACGATCTGAAACGCAAGTGTCAAAGTGTAAAGCGCAAGTAACTTTGTGGGCGGATCCCGGCGCTGTTGCTATTTTCCCGGCGGGATAAATGCCTCTTGCGCCTGGCGCAAATCTAAAAGGGGTTGGTCTGAAGTAGCTTCATTATTCATAGGTGTGGTTTGGGCGTAACGTGGAATAAACCAATCAGAGCGTCATCTCACATTCCCTTTAAGAGCAGGTGCGCATGTTGCATGGCGGATTGCTATTATAACGGCGGATTTACCAAGCGCGCGCCAGGAGCGGTTCACAGCCGAGGAGACCGACGTTCTTGTCAGGACCGTGAAACTGAAAGACAGAGAAGTGACGTTGTATGGGGATGGGAGAAACCCACCCAAATCAACGTCGCTTAAACAGGCGTGGGAGGAAAAAAACTACATTTTTTTACATCTTCATGGACACCACAATGATTTCCCTCATGTGTTAATATTTTTATTTGTTATAAAGTATGATTTGCAAAAATAAAAACTGCTGCATCTGTGTTGATAAGAGAATCACAGTGTATGCGCGTTGTGCACCCGCTACATTATGGCCAAGCATGCGCGCTTAAAATAGCATTATGAACAACGCGCAACGCGCCACTGACTTTAGACTGGGTTTTTTCTGGTCAGTGGCGCAATTGTTTTCTGGAACTGCAAAATAGCACTAGGGAATGTTTGCGCCGAAACACGCCTCCTTTTTGCGCCGACCCGCCCAGGGAGCGCAAGTTCATTTCCTAGTTTGCCGACGTGCGTCTGTGGAGGGAAAAGCCCGCTTTGCGCGGGTGCAAAATACGAATGATACATGTGTCAGTGTACAAAGTCATTTGCGCTGAGTGCAAGATAGGGCCCTATGAGTTTTGATATTTGGGATAGTGTCACTGGGTGAGTTTTGTTTCGCAGACCTGGCAACCCTGTCCAGTGTGGATATGGAGGAAAGATGAGTCTGATTGTGTGTGTGTGTTGACAGCGGCAGTGTGTGGAGTACGCTCTGAAAGCCCGTCCGCTGAGGAGATACATCCCCAAAAACCCCTACCAGTATAAGTTCTGGTATGTGGTGAACTCCACAGGCTTCGAGTACGTCATGTTCGTGCTCATCGTCCTCAACACGCTGTGTCTGGCGGTTCAGGTGAGAGAGACATCGGCACTGAGACACAAACCTCATCAGAGATCCTGCATATATCGCCACATCACAGTGTTTTACAATGGCTAGGACTTTAACACGGTTCTCTTTACCAACTTTCAGCATAAAAGAGAGAGTGCACAAAAAACATTTCACACGTCTTAAATCACAACATTAGCAAAGGTTTCACCAACAAACACACCTTGTCAGTCATAAAACAAAGAGCTACAAACATTAAAGTACCTTTTTTTTGGATATTTCCCTTCATGTAGTGTGTAATAAATCTGTTTGTGAATGTAAAAGGCCTGCAGAGTTTCAAAGTGCAGATACAGTCAAACCTAAATTTATTCAGACACCAAAGATATTTGTTTACTAGTGTGTGCAGGACACTATAGTTAATTTATGTAAGCGAGGAGAGCAAAATAAAATAAACTCATATTATACCCAAATATTCTTCATACAGTGACTACCAGTGACATTTATAAACATTTGGGATCAGAAATGATTCCTCCACTTTGAGCTGATCATGTTTTGATGGAGTGTGTTTTCTGTAACTGCTAATGCTCTTTTTACACACAGACTGAACAACATGAAGCATTGCTTGGTCACTGGTTGAGCTAAACTGGTATTATCTAATTGTGTAGTTAAATTTAACAGCTGACAGATATTCAACATAATTCATGTGTGAGAGTCTAACAGAAGGACGGACAAAACCAGTCAAATATCCACTGAGTTCTGCTCATATTTATCACCTTTTTCTAAACTATAGCGAATAAACTGATCATGTGAGAAATGTTGAAGGAGTCTGAATAAATTTTGGTTTGACTGTATATTGAGTTATTGTCTCATAACATAAAGAAGTGATTCTGAACTGAAACGAGTCATCAGTAATTCCAGTCTGTGTACGTTTGTAACACATTTGCATAATGCCCGCCTCTGGTCTTGATTGGCTGATCAGCGTCTCTTAGCTCCGCCCTCAAACACTAGTGTATCGGAGACTGGGAGAGTTTGGTTCGTGTTGTTCGTGTCGAGAAGACGCTGTTTTCTGCTAACAAAGCAAATCCACTTTGATGAGATTGATACGGTGAAACCCACGCCATCGTTACTGTTCGTATCACTGTGATCAAGAGCTGAGATTCAGATATGATAATGACTGACCAATCAGAGCAGAGCAGCTCTCAGAGAGGCGGGGCTTAGAGAGACTGAATCCTTGAGCGAAAGATCTTATTTATTAAAAAATCCACCACAATAGTTAGATAATATCAAAGACATCAGAGCGATTAGAAGAAGCAATGGAGGAACAAAATGATGCTGTATCAACAGCTTTGAGATTACGGTAGGATATAACAGTTGTTGAACATTTCTTACGCATAGGCAAGCTTAAGCTAAAATCAAGCAGTTTATAATATTGATATGATCCGAGATACCGGTATCAGATGAAGAGATGGAAGAGATATTAGGCCTCGATGTACAGATGAAATCAAGGGTATGGCCATGCGTATGAGTAGGAACATTAAAATGCTGAGTCAGATTAAAGCATTCAAAAATAGAAAAGTAAGTGATTAGTGTTAGAGCAAACAGCATCAACATGAATATCAAAGTCAATGAGCAGGCAAGAGTCAACAGTTCACTGAGAAAAGAAGTTGGACAGGACCTTAGGAGGACGATAGAGCAAGATAATTATAAGAGAGTCAGCATTTAATACCATTCAAATGCATTGATGTCGTGAAAGTCAAGTAGCTTGAGTCGGAGGTTATCACGATGGATGATAGCGAGACCGTGCAGTCGAGGTCTAGACAGATGCTTATATCCGTCTGGTGTAAGTAGATTTAACTGCAGAAAATCTTCAGGAACTTGCCAAGTTTCAGGGAGAAGAAAAATGTCAAGCTTATTGTCAGTGATCATTTCATTGAGATAAGGGGCTTTGTCCGAGATTGATCGACAGTTCAAAAGTGCAAAGTAATGATGCAAGACATTCAAATTAGAGCTATGTTGCTGATCGCTATCAATGAGATGAATAGTGAGACCGGCAGACGATTGTCTATGTATGGGCGATAGTCTGTAGTTGGTCCAGATGCATGGAAGAGCATCAGGCGTAAAGGAAAAGTTATGTATGTATGTGGTATGTATGTATTATATTCATACGTCATCGATCAAGACGCGGGCGGCATTTAAAGGCCCTTAGTTGTGATGCTAACTATCCAATATCCATTACGGATGCGAGACAAAAAATGAGGCAGAAGACAAAAGAAAGATTTTTTTTTTTTGCCCAGGGCATGTTGATACTGAGGAATTGAGAGCCAATCACAAGCAAAAACCACGTTAGCCAAACCCTGATGTCACTTCACCTAAAACACCAGATTAGATAGGAGACAACGCACCCAGATAGCAAGCAGTAAACAAACAGCGCAACCGACTGAGGGCCAGATGTACTAACGCTTTTGCGCCCTCTTCAGGCGTATTTGTTTTGCAAAGTGCGCATATAACCATGGCCAGACATGGGCAGTATTTCAATTAAATGTATTTTAAATACGTATTTAATTACTTTAGTGTATTTTGTAATTTGTATTTTGCCACAACTAAATGCTCATGTCTACTTATCTGGATTTAAAAAATCATCTGCACCAATTGAGCACATTATATATCACACATTTGTAATTAAAACAGGTGGATGGAAACATTGCTACTAATAGTAGAGCAAGGTTGTTTTTTTTCCACTTAAAGGGATAGTTCACCCCAAAATGAAAACTCTGTCAGTAATTACTCTCCCTCATGTTGTTCCAAACCTGTAAGACTTTCGTTCATCTTCGGAACACAAGTTAAGATATTTTTGATACTCGGCCTCGAGTTAGTTCACGTAGTGTAACTGCACAGCGCTTCTGGTTGTACAGAAGCTGTTACACTACGTGAACTCACTCGAGGCCCACAGAGAAGGAAATGAATAGTTGAATAAAGTTGTTATTTTTGTTTGTTTTTTTTGCGCACAAAAAGTATTCTCGTCGCTTGATAAACTTAAGATTGAGCCACTGTAGTCACTCGGATTATTTTAACAATGTCTTTAATAACTTTTCTGGGCCGGCCAGTTTCGATCCCTTAGAAGCCTATGGAGGAGTGATCCAGCTCTCAGATTTAATCAGAAATATATTAATTTGTGTTCCGAAGATGAACTAAGGTCTTACGGGGTTGAACAACATGAGGGAGAGTCATTACTGACAGAGTTTACATTTTGGGGTGAACTATCCCTTTAAGGAATGAATGTATATTGTCTTAGTTTGTAATCCACATAAAATGATGTTCATTTTGAATTTTCTATGTATTATACTCAGCATCAGGGCCAGTCACGGCTTTTCAATTATGGGATGGACATTTTGAACATGGTGTTCACGGGGGTCTTCGCAGTCGAAATGATTCTCAAACTGGTAGCCTTCCAGCCGAAGGTATGTGTCTCTGTAGTGTGAGTGTAAAGCTTGTGCCCCTGTCCCGTGATGTTTAACCCTTCTGCTCTCCTGTCCCCCCCGCTGGTGTGTGTCTGATCAGGGTTATTGTGTGGACCCCTGGAATGGGTTTGATGCACTGGTGGTGATTGGCAGCGTAGTAGACATCGTTCTGAGTCAGGTAGACGCCCGTCTCTCCTCTCGCCTGTCTGACCCTCACTTCTGCTAGCCGGCGTTTGTGTATGTGTGTTTATTTGGTCACTTGTCCTTCAGTGTGCTGTGTTTATAGATGTCTGACACAGAGCATGCTTTAAGAAGTCTTATTTATGGTTACAGAATTTAAGCCATACCAAAATAATAACAAAATATGTCAGATAAGAAGATATCAAATTGTTATTATGCAGATAAATATTTGTGCTCACTAATAAATAATGTAAAATACAGAAACTTGCGCCTTTGGCTATTTAACAATGTTTTGTGATGAAATTGAAAATGATTTGTATTATAATAGAAGCCAGTATAAATCATCATGTATGCACAGTTTAGTTTAATGTGATCATAGTTTAAGTGATCATAACATTTACAAAGCACAATCTGTGCTCATGAATGTGATAATTTACATGATGATTTATACTTGTTCTGATATGAGTTCTGCTCATGTTTCATGAATGAATATATTTAGAATCACAAAAAAAGTAAAAAAAAGTGAAGCGTCCGGAACACATTACAGTAGGTCATGCGAATGTCACAATGGAAAAGGTTTTCATTTTCTTAATGTATAGTATACTGTAGTTGTCTTTTGATTTTAGGGTGATATGTGACATAAACATTATTATGAAAACCAAATAAACTGTTATATATAAATACCCAGAATGCCTAGCTGATGTTGTTGCGGTAGGATGTGTCTCAATCCGCTCCCTAGTTTCAGTGCACTGGTCATCTCCAGAAATCTCACAATGAATGCAATAACCAGCAAGCATTGGTTTCTCAATACAATCCCATACAGGAAATGTCATCATGTCTTATTTAGAAATGGAGGACGAAGACATGATGGCAATCCATGACTTTTAACAGTTTCGGTACAATAAAGATGCGTGCTAAATGAAACAAGACCATCAGTGTCCCATTGTTGGGCTCAAGCCCCTTGCTAGTGTCTGAATTAGTGTTCACTGTACTCTGATTGCCATTATAGGGAGGTCGGGAGCAGAATGAGACACAGAAACAGTGTGTTGCTCTTTCTGTGTGCGGCTGCAACATCAAAACTGTGATTTTTCTTCTGTCTTTTTCTTCCCTCTTTTCTGTTCCTTTGTCAATCCATCTCTTTTCCTCTGCCATCTCTCTGTTTCGCTGGGTGTCCGCAGCACTATTTTGCCGATGCATGGAACACGTTTGATGCCTTAATTGTTGTTGGTAGCATCGTTGACATTGCGATCACTGAGGTCAATGTAAGTAATATGTGGTCCAGGCCCAGCTCTGTGTTCTCTCTTCTCTGTCTGTTTCTGTTCAGATATTAAAGGTGTTTTCCCATCTTACTACTGATATAAGGATGTAGTCACATCATTTGATATGTTTAGTGTGCAAAAGATAGGCTGTACAAGTCATTTCAACTCATTTTAACTCACTCAGTAAAGTAATGGAAAAACATATGTTGCCATGACTTATTAAAGGGATACTCCACCAGTTTTTCTTATTAAACTATGTTATTCCCTTAACTAAGACGAGTTGATACATACCTCTCTCGTCTCAGTGCGTGCACTATATCGCTCTGTATTGCCGCAAAACTATGTTAGCACTTAGCTTAGCCCATGCATTAAATATGGGCCAAGCAGAGAAGCGACCAAACACTTCCACGTTTTCCCTATGTAAACACAGTTACTCGAGTAGTGTAACTTGACCTGGGCTGGTGACACAAAATAAACCGTTGCGCTTTTCTAAGCGTTTAAAATTGATGACTATATTGTATGGCGGAATACCATAACAAGTGCTTTTGAGCACTTCCACTTGGCGCAATAATATCTTCACTCGTGAAAAGTCCTCTTACCGGCTCCCGCTTCCTCTCCCCCTCCCTCTGACATTTCCGTCAACCAACGTGACATGCGCCGGTAGTAGTAGTTCGAGCGGAGTTGACGAAGTAACAGGTTGTTGGAAGCTAGTTAGCATTCTAAACAGCACAGGCTCTCAATTTCGGTCGGCATCTGTTCGCAACAGTCACACTTGCACCACCAATTGCTGTTTGCCCGTGGTCTTTCGCCAGCTCCGGTCTGTTCTGGATCATATCTTTCTTGCCTCTCACGGTCCATAAGAGCTAATTCCTCCTCCGTGTACTCGGGTTCAAACAGATATGGCTCTGGGTCTTCTACAAAGAAGTCATAATCATCTACAAAGTCCGCCATTGCAAATGATCTGCAGTTTGCTAATAGCACAGGTAGTAAAAGTCACGTTGGTTGTATTGACGGAAATGTCAGAGGGAGGGGGAGAGGAAGCGGGAGCCGGTAAGAGGACTTTTCACGAGTGAAGATATTATTGCGCCAAGTGGAACTACTCAAAAGCACTTGTTATGGTATTCCGCCATACAATATAGTCATCAATTTTAAACGCTTAGAAAAGCGCAACGGTTTATTTTGTGTCACCAGCCCAGGTCAAGTTACACTACTCGAGTAACTGTGTTTACATAGGGAAAACGTGGAAGTGTTTGGTCGCTTCTCTGCTTGGCCCATATTTAATGCATGGGCTAAGCTAAGTGCTAACATAGTTTTGCGGCAATACAGAGCGATATAGTGCACGCACTGAGACGAGAGAGGTATGTATCAACTCGTCTTAGTTAAGGGAATAACATAGTTTAATAAGAAAAACTGGTGGAGTATCCCTTTAATCATATAATTTTTTTACAGTGTTTTTATATGTTTAAACTGTAAGTGTTCCCACCGAGGGAAGAATACCAAGTTCTGTCATGAGACTCTAGATGGCGCAGAATGATAGGTCCTCAATCTGCTTGCAATTACATGATTTATTTTTTAGGGCACAGCTGATTGGGTTCAGTTATTCATCAGTAGCCAATGAGCTTGCTGCACAACCTTCAAATACTTGGTCAGCATTTGCTGTAGCATTTGCAGCGCGCTTTCAAAAACCCTCCACGTTCCCCAGCTCCACCTGTATAGATTTGCTATGGGTAATAGCAATGCCAAGGTTTACTTGCTCACAACAGCGTGTCGTGCATATATATATATATATACTTGTTCTGCAGCAGCAGCAATAACAGCAACAGTAATAACATCAACAGTAATTATCAGCAGCAATAACAATAACAGCAACAGCAATAACAGCAGCAACAACAATAACAGCAGCAGCAGCAATAACAGCAGCAGCAATAATAACAGCAGCAACAATAACAGCAGCAGCAATGACGGCAGCAGCAATAATAGCAGCATCAGCAGCAATAACAATAACAGCAACAGCAATAACAGCAGCAACAACAATAACAGCAGCAGCAGCAATAACAGCAGCAACAATAATAGCAGCATCAGCAGGGATAACAGCAGCAGCAGCAATAACAGCAGCAGCAGCAATAACAGCACCAGCAACAATAACAGCAGCAGCAATAACGGCAGCAGCAGCAACAATAACAGCAGCAGCAATAACAGCAGCAGCAACAATAACAGCAGCAGCAATAACGGCAGCAGCAGCAATAACAGCAGCAGCAGCAATAACAGCAGCAGCAATAATAGCAGCATCAGCAGCGATAACAGCAGCAGCAGCAATAACAGCAGCAGCAATAATAGCAGCATCAGCAGCGATAACAGCAGCAGCAGCATTAACAGCAGCAGCAACAATAACAGCAGCAGCAGCAGCAATAACAGCAGCAGCAGCAATAACAGCAGCAGCAACAATAACAGCAGCAGCAGTGATTACAGCAGCAGCAATAACAGCAGCAGCACCAATAACAGCAGCAGCAATAACAGCAGCAGCAGCAATAACAGCAGCAGCAGTGATTACAGCAGCAGCAATAACAGCAGCAGCAACAATAACAGCAGCAGCAGTGATTACAGCAGCAACAATAACAGCAGCAGCAATAACAGCAGCAGCAGTGATTACAGCAGCAACAATAACAGCAGCAGCAATAACAGAAGCAGCAGCAATAACAGCAGCAGCAACAATAACAGCAGCAGCAATAACAGAAGCAGCAGCAATAACAGCAGCAGCAGCAACAATAACAGTAGCAGCAATAACAGCAGCAGCAGCAGCAATAGCAGCAGCAGCAGCAATAACAGCAGCAGCAGCAATAGCAACAGCAGCAATAACAGCAGCAGCAATAACAGCAGCAGCAGTGATTACAGCTGCAACAATAACAGCAGCAGCAATAACAGCAGCAGCAGCAGCAACAATAACAGCAGCAGCAATAACAGCAGCAATAACAGCAGCAGCAACAATAACAGCAGTAGCAGCAATAACAGCAGCAGCAATAACAGCAGCAGCAGCAACAATAACAGTAGCAGCAATAACAGCAGCAGCAACAATAACAGCAGCAGCAGTGATTACAGCAGCAGCAATAACAGCAACAATAACAGCAGCAGCAGCAGCAATAACAGCAGCAGCAACAATAACAACAGCAGCAGTGATTACAGCAGCAGCAGCAATAACAGCAGCAGCAGCAAGCAGCAGCAATAATAGCAGCATCAGCAGCGATAACAGCAGCAATAACAGCAGCAGCAGCAATAACAGCAACAATAACAGCAGCAGCAGCAATAACAGCAGCAGCAACAATAACAGCAGCAGCAGTGATTACAGCAGCAGCAGCAATAACAGCAGCAGCAACAATAACAGCAGCAGCAGTGATTACAGCAGCAGCAATAACAGCAGCAGCAGCATTAACAGCAGCAGCAGCAATAACAGCAGCAGCAACAATAACAACAGCAGCAGCAATAACAGCAGCAGCAGTGATTACAGCAGCAGCAACAATAACAGCAGCAGCAGCGATAACAGCAGCAGCAGTGATTACAGCAGCAGCAGCAATAACAGCAGCAGCAGTGATTACAGCAGCAGCAGCAATAACAGCAGCAGCAACAATAACAGCAGCAGCAGCAGCAGCAATAACAGCAGCAGCAGCAACAATAACAGCAGTAGCAGCAATAACAGCAGCAGCAGCAATAACAGAAGCAGCAGCAATAACAGCAGCAGCAACAATAACAGCAGCAGCAATAACAGCAGCAGCAGCAATAACAGCAGCAGCAACAATAACAGCAGTAGCAGCAATAACAGTAGCAGCAATAACAGCAGCAGCAATAACAGCAGCAGCAGCAGCAATAACAGTAGCAGCAATAACAGCAGCAGCAATAACAGCAGCAGCAGCAACAATAACAGTAGCAGCAATAACAGCAGCAGCAACAATAACAGCAGCAGCAGCGATAACAGCAGCATCAACGATAACAGCAGCAGCAGTGATTACAGCAGCAGCAACAACAATAGCAATAATAGCAGCATCAGCAGCGATAACAGCAGCAATAACAGCAGCAGCAGCAATAACAGCAACAATAACAGCAGCAGCAGCAATAACAGCAGCAGCAACAATAACAGCAGCAGCAATAACAGCAACAATAACAGCAGCAGCAGCAATAACAGCAGCAGCAACAATAACAGCAGCAGCAGTGATTACAGCAGCAGCAGCAATAACAGCAGCAGCAACAATAACAGCAGCAGCAGTGATTACAGCAGCAGCAATAACAGCAGCAGCAGCAATAACAGCAGCAGCAACAATAACAGCAGCAGCAACGATAACAGCAGCAGCAGCAATAACAGCAGCAGCAGCAATAACAGCAGCTGCAGCAATAACAGCAGCAGCAACAATAACAGCAGCAGCAGCAATAACAGCAGCTGCAGCAATAACAGCAGCAGCAACAATAACAGCAGCAGCAACAATAACAGCAGCATCAACGATAACAGCAGCAGCAGTGATTACAGCAGCAGCAGCAACAATAACAGCAGCAGCAGCAATAACAGCAGCAATAACAGCAGCAGCAGCAACAATAACAGCAGCAGCAATAACAGCAGTAGCAGCAATAACAGTAGCAGCAATAACAGCAGCAGCAGCAATAACAGTAGCAGCAATAACAGCAGCAGCAATAACAGCAGCAGCAGCAACAATAACAGCAGCAGCAGCAATAACAGCAGCAGCAGGAATAACAGCAGCAGCAACAATAACAGCAGCAGCAGCAATAACAGCAGCAGCAGCAACAATAACAGCAGCAGCAATAACAGCAGCAGCAGCAATAACAGCAGCAGCAGCAATAACAGTAGCAGCAATAACAGCAGCAGCAATAACAGCAGCAGCAGCAGCAATAACAGCAGCAGCAGCAACAATAACAGCAGCAGCAATAACAGCAGTAGCAGCAATAACAGTAGCAGCAATAACAGCAGCAGCAATAACAGTAGCAGCAATAACAGCAGCAGCAATAACAGCAGCAGCAGCAGCAACAATAACAGCAGCAGCAGCGATAACAGCAGCATCAACGATAACAGCAGCAGCAGTGATTACAGCAGCAGCAACAATAACAGCAGCAGCAATAACAGCAGCAGCAGCAGCAATAACAGCAGCAGCAACAATAACAGCAGCAGCAGTGATTACAGCAGCAGCAGCAACAATAACAGCAGCAGCAATAACAGAAGCAGCAGCAATAACAGCAGCAGCAATAACAGCAGCAGCAACAATAACAACAGTAGCAGCAATAACAGTAGCAGCAATAACAGCATTAGCAATAACAGCAGCAGCAACAATAACAACAGTAGCAGCAATAACAGTAGCAGCAATAACAGCATTAGCAATAACAGCAGCAGCAATAACAGCAGCAGCAATAACAGCAGCAGCAATAACAGCAGCAGCAGCAACAATAACAGCAGCAGCAATAACAGCAGCAGCAACAATAACAGCAGCAGCAATAACAGCAGCAGCAGCAATAACAGCAGCAGCAGCAATAACAGCAGCAGAAGTAGCGTAGCAGATCTATTCCGCCAAGACCAAACATACAACATCGTCATATCCATCACAATGCCAAACACATTTAGAGAGTTGTCATGACAGAACTGTACATCATACCTCAATAATTCAGCATGAGTTTGCTGTGTTCAGAAGCACCCATCTGAATGTGAGATTTAATACGAGCCCTTTCATCTGTTGAAGCACACAGGAGCTGCAGTATAGTCAGGGGTAAGATGCCCTGTGTGTTGTCTTGACAAGATCTTTGTCATGTGTATGGGGCCTTGAAGCGTTTGCTGTCTGAGAATGCGAAGCCTGCAGTGCATGAATAAACTCTGCATGAAACTCACCAGTGAATGAGGCAGAACACTCAAATCACGGTCCTGCTCACACTCGATCCACTGCGATGTGTGACAGAGACACATTGAAGTAAAGAGCGAAAGCACATTATAACTCATTAACTTGAGGTGTTTTTCTCAGAACACGGAGGACAGCGCAAGGATTTCCATCACGTTCTTCCGTCTGTTTCGTGTCATGCGCTTAGTGAAGTTGTTGAGCAGAGGAGAAGGCATTCGCACGCTCTTGTGGACCTTCATCAAGTCCTTTCAGGTACACTGCACTGCAACACATGATTCTCTCTTGTTTTCCAGTGAGATGAGAAATTTACTAACAGCTTGCGCCCTCTCCAGGATTTACGAAAGACATGTGGCTAACCTTATTGCATGTGCATTTGTAGGAGTTTCCCTTTCAGACACAAAATGTATGTGAGGAGACTATTTAAATAACTTGATCACTCAATGTGACTTACTAAGTTTTGCGGTAGTCAGTTTACTGGTATTTGCGACAAAAAGTTTTTATGTGGTCTGCTAGAATACATTTACATAATCTGATATGCAAAAAAAAACGTAATGCCTTAAAATATCTTGAATGTAACTCGACACCCTTGCCTCATTTAGTATGCGCGGTTCTATGAATATGCAAATGAGCCCCGCCTCCACTCACTCACTCACTCAGCTCAGAGATCCACTGGTTGACGATCACACGTTGATCTGATTGGTTACAAGGTCGTTTGTGACGTCAGAAACACCAGCGATTTCAAACCGTGTTTTTGAGACTGTCTTTGGTTCACTGCAGTTTTAAGCAGGAAATACTCAGCAATGCTGGCGACTTATTAACAACGAAACGTCTAGGCATAGATGACATAATCAGAAACTATGGAAGCTTATAGAAACAGGAACTAAACACAGAGAAAACAGAAAACACTGAGCCAAATAATCTTCAAAAGAAGAGATACACACTTACTGAAGCTCACGTCTTCTGTCTGCTGATAACAGTTGTAACTCGCATCTGAGACTAATAGTAAACTAACCTGTCCATATGAAGCTTTTATTGCAGATTTAAAAACACATAAATTAAACTGTAATGTTGTATGTGTATCGTTTATTGAGCGATATTTAGTTCATATTCATATTCCTCCTCTGTCTCAGGCTCTTCCGTACGTGGCTCTGCTCATCGCCATGCTGTTCTTCATCTATGCTGTCATTGGGATGCAGGTGAATCATCTGCGGGTGTATTGCAGTAACACTCTGAATTATGAATTACAATAATGACATTGTTTTACACTTTTAGGTGTTCGGGAAGGTCGCTATGGTGGATGGAACCAGCATTAATCGTAACAATAATTTCCAGACCTTTCCACAAGCTGTGCTCCTGCTGTTCAGGTGTGTGTGTGTGTGTGTGTGTGTGTGTGTGTGTGTGTGTGTGTGTGTGTGTGTGTGTGTGTGTGTGTGTGTGTGTGTGTGTGAGAGTGTGTGTGTGAGAGTGTTTGTGTGCGTTTGTGTCTGTGTGTGTGTGTGAGAGTGTTTGTGTGCGTTTGTGTCTGTGTGTGTGTGTGAGAGTGTTTGTGTGTGTGTGTGTGTGTGTGCGTGTGTGTGTGTGATTAATATTTAGTGAGACTTACTGGGATGACAAAACCTGTACACTCATTATCAAAGCAGTGTAAAATAGTAGGCTATTAACTAGTAAAAAAATGTGAAGGTGAATTAATGTTTTTAATAAGGACACGTATTTATCAAAATATAAAATATGTTCTTCCTCAGTATTTTTGTCTTGTTTTAAAGATTTTAACATAACATTTAACATTTAAATCAAGATACATTCACTAGAGAAGCAAAATTACTTAACGGGACAGTTCACCCAAACTTTTGTCTTAATTTAATCACCCTCAAATTGTTCAAGTTTCTTTCTTCTGTTGAACACATGAAAGATATTTTAAAGAATGTTTGTAAGCAGACAGTTGTATTTTTCCTAATATAGAAGTCAGTGGCTGCCATCAGCTGTCTGAAAACATGAATGTGCCATTAATTGTAGTAATTCCCATAGTGCAAGCACAGGAGAGTCAGTGATTGTGTTTCCCCGTGTGTGTGTGTGTGTGTGTGTGTGTCAGGTGTGCGACGGGTGAAGCGTGGCAGCAGATCATGTTGGCGTGTTTGCCTGGGAAACTGTGTGACTCTGAGTCCGACTATAACCCTGGAGAGGAGAAGACCTGCGGCAGCTCCTTCGCCATCCTCTACTTCATCAGCTTCTACATGCTCTGTGCTTTTCTGGTATTACTCTCTAAATATTTCAGCTTTTAAGATGTGTTTAGCGTTTGGTCAGGACCTATGATGATTTCCCATCTGTGTTTAGTGTGTGATGTTGCTGTTTGAGCATGAGAAAGCTCCAGTTCTTCTCTATATCAGTGTCAGTGTTTCTGAACTCCTGAAACGCCTCCATTGTAGTCTTGAGTTTCTTCCGGGAACGAACACGTCACAATATTCCTCATTATAATAATTCATACGCAGAATAAAGGGGCGGGGCCTGGTTGAGTTAGTTAGTAGTGTGTTAAACTGGCGGTTATGGAAAGGGGCGGGACATTTTCCAAACACACTCGAAGCGCTCGACCAATCACAACACACCGCTCCAGCCAACCAATCAGAGCACAGTGTGCTTTTCAAAAGGAGGGGCTTCATAGAGACAGGAAGTAAACAGAGCGTTACTGACAGACTGGGAAGAGAGGAGCCGCAACAATGGAGAATATGAGGAAAATAATCAACATTCAAGCAGGAAAACCTGTTCTAGAAGAGTCTGAAAACAACATCACTTTGTAAAAGGGCAGAATAGTTCCTCTTTAAGCATAATCAGTTTCGAATAAAATAATGTGTTGTTATTGTCTTTTTCTCTTTAACATCTCTCTGAACTGTTTTCTTACTCACTGTTTTTTATTTAGTTATTTGACACAAATTGTAGGCTATTGCTCAGTTTTATTACTGTTCCCCCCTCCCAGATCATTAATTTGTTTGTTGCTGTCATCATGGACAACTTTGACTACCTGACGCGTGATTGGTCGATTCTTGGACCGCATCATTTAGACGAATTCAAGAGGATCTGGTCGGAATATGATCCCGAGGCCAAGTATATATTCTAAAGATGTTTTACTTCTAGTTCACTCTGTATGTTTTGTTTGACAGTGAATACAGTGTGTGTGTATGTGTGTGTGTTTATCAGGGGCCGTATCAAACATTTAGATGTGGTGACGCTGCTGCGCAGGATTCAGCCGCCGCTGGGCTTTGGCAAACTGTGTCCTCATAGAGTGGCTTGCAAGGTATTGTACATAACACACACACACACACACACACTCACTCATGATCAAATCTTCATTAAACTGGTCGTTCAGAGACTAGACAGACAGGTGATGCACTCTAGTGGCTGAACACACACACACTTTCTGTGTAATGACTTTCTATGTGGGTGTCACTGTTGATTAGCACAAATTCAGTAATTATGCTCAGACTTATAATTACACTCCTACTGTCACGAACACGAATCATATAAGTACATCATGATCGCCATTTTAGGCCTAAAAAAATCAGCAAAAAATCCTGTGAAATCCTGATGGGACCATTTATGAGCCTGTCATATATATAATACTGTTAACTCGAGGAAGTGTAAATATAAACACACATTATATCTTCCTCATAATCGTCTGTCTCCAGAGGCTGGTTGCCATGAATATGCCACTGAACAGTGACGGGACGGTCATGTTCAACGCCACCCTGTTCGCTCTGGTCAGAACTGCGCTGAAGATCAAGACTGAAGGTAAAGCTTTGGTGACGGAGACTTCCACACGTCTGTGCTGGTGTGAATCTTACTCACGAGTGTGTGTGTGTGTGTGTGTGTCTCAGGCAATCTTGATCAAGCCAATGAGGAGTTACGAGCCGTCATCAAGAAGATCTGGAAGAAAACGAGCATGAAACTGCTGGACCAAGTGGTGCCACCTGCTGGAGGTCACACACACACACACACGAACACACACACATACATATGCACACACAGACGCACGCACACACATACACACAGGCGCTCACACACGCACACACATACACGCATACACACACATACGCACACACATATGCACACACATACGCACACACACACATATGCACACACAGACGCACACACATACGCGCATACACACACATACGCACACACACACATATGCGCACTCTCACGCACACACACATACGCGCATACACATACGCACACAAACACACACATATGCACACACACGCACACATATACACACACACACACATGATCGCACGCACACACACACGCAAAGAAAATAGTCCAGCTTAAGCAAGTTCAGTGATGGTTAATTTTTGTTGTAAAAAAGTTATTAATTGATTTCATTTATATATATATATATATATATATATATATTAAGGGTGTCACGATTTCAATCTTAAATCGAAATCGATCGAAATTAAAAAAAATTCTAATCGATCGAATTAAAAAATGGAATCGTCGATGCTGCCACGCCCCCATGTCACGTCCGGTCGGTCGGCGTCCCAAGCGGGAAAAATCGCAATCGCGCATGCGAGACAGAAAAAACTGTGCTCCAAACCGTATAGCGCGCGCACGGGAGAGAGAGAGAGATCTTGCGTATGTGCCTCATGAAACGCATGTAAGACAGAGAGCATCCTGATTGGCCGGTTTCAGCTTTAAAAAAATTAATGTAAAAATCGAGAATCGAGTCAAACCGTGACCTTAGAATCGAAAATTTAATCAAATCAAGGATTTGGAGAATCGTGACACCCCTAATATATATATATACACTCACCGGCCACTTTATTAGGTACCCCATGCTAGTAACGGGTTGGACCCCCTTTTGCCTTCAGAACTGCCTCAATTCTTCGTGGCATAGATTCAACAAGGTGCTGGAAGCATTCCTCAGGGAGTTTGGTCCATATTGACATGATGGCATCACACAGTTGCCGCAGATTTGTCGGCTGCACATCCATGATGCGAATCTCCCGTTCCACCACATCCCAAAGATGCTCTATTGGGTTGAGATCTGGTGACTGTGGAGGCCATTTTAGTACAGTGAACTCATTGTCATGTTCAAGAAACCAATTTGAAATGATTAGAGCTTTGTGACATGGTGGAAGTAGCCATCAGAGGATGGGTACATGGTGGCCATAAAGGGATGGACATGGTCAGAAACAATGCTCAGGTAGGCCGTGGCATTTAAACGATGCCCAATTGGCACTAAGGGGCCTAAAGTGTGCCAGGAAAACATCCCCCACACCATTACACCACCACCACCAGCCTGCACAGTGGTAACAAGGCATGATGGTTCCATGTTCTCATTCTGTTTAAGCCAAATTCTGACTTTAACATCTGAATGTCTCAACAGAAATCGAGACTCATCAGACCAGGCAACATTTTTCCAGTCTTCAACTGTTCAATTTTGGTGAGCTCTTGCAAATTGTAGCCTCTTTTTCCTATTTGTAGTGGAGATGAGTGGTACCCGGTGGAGTCTTCTGCTGTTGTAGCCCATCCGCCTCAAGGTTGTGCGTGTTGTGGCTTCACAAATGCTTTGCTGCATACCTCGGTTGTAACAAGTGGTTATTTCAGTCACTGTTGCCCTTCTATCAGCTCGAACCAGTCTGGCCATTCTCCTCTGACCTCTGGCATCAACAAGGCATTTCCGCCCACAGAACTGCCGCTCACTGGATGTTTTTTCTTTTTCGGACCATTCTCTGTAAACCCTAGAGATGGTTGTGCGTGAAAATCCCAGTAGATTAGCAGTTTCTGAAATACCCAGACCAGCCCTTCTGGCACCAACAATCATGCCACGTTCAAAGTCACTCAAATCAACTTTCTTCCCCATACTGATGCTCGGTTTGAACTGCAGGAGATTGTCTTGACCATGTCTACATGCCTAAATGCACTGAGTTGCCGCCATGTGATTGGCTGCTTAGAAATTAAGTGTTAACGAGCAGTTGGACAGGTGTACCTAATAAAGTGGCCGGTGAGTGTATATATACAGTATATAGCCTATCTGGAAAAAAACGTGATGTCATCATCCAGCTCTGTTCAGTTCCCTTTCGAGGAAACTCGAGCTGCGTCGAGACGCGGTGGGAACGCCCCTGCGTGAGTGCGTCGTGAAGCACGTGTATATTCAGTCCAATGGAGAGACGAGACGTCATAGGCGGGGGACGTCATCGACCAGGAAACTATAAAGCTCACCTGAAAACAGACCGCGCTGTGCCTTCAGCGAGCGCTCTGTGAAACTGTCTCTGTCTATTAATTGTTGTTTGTCCACAAGCATAAATTATATATTTAGACAGGAGTATGTCGAGCAAACAGCTTTGGATCGTGTGTTCGTCACTGCCCTCGCTTCATTACTCGTGGGGACACACGCGATTCATGTGCTGTCTCTTTGGGAGTGGAGCATGCACGTCAGCTCTAGTAAAAGGGGGCTGACAGTGTTCATTCATATATTCCCCACGTGTAACATATGCACTATGGAGAGTTTTAGCTCTGCTCCTGCTGGCTTTCTTCTCGAGGGAAGAAAGTGAATAAAGATTCTTTGGCTCGGATCTCGCGTTTGCCGAGGCAGCGCATAGATTACGGGTTTGCAATGTATAACATGCGCAGGGAACTGTGCAGACGGGAATTTCCCTTTCTCTCGTTCTCTTATGATTGTGTGCAAACTAATTATGTATTCTTTATTGTTTGAGATTATACTATGAAGTCTATATTAATACACTATATTCAGCCTTTCACCTCGACCGTTTTTTCTTGTCTGCTTGATATTTGGCTGCATTTAATTTTTAAAAAAAATTTATATTTACTCATTTGATCTTTGAGGACTTAAATGTCCTTCCATGTAGCCATCCGTCCTCATCACAGGAAGTCCCTGAGGTTCGCTTTCGGGGGCGAAGTGTACCAATATCGGTTTCTTCCGTTTGGCCTAGATAAAACTAGGCCAGTCACTGACTGTGAAACAGAGACTGTTGGGTCTCATGGCAGCTGCGTCTAATGTAATAACTTTTGGCCTCCTGTACATGAGACCCCTGCGGTGGTGATGCAGAACCAAGGGGTTTTCTCAGAGGGGAAATCATGCATATTTTCGCATGATCAAGGTCACATGGCGATGCCTACATGCCTTGTGGAAGAAACCTTGGTTCCTCGCCCAAGGCCCAGTGTTGGGGGCTTCTTGTCGTCGCGTAATGCTAACGACAGATGTGGGGGATCATGAGTGGTCGCTCGGCGCAAGGTCTGTGGCAGGACCATCTACTCTCTTAGCACATCAATCGGCTAGAAATGATGGTGGTGTTTTGAGCTCTCAAACACTTCCTACCAGACCTGAGGGGCAACACATCGGTGGTTTCTTACATCAACCATTTGGGGGTCTGAGGTCACGTCACTTTATGCAAACTGGCACCAGATCGTCCTGTGGGCCCAAGGGAATTTGCTCTCTCTAAAGGCAATTTACATCCCGGGGTTTTTAATCCAGGAGCAGACATCCTGTCGAGGCAGGGGCCCGGGGAATGGAGACTCGCCCCTGTGGTGTGTAAAACTTTGGTCAAGCGGAAGTAGACCTGTCCGCATCTTAAGAGACGACACACTGTCCCCTGTGGTTCTCCCTCAGTCAGCCAGCTCCTCTGGGGCTGGACGCTATGATGCAGACGTGGCCGAGGTCACGTCTGTACGCATTTCCCCTGATCTCTCTGCTCCGGGGAGTTCTGGAGAGAGTTCGCCGGGACGGGGCCTGTCTTCTGTTTATAGCCCCGTTTTGGCAGGCCTGAGTGCGGTTCTCAGACCTAGAGTCTCTCCTCGACGGCTCTCCTCTGGAGATTCTGCTCGGGGGGACTTTTCTCTCAGTCGAGCGGGTTGATCCTTCACCCCCGCCCAGAATTGTGGAAACTTTGGGCTTGGCCTTTGAGGGGGCCCAGCTCATAAGTTCAGATCTCTCAGCAGAGGTTTTTGAGACCATCCTCCACTCCAGAGCTCCCTCCACGAGGAAACTCTACACCTTGAAGTGGATATTGGGGAGACGCCCTCTAGTAACGTTTCCTTCGTGCCACTGTGAGACGTCAGACCAAGATACTAGGAGTATGGCTGCTTCTAAAACATTATTGTCAGGAGTTTCCCTTCAATATGTTTGTGATGTGGCGGGATGTTGCCTCGCAGCTCACATTAGTGAGGTTTTAGTCCTTGATCTCGGCTCCACTCCAGGGGCGCAGGTGCTTTCGTCTTGGTGTGCGCAGAGATTTCACACGGACAGGCGCTTGTTACTATGGCGTCGTGGGTATAGTGTTCCCACAGCGCCTCGACGCAGCGTCTCGTTCCCTCTTTAGGGAATAAGGGTTACAGTCGTAACCTGAGACGTTTTCATATAATGGTGTCAATGCAGGCAGATCAATAATATTGTTGAATATTAAATGTAATGTAGCTATACATACAATATAGTTGTCTGTAATGAAATGAGTTGGTTATTGGCTGTGTGTGTGTGTGTTTAGATGATGAGATCACTGTTGGGAAGTTCTATGCCACTTTCCTGATACAAGATTACTTCAGGAAATTCAGGAAGCGTAAAGAGCAAGGGCTTGTGGGAGGCCAGCCGCTGTTCAACTCCACCACCGCTCTACAGGTGAACTTACACTTGAACATACTTCAAACCTGGTGTACTGAAGGTGTGTGTGTGGGTGTGTATAAAAACACTAGATCCTGCTGTACTAATATGGCCTACTGAGTAGATTTCTTAGTAAATTGAATGTGTGTGAATCGATGATTTAATGAATGATGTAATACTGATATAGATTTTTTTTTCTTTCTATGACAACCACAAATATTGAAACTATGATATTTTGCCTCAAAGGAATAGTTCACTTAAAAATGCGAATTCTGTTATAATTTACTCACTCTCAAGTTGTTTCAAACCTTTATGAATTTATTTCTTCTGCTGAACACAAAAGAAGATGTTTTGAAGAATGTCGGCAACCAAACGGTTGATGGACCCCATTGACTTCCATACTATTTTTTCCCCTAATATTTTATTCTTTTGTGTTCAGCAGAAGAAAGAAATTCATACAGGTTTGAAACAACTTGAGAGTGTCTTATGACAGAATTTTCATTTTGAAGTGAACTATTCCTTTAACAACTTTGGAAGCTTGTTTCCATCACTCAATAAAAAAGATCATTAGGACTTTTTAATCTCACAATTCTGACTCATAATTGGGAGTTTGAGACTTTATAACTCACAATTCCCAGCTTATATCTCAAAATTTTAAGAAAAAAGGTCATAATTGTGAGTTATAAACTTGGAAATGCGAGTTATAATGTCCAAATTGTGAGATCGCGATAACCTTTTTTATTATTTTTTTTACTTTGTGGCAGAAACAAGCATCCATTAAAAGCTAATTGAAATTATGCTTAAAAATAAAAAAGGCTGATAAGTGGAAAGTAAAAAGTGCTTCCATTAAACGCTGCCCACAGACATGGAAATACTGTAAAAACTTCTCCTGAATGATGATAATAATGTTAAATATGTCACAGGCTTGTCACATGCGTCTCTTCTGCAGGCTGGTCTGCGCACACTGCATGATATCGGGCCTGAGATCCGGCGAGCCATATCATGTGATCTCCAGGACGAAGGACTCGTGGACGTCAGGAACCTTCACGAGGAGGAAGAGATATATGGGGTAAAGCGATCAGTGTTTATCAGTGCACATCTAACTTAAATAGTAGAGCTGCACGATTAATCGTTAAAAGATGGCAAAATCAATCATTGAATCATTCATTCAAGAGATGCGTTCACTTGTTTCATTACTGGATTAATCAGCGTTTTTGAAGTATTTATGAGTGAGTCATTGAATCATTCGTTCAACCGTTTTTAAAAAATAATTAATTCAAAATGATTTAACATTTTAAATTAGCATTTTGTCAGAACCTCTAGTAAATTAGATGTTATTTTGTTTAGTTGTCAGATTAGAATTGTGATTTCTGTTTAAAAAAAAATCATGATTCTCAATTTAACCAAAATTGTTGCCGCTCTATTAACTAGTAGAGCATTGCGCTCGCAAACCAAACGTCTCGGGTTTGATCCCAAGGAATGAATGTGTGAACTGATCAAATATATACCTTTTTCAAAAGCAACATAAAAGCATCAAAATATGTGTACAGGGACGTGCACAGGGGGGTTGCTCAGGTTGCCCGGGCAACTGCCCATATGCCCTTCTCACTCAAGTTGCCCTTCTCACTCAAGTTGCCCTTCCGAGAAAAAAATTAAATCGTACAATAGGTGCAGAATTTCACGTAGGCCTAGATTAAAAAAAAAAAAAAAAATCGCAAAGCCTCATTCACTTCCATTCGGGCACCGAAAGTGAAAGTCAGTATGAAGGGCAAACGCTGCACGCGACCATAGACTGCACGCGACCGGCGTAGGGCCACGCAAATTACTTAAGGCCACGCCTCCATCTCGTGTCATAGTCATAGCGCGCCGTCAAATGTGTAGCTACAACATCTACGACAAAATGAAGCGAAACTATCCTTCTGGTCACGAAAAGAGGAAGAAGAAAAAAACCATGAGAGTGAATTGCGGGAACAACAATCAGGTAAACTTGTGTTCTCTCCTCTCTAAGTTTGATGTCAGCAAAGTTTGATGTTTTTCGGTCTTGCTAACCTAGCTGGGCAGGCAGTGCATCTCTTGCATCACTTTGTGGCTGACAAAAGTGAGAGTAAAGTACAATTATTTATTACGTTTGATTTTGATAAACGACAAAGTGCAACGGTGTTTTTTATTGCAGCTCGGAAAACATAACCGCGTCGCGTGTGTTATCATGCGTTCATATGCGCGTTGCCGAAATGAAACTCGCATTTTTCAAGCAGAAATATGTGGAGACCAGACATACTGTACAATACATGCACGTGAATGATGCCACTCCCAATCAAAGTACACATTATACTTTTAAAACAAGACACTGATTATCAAGTCTCAGTGTAGTTACAAACTCTAAACAACTGCACTAATTATGCAAGATAGAAAGCAATGTATTGACAATTTGACATTGATTGACTATTGATTTATAGGCTATATTGAATTAAAAATGTTGATTAGCTGGACATACTGGTCAAAATGGATGCACATCCCTCAGTAAATAATAACCATAAATCAAGAATTGCTTCAACAATAATAAAAAATAATAAAAAAAATCATACTGATGCCGAAAATGCCCAGGCTGTAGAAAGAACCAAAGTTAATCCCAAAAGCCAAAGCTCAGGGTTATTATTTATTATTTTCTTCTTATTTATGTTTACTTTAATATTCACTTACTTAATAATATTCACTTATTATCTTAACATTCTATAGAAAATACTCTATTCAATAAATATTGTGTGTTTGAACCTCATTCTGTTCTATATTGTTGTACTTATTATTTGACTGTTTTGTTTAAAGGGGGGAGGATGGGAGTGCTGAAGTGTCAGGTGTGACTGTGGCAATGGCAAATGGTTTACATAGCTCACGACATCAGAGGGCCCCTTAGCAGAATTTTGCTTAGGGCCACAGGGAGGTCAGGATCGGCACTGGGTGTAGCAGTCGATTCTGTTCCTTACCGGAATTCCTGTTCCCTTTACGCAATCATACTACAAATCATGCGTAGTTGCCCAGATGAGCAAAAAGCACAATTGAATGTACGGGAAGCCAAAAGGTTAAAAAAGGATTGTATTTTTTCCGAAATCTAAGCGTTTTATTTTATTTTATTAGAAGCGAGTTTTTCCCCATCTGTCAATTCAATCCAGATTATTTATTTAAAAAAAAAAATAAAAAAATAATAATAATTAAAAAACAATAAACAATAATATGAGGAACTCTTTTTCTCATGTGTATTTTGGTGACATTTAACATATTGTTAATACATTTTGTATACTGTTTACAAAGTTGTATATCATAAACCTGTCATCTTTGACGTTTGCAATCTTTATAAATAATAATAAGACCATAATATGAGGCATTGCGTTTGGAAATAAACACGATCAGATAAGGCAATTTGTATGGGCAAAATTCAACTGAATATATTCCTTCATATAGCCCGTGAGTTTTGGGGGTAGTGCCCTTTTTTCAGGTCAGAGCAACTGCCCCACAAAATTCCTGTGCACGTCCCTGTATGTGTACATATGGGGTAAGATGCCCAAGACGTCACTAAATAACTGAAACATATTATAGAATGGTTATACTCTTTTTCTTATACTCTCATTATTCTTGACAAATCTTACATTCGTTTAGATTTGTAGTGTAAAAAATATATAAAAACTGTAACAAACCTCTGAAAATGTGACGTTGATGTCCCTGTGATAACAGACCAGTGTGTAAAACTCTTGGACGTATTTTAAAGAGTCTATGCTGTAAACTTTACATACTTCACATACTTTTGAAAATCCAGAGTTTAGTTGATCCTGATAAGCGCTCATTTTCTGTTAGAAAAACAACGGCTTTCCTTTTCCATGAGGGGGTTTGGCATCGCGGCGGACCGACCAATCAGAGTGTTTTTTGTGTGCCATAAGCATCAGACGTCCTGAGACTATAGTTATCATAGATATAATACTGCTTACAGCTGCTTATGAAGCCTCAGGAGCTGAGAAGTGTCCACATACTCTAAATGGTTGACCAATCACAACAGACTGGGCCAGCTGACCAATCAGAGCAGACTGGGCTTTTCAGGAAGGCAGAGCTTTAAAGAGACAGGAACTAAAAGCGTTTCAGGCGGAGGGTAAAAAGAGGCGCTGTAGCAATGTACTGTATGTTTTCTAAACTATAAATGGTGTAAATGTATTCTAGCAGACCACAAAAATAAAGTTATGATCTTGTGAATGAGCATAAAATGGACACTTAAAAAATATATAATATATAACTTTTATATATTATATAAATATATGTTTATGTTTAATGGTTTTATGTTTAAAACAACACCAAAAACCTTGAAAAATTATATTTGAAATCAAATGAAATGCTTCCTGTTATAAGGATCTCTATATTTTTCAGACATGTCAGTGTATAGGATTCGATAAAAACGAAGGACTCGATGGGAATTGTTTTTGATCCTGTATTTGTTTGATCCTGAATCTGTTGTGTGTATTCGCAGAGGAATGGAGTTGTGATTGGGAGTCTGGTCAATCATGCGAGTGGAGATCAGTACAGCACCAGCGTTACCCAGCGTCCTTTGCAGCTCCCGCTCCCTCTTTACTGCCAGTCAGACACCAGATCCTCCAACTCGAATGTCAACAGTGCCAGCGTGCCGGCGGGCCCCGTCTTCACCAACGGCTGGCACAGTCGGCCCTCCAGGGGCCTGGTGTCCTCTCTCAGCTCATACCTCAACCTCAGGAGTGATGGAGAAACACAGCTCAGGACTCACTCCAAGAGGTGAGAGGTCACATGACCACAGGATCACCACAGGAAAACAAAAACAAACAAACTTTGGGCTTACCCAACTCAGTTGTCGTCAAATGAACGGCCGGAACACATTAAAAGATTTCTGTTTTTTAGTTAAAACGGTGTCCTGTAAGCGGACCCTAAGTTAATAACTAATGATCTTTGCAATGGAAGTGAATCAATCAAAAACTATAACAATAACTTTATTCTAGAGCTATATATATTGCCTGCTCACCCAGTTCCTTGATTATTACGCAGGAAAGAGAGTATAGTTCCTAGCCATATTGTCCTAAAAAATCACAACTTTTAATTTTCCGTCTGTCTTAGTTCACGGTGTAACTACAGAAGAGGCAAGTTTTAAATAGGAAAAATATCTAAACTGTTTGGTCATTTTTTTTAGAGAGATGCTAACAGTCTAATCAGATTCAGTGATCTATGCTAAGCTATGCTAAAAGTGCTAACGCCAGACCCGGAGATCAGCTGAATGGATTCGAAAACGGTAAAACTCGACTGTTTAACTCTAGGGGAGTTGGAAAATGAGCCTATTTCCAAAAAAAGTGGAGTGTTCCTTTAAGTAAAGTAAACTACTATGGTGTGTTTTCCTAATGATTGGATGCTCCTGTGTCTCGCAGGCCTTGCTCTAGTGCTGTCGGATATCCCACTATCCACGTGCAAAACCCCAGTCATGCTGACATCAGCGATGAAGACAGAAACTCAGTTACGGAGTATTACAGCGGAGACGAGCTTCACGAGGAGGACTTCATGCTGGCTAGAGACAGGTATGGCTTACAAACTCTTCAGAATGTGTACATCAATAATAGCAAAATATCTTTATCTTCTCTTTGATTCTCTTGCCAGGTCGTACAAAGACTTCCAGGACACTTTGAGTGACTGTGCTGCGGTTCGACAACTGGATGTGTGTGAATGTGTGTGTGACGATGATGAGCAGCTCATATCCCAGCAGTCTCAGAGGTCATCAAAACGACAATGTGAGATATTAGAAGAAAATTAATAACACTCTTTTAATAGTGTCGCACCAAGTGGCTTTCAAACTGCTTTTAACTGAGAGCTAGCATTAGTTAGGGAATAAACATGAGGCTGAATTGCTCCAAGCTGTTAAGATCAATGGAAATGCGGTTATATCAATATTTTATGGTACAGGGTCCTTTACTTTCTTGCTTTTCATTTTTGCATAGAAAATAGTGCAGCACTGGACAAACGATGAAGATTAACTAGGCTTTTAATCCTCTGTTTGGTCATTGTTAGAATTTTTTACTTTATCAGAATATTACGAAACTTGGTAAAGGTTTTGGCGCTTGCTATATGAACACACATACAAAACATTATGGCTATGTTTCGAAAAGGTTAAATGGTTCTGAAAAAACAGTCACACTAGTGTTCCTCGCGGTCAAAAATGAATGGGAAACGTCTCAGGTTACGACTGTAACCTTTGTTCCCTGAGAACAGGGAAGAGACAATACGTCATTCGACGCTATGGGGAACGACAGGTGTCTGAAATCACTATCAAATCACGTCAATCACATTGACCGGCGACAGCCCGTGAATCATTAAAGCTGCAGTCCGTAGCTTTTCCTCTTTGTCGCCATCTCTCTGTTCGAAATCTGTAACTGCAGTGATTCGCGGAATTATCATCTTTACGTGGGTTATAAATCGGCATGAAACAGCGCGGATGAACACAGTGTTTTGAGGCGAGTGGTGCTGTCAGTGCTGTGTGGATACTGTCATACAGAATCACAGATTCACTTTTTGAAAGTTTGACCAACATAAGAATTTTCATAAGAAAATGTCTTCTGAACAAGTAAGTAACATCCATTTTTGTTCTGACCAACTAAGGGGGGAAAAGCATTCGACATGATAAGCTTTGTTAGATTTAATCAACGCGATTTACAGCAACCGTGCAAATTATAGCCTACTTTGTTCTCAAATTGTTCATGTTAACAACATCACATCAGCATTGCGTGACTATTGTTAAATTTAATGTGTTTTATGGTTACCTGTGTAGTTCAGAATTCATATTCTCCATAATAGCAAAACGAGAAAGGCACAACAAAGGAAACTCCATAACTGTGTGAATTAAGAAAACGTACTGTTACACGATTGAACTATTGAAACGTCTTACTTGTTCAGCAGAAAAAAGCCGTCTCTTCTTCCGTTTTGAACCCCTTCAAAACACGGAGTTCACGCACTTTTCAAAAGCCCCGCCGATGTTTAAATCCTTATGTTCGCATGAGACGGTTTCTTTCTCTTTCTCTAGCCACCTTAAATCCGAAGTACGAAGTCTTTTGGGTTTTATAACTGCTGAATCTCCAGTTGACACTGATGCTTGTTGTTTGGATCTTTCTGGATGCCATAAGTTTAATTATGTAAAGTGCTGCGAGAAAAGCCTATACATCTAAACATCTCGTCACGCGCAGTATAACCGGCTAGCCGAAACTCCTTCTTTATGTGTACTGGTGTGACGTAATGACGCAAAGACATGCTCGAATTTCCCGCGGAAACCCACCAGTAACACTGGAATTAAAATCATTATTACAAGCTAACCGTTTTGAATCTAGCTATGGCAAGCAGATAGTTTTGACCACTGGCAGAATAACATTTTTTTAATATAATTATTGTGGATTATTTTTAACTTAAAAAAGCTACGGACTGCAGCTTTAAGTGAAATGATTAACGTGCGACCTGGAAGTATAAAAGGGCGCCTTGCAAACGTGACAAATCACCTTATCGTCTGAAGGGACTGTACGGCAGGCAAGCCCCGAGGCATGGCAGGGAGACGTATTGTCTCGTTCCCTGTTCTCAGGGAACAAAGTTACAGTCGTAACCGGAGACGTTCCCTTTCGAAGGGAACTCAACAATACGTCATTTGACGCTATGGGGAACGAAATACCCACTCCGCCATGCTGAGGGGAGTGCATGCCCAAAGGCAGTGACAACTGTCAGAACCAGCAATTTCAAATGAAACGCTAGAACCACTCACCGTCAGGTCACACTGGGCTGTCAGTGACAGCATTCCCTACGGTCATAGCCCAAGCTAAAAGCCTAGCAGGAAAACCTCCATAAACATGGTTAAATGAAAAGGTCTACCTGGGCCTGCTCAAAGGCCTAGGACCACAACTTCAATTAGAAGGGGTCCCTTCTAGGGAATGTGGCTAGGGAACCCGAAGGAACCCCAGCCAGTCACTATTCAGGGGAACGTACTCACCCCGAAGTGCCACCAGGACGGCCTGACCTGGTGTCAGAGCATAGACACTTAGTCTGGCCACTTCCTGTCTGTCCGAAGACAGAGCCTCTGGACAGTTGCCTTAAGTAAGGCATCCAAGCCGAGGGACTGCGAAGCTGGCTGTGAACCACTCGGCCCGGATCTCAGAGACGGGATATCCTGGAGAGTATGATTACCAGCGAGGTGAGTTTCTCTACTCGATCCATGGATCTACCCAGTGCTTGTGTTTCAAACACTGAGGAGGCCTGTGAAGGCCTAAGGGCTGATCTAACTGGGAGGCCTCACGAGAGGCCTACGACCGTCTGACCAGACTCAGGAGTCCGCATGCTTATAGTGACCCTCCGTGAGGGGAGCACATGGTCCGCCTGGTAGGCAAACCAGGCTGTAGGCAGGAAAGAGGTTCCGGGAGGGAACCAGTAGCAGAGAATGAACACTTTAGTCGAGCCAGGGCGCAAGCTCACCTTCAGCAGCTGCCTGATAAGGCCAGCTGAAATGATAGCAAGAGGCCACTAGCTTCCAGAACCCAGCACCGCTAGTAAACCACTCACAAGGAGGCCTAGAGAGGCCTACAACCTGATAACCACAGTATGTGGGGACCCTCAGGGAGGCCTGGAGAGGCCTACAACCTAATAACCACAGCATGTGGGGACCCTCAGGGAGGCCTGGAGAGGCCTACTACCTGATAACCACAATCCGTGGGAACTCACCTTCAGGGAGGCCTGGTGAGGCCTACTACCTGACCGTACTCACTCAAGGAGGCCTGGGGGAGCCTACTACCCGATAACCACAATCTGTGGAAACTCACCGTCAGAGAGGCCTGGTGAGGCCTACTACCTGGACGTTCTCATTCAAGGAGGCCTGGAGGAGCCTACTACCTGATAATCACAGCATGTGGGAACTCACCTTCAGGGAGGCCTGGTGAGGCCTACTACCTGACAGCCCAAAAATATTTGGGAGCTCACATTCAGGGAGGCCCAGAGAGGCCTACTACCTGATAGCCAACGTAGGTGGAAATTCGCCTTCAGGGCGGCCGGGTGAGGCCTACTACCTGATAGCAACAGTATTTTACTGGTAGCTGAGTCCGGGTGACAGTTCCAAGGCGGCCTGCTAAGGCCAGCCAACTGGGGACTCGCCTATCAGGGAGGCCCGGTTGGGCCTACTAGCTGATAGCAAGTCAATTCTGCTACAAAGGAACACTGTTGGGAACCATACTACACCAATGTAACTATTGGGCCCACCCACAGGAGGCCTAGTACGGCTAGCTACCTGTAGCGGCATTAAAGTATGTCCCACAATGTTGGGACTCACCTCCGAGGAGGCCTGTTTAAGGCCTACTACCCAGCGGTGAGTCAACTGCCCGAACCACCAAGGCCAACCAATTCTCTCGAGAAGTAGCCTATAGCGCCCTCTTGGGGGCTGCTCATACAAGGAGGCCTGCTAAGGCCTACTACCTGATGGCGCAGCCTTCGTTGGCAGATAAGCTGTTTACACAGCGCCTACAGTATCCTGGTGCCTAATCACATTACCCACGGCAGTGTACTCAGCAAGAGAGCTTAGCACCCTTAAACAAGGGGAGTACAACATACGCCACTCTGCCTCAACGGAGGCCCCAGTTAGTCAGGGGCCTACCATCTATGCATGGGCGTCAGCTCAGGGCAATGCTCTGGCTACAGGGGAGCGTACTTCAACCAAAGAAGAAGTGAAGGCTTACTTCATACTCGACCCGAGCCATAGTGGTGCGAGGTAGGATAAACAGAACTGGGAGTGAAGTACTCAGACCTACCCTGAATCGCAGGGGAATACTCACACCTCACCCTGAGGTTACCAGGGGGCGGGCCTGCAAGCGGCTCTAGGGGTGACAGAAATGTATCTGTGCCCAACCTAGGGGAGTGGGGCTTGAATGAAAGCCAACCACCTACAACCCGGCGCTCGAGCAGTAGGTCAGCGAGGTAAGTGAAGCCCATACTGGCGGCCTAAATCCGTAGGCCAGTTCTGCACGGCAGGGTCGGCCAGGAGACTCAGTCTTCTTCGTGAAGCGAAAGACGGCCTAACCCTGCTCAAAAGGACTTATATACCACGGAGGCCTAACTGAGGCCTGCCATGTCCTTATAAACCATCCTCTGCACCACGCTGCATTACTCTAGTCACCCCAGAATGCAGAGAAGGGGGCGGGCCTTGGCCTAACGACTCCCATGGGAGGAGGCTGTTTATTCAGGGATGCTAGAAACCTACATTCACAAAGTGAAGGGTCAGAGGAAGAAATGCTAATTATAGCAGAACGCCTCTATTATCCCTGGCACAGCCTAGGCCAGCTATAGAGGCGGCCCTGGTGAGGGCCAACCTGCAAGCACAGATCAATCTGAGGGCTCGGAAGAGCCACCACCTAATAAGGAATAAAGTCTGTATTATTCGATACAAAAGGCTGCATGAAATACTCAGGAAAGTCAACGGTCCCGTGGGCCGGACTAAAGATCTATCTGAAGCTCTAGCGTCAGTCAACACTCTAAATAAAATTTTAGAGAGAGATCAACTACTCTTACCCTGAGGTGGCTAACAGCCCGAAGGCTAATATAGTTCTCGTTCTGGCCACCTAACGGGGAACTTCAGGGCCCTGATAATCCAATAAAGTTCTCTTACCTTATTACCTTGACATGACCCCATAACTCTTCATACAGGGAATGAGGTCTGTAAAGAGAAATATGTTATTTTTTAATCACAAAAAATACTCTTTGAGAAGACCCGCAGGTGAGCTGCGGCGTGCAAAGCGAAGATTCGCCAGACAGTTCTTTACGAACCTGGGAACCGCCACTTTACATGCCTGAAAGGGGCGTTTCCACTAACCAAGCCCAGGTGGGCCATCAGAACATAGTTCTCATCATAGGCCCATGCCCGGGCCTGATGTAATGAACGCCTGGGGGTCAGAAGAGAGAGGGCAGATTTCGTGACCCTCCGGGGAGGTTATCCATTACCGACGCTGTGAGCGTTTGTTCTGGATAACCTCCCTCAAATCTCTTCTGTTGCGGGAGTCACGCCTCCTCTACGACCTGCTCCTTGAGGGAGGGGGCGCACGAGAGGCGACACTGGTTCGCTGGCCCTGCCTACGGTCCTCAGACCGTGAAGGGCCAGGCTCTCCCGCCTGCCTGGGTGCGGACGCGGATCTCAGCGGTATGCATGTCTTAAATGCTGCTGAGCGCGCCTTCGCCTCCCTGAACTTCCCCACCACCTCTTCTACAGAGGTGCCAAAGAGTTCGGAAGGCGAAACGAGGAGAAAGGTTTTTTCTTTCTCCCCGATGCCAGCTAGATTTAGCCACAGATGCCTCTCTGTGGCCACCATCGCCGCCATCGACCGACCGATCGTGGCAGCGGTTTGCTTGGTAGCCCGGAGAGCCAGATCTGTGGTGCGGCGCAGCTCAGCCACCGCCTTAGGGGACAACCCTGCCCCCTGGTCAAGATCCCTCAGCAGGTCGGCCTGGTACGCCTGTAACACCGCCATGGTATGAAGTGCAGCACCGGCCTGACCTGCTGCCGTGTATGCTCTGTCATTCAAACGAGCCGTTGTTTTCAGCGTTTTTGGATGGCAGGGTTGGAGCTTTTACTGTCGCTGCCCGCCCAGACACAAGATAGTTCGCAAATGTCTCGTCAATGGGCGCCATTGACACGTACCCATGCTCTCCGATCCCCTCAACATCAGCGAAACTGGCCTGCTTTTGTTGGTGAATACGGGCAGAGTATGGGTTCTTCCATGCCTTCTCGATCTCCATGTGCAGATCAGGAAGGACTGGAAGGCTCACCCGAGCTGGTGGTGTATGGCCGGGGAGAAACTGATCATCGAGCCTTCCGCGAGCGGCCCCTCCTCTAGCGTGCTGCCAAGGCAACTGCAGCCTGTCAGCGGCGCGCTCCATAACATCCACTAGCTCAGAATACATGGGGCAGGGTGGCTGAGGAGGTTCAAGATCTTCCTGATCATAAACCTCCCCAACCATCTCCTGCGCGTCAGGAAGAGCCGCAACTGCAGGTACAGTCGGTGAGTAATCTTCCCCATCATCGACCTGCAGTTTCACTCTCGTCAGCCGTCGAACCATCTGAGAGGTTTACAGCCCTCTCAAGGCGATCGACAAGCTCCATCTGAGAACCCCATGATGAAAGTCGCCGCTCTGCCTCAGCACGAGCGAGACCTGTACCATGAGGAACAGATGCTGAGCCCCCTTCACTCGAGAAGAGGGCCAGACGAGAGCGGAGCGTTTTGAGAGAAAAACGCTCGCAGTTCGCACAGAGGTTTCCCTCGAGAACCTCCCGTGTGTGCTCTTCTCCCAGACAAAAAACGCACAGCTCGTGTGTGTCAGCCGGTGTCAGAAACCTCGGACACGGGTTGGTACACTTACGAAAACAATCTGCTTTTGCTGTGCGTTTCATCGTACCTTTTTGCTCGTAACTTGAGTGGCGTTTCATACAAAACAGTCCCTGAAGACGATGAGATGATTTGTCATGTTTGCAAGGCGCCCTTTTATACTTCCAGGTAGCACGTTAATCATTTCACTTAATGATTCACGGGCTGTCGCCGGTCAATGTGATTGACGTGATTTGATAGTGATTTCAGACACCTGTCACGCCTGAGACGTTCCCCATAGCGTCGAATGACGTATTGTTGAGTTCCCTTCGAAAGGGAACTACTTTTTTGAGATATTAGCTTTACATTTGGAACACAGCTTGTTTAGGTTTATACTGTAAAATAGTATTTTAATCTGCCAAGCGTCTTCTTTAATATGAGACCAAACTTTAGTCTGTTGCTCCAAAGTATTCAAGATTTACGACAGTTTCAATGGTAAATTTCATTTTCATGTCTATGCTCAAAAAGTGGTTAACAGGTAATAAATGGATAACTATTTCAAAAATATAATTAAGTTCCATACAATCTTCTAAAAATATGAAATAAAAACATTATTTAACTAAAATATAGTACATTAAAGGGACTATAATGTAGTTCCCTTTCGAGGGAACTCGAACTGCGTCGGTGACGACACTAGGGGAACGCCCTTCAGCGTAGCGCGTCTGAATTTATGAATGAAACCGAATCCAATCCTATTGGCGTTGCGTGATGACGTAGCGAGTGACGGCATACACGGATGTGTACAAAGGCACACCGGCACAAGCAAGGTAAGCTTTTTGCTATTCAGCAAGCGCTCTGTGTTTTGTGAGTCTTATTTGGTGTCGTTTGTCTGCTTTGAGAAAAACTTCAGTATGGCTGATCAGTTCAGGAAATGTGTGTTCCCGTGCCCTTGTTTTCTCTCGGCTGGGGATCCACATGAGATGTGTGTGTCATGTTTGGGAAGACAGCACGCTCAAGCAGCTTTCGAGGAAGCTGCTTGTGCTCATTGCGAGTCTCTTTCTGTGAGAGTGCTGCGATCTCGACTGGCTTTATTTTCGGAAGATGGCCAAATGCGTTCTCCCCGCGGTTCGGGTCCCGCATCTGCCGAGGCAATGCGGCGGCTTTCATCGTGGGGATCGCAGAGAGATCTGGTCGAGGGTGAGACTGCCGAGGCATATTCTCGTTCCTCTTCTGGTGAGTCTGATTCCCCCATTCCCCGTTCGGGAGCCCGCTCCGCGGCTTCTCCCGATCGGGAGGATGTTCCTGCTTTACAGCTGTCTAATTCCGAGGATTTAGACATACTGAGCGTTGGGGATGAGGATCATGTTGACACGCATCAGTCTGTTCAGCCGGCACCTAATTACAGTGAGTTGGTGGAGGTTTTGACGCGGGCTGTGGCCAAGCTGGATATTTCTTGGCCACAAGAGCGGCAGGAAGCGCGTCCGAAAAGCAAGCTTGACGAATGCTTCCTGCAGCACCGCACGCAACCTTCACGCCGGTCTCTCCCTTTCTTCCCGGATTTACACAATGAGTTGTGTAAATCCTGGAACAGGCCATTTTCATCACGCCTGTCTAATCCTCCAATGTTGAATTATAGTAATGTTGTGGGGGTTAGAGATAAGGGATACGGGATGATGCCTCGGGTTGAGGAAGCTTTAGCCAGCTACCTTTCACCCGACCTTGCGTCATCCCTGAAGTCGCCGGCGTTGCCTTCTAAACCTTGCCGCACCACATCTGATTTGGTGGGCAGGGCGTATATGGCGGCGGGTCGAGCTGGTGCGAGCCTGCACACAATGGCCATATTACAGGCGTACCAAGCCGACCTTTTGAAGGATATCGACCAGGGCGAGGGTCCATCCCCGGATGATATCGTTGAACTTCGCAGAGCCACGGACTTGTCTCTCCGGGTTACCAAGGAGACGGCCCGTGCCATCGGTCGCTCCATGTCGGCCCTGGTGACCACGGAGAGACATCTGTGGCTCAACCTGTCGGGCATGAAGGAGAAGGATAGGACCTTCCTTCTTGATGCACCCGTTTCAGCCTCAGGTCTATTTGGTGAGGCTGTTAGCACGGTGGTGGACAGGTTTGAGGATGCTAAGAAGCAGGGCGAAGCCTTCAAGCGATATCTCCCTCGCCGTTCTAGGTCTAGGAGGGCTGCTGTGAGAGAACAGCCACAGCAATCCTCCTCTTCCTCTTACCGCCAGGCACAGAAGGCGAGTGTCGCTTCCAGAGCTCCCCCTCGTAGAGCTTGGGACTCTGGTCGACGCTCACACCCTCAGCCTCCTGATAAGACGGATCTGAGGACCGTCATCCAGTATAGGAAGGCTAAGGGGAAGAGGTCCTAACTCCTTTGAGGCCTCAGAGGGCCGCCCCCCCCCGAGAGAGAGCGACCGAGGTCCCCTCTCTCGTTGGGCCCTCAGGGAGTTGGCGTCAGTATCCCGCCGTCTCTGACGCTTCGGGACACGCTAGCTCCCAGCGAGCTCACACTGGTTGGCCTGCCCCAAAGGCTTGCAGGCGGTCAGTGTTCGGGTTCGCACAATGTAGGGCGTTGTCGGTTTTTCCCTGCCGGTCCTCCGCTTCAGGGCACCGTCAACATCCTGCACAAAACACTGGACACCAGCCCCGAGGGGCTGGTTCCTTTGGTGAATTTCGCAGAGGCATGGCAAAACCTCGCGAACATTTCTCCATGGGTCCTGCGCACTGTAAGAACTGGGTACAGACTGCAGTTCCAGGTCCGCCCACCAAAATTCAACGGGGTGGTCTGGACTTCAGTGCACCCAGAGCAGGGTCTAGTGTTGGAACAGGAAGTTCACTCACTGCTGGAAAAAGGGGCCATAGAGCATGTTCCCCCACCAGTCAGGGAGTCCGGGTTCTACAGCCGGTACTTCATAGTTCCCAAGAAGGATGGAGGGTTGCGTCCAATTTTAGATCTAAGGCACTTGAACCGGTCTCTGAGGAGATTCAGGTTCAAGATGCTTACCATTCCCATCATCGTGAGTCAAATCCAATCCGAGGATTGGTTTGTCACGATAGATCTAAAAGACGCTTATTTTCACATCTCCATTCTTCCATCTCACAGGAAGTTCCTGAGGTTTGCTTTCGGGGGCAAAGCTTACCAATATCGGGTTCTTCCATTTGGCCTGGCACTCTCCCCTCGCACTTTTACCAAGTGTATGGATGCAGCTCTAGCACCCCTGAGGCTCGAGGGCATCAGGGTGCTCAATTACATCGACGACTGGCTGATACTGGCGCAGTCGCGAGAGCTGGCGATTCGGCATCGAGATGTCGTCCTCGCCCACATCCAAAGCCTGGGGCTGAGACTCAACACAAAGAAAAGTGTGTTGGCACCAGCCCAGAGAACCCTGTTCCTGGGAGTGGTGTGGGACTCAGTCACGATGCGGGCACGACTGTCTCCTGCTCGGATCGAGTCCGTCCTGACTTCAGTGTCCAGGATAAAGCTAGGCCAAGCCATCACTGTCAAACACTTTCAGAGAGTGTTGGGTCTCATGGCAGCGGCGTCCAGCGTCATACCTTCTGGCCTGCTACACATGAGAGCTCTACAGTGGTGGTTAAGAGCCAAGGGGTTTTCCCCGAGGGGAAGTCCGTTCCGCTTGATAAGGGTTTCGCGCAGATGCCTTCGTTCCCTATCAATTTGGAAGAAGCCTTGGTTCTTGTCCCAGGGTCCCAGGCTGGGAGCGTCGTGTCACCGGATATCTATTTCGACAGACGCCTCCCTCACTGGCTGGGGCGCGGTCATGGACGGCCGTTTTACGAGAGGTCTTTGGCAGGACCAACATTCCTCTTGGCACATAAATTGCCTAGAAATGTTGGCGGTGTTCCGGGCTCTGAGGAGCTTTCTGCCAGACCTCCATGGTCGCCATGTCCTGGTAAGATCCGACAACATGTCGGTGGTATCTTACTTGAATCATCAGGGGGGTCTGAGGTCGCGCCCTCTGTGCAGACTGGCGCATCAGATCCTCCTGTGGTCCCAGCGGAGACTGTTGTCTCTCAGGGCGATGTATGTCCCGGGGGACCAGAATCAGGGAGCAGACATGCTGTCGAGGCAGGGGCTGAGGCCCGGGGAATGGAGACTCCACCCCGAGGTGGTGGAGTTAATATGCGAGAGGTTTGGCCCAGTGGAAGTGGACCTATTTGCGTCTCGAGAGACGACACACTGTCCACTGTGGTTCTCCCTCACACATCCAGCCCCGCTGGGGTTGGATGCCATTGTGCAGACGTGGCCGAGGCTGCGTCTGTACGCCTTTCCCCCAATCGCTCTGCTCCCAGCAGTTCTGGAGAGGGTCCGTCAGGACGGAGTCAGCCTACTATTAGTAGCCCCGTTTTGGCCGGCCCGAGTATGGTTCTCGGACATCATCTTGCTTCTGGCAGGCCCGCCATGGCAGATCCCTCTGAGGAGGGACCTGTTGTCTCAGGCGGGGGGCTCAGTTCTCCACCCTCGGCCCGAGCTGTGGAAACTGTGGGTCTGGCCCCTGAGGGGGCACAGTACCTAGAAGCCGGCCTGTCAGCAGAAGTAGTTGAGACTATACTAACTTCCAGAGCTCCCTCCACGAGGAAATTATACGGCCTTAAGTGGAATGTTTTTTCCATTTGGTGCAGAGAGCGTGATTTGGACCCAGTTAACTGCCCAGTGGCTTCAGTACTGGAGTTTCTCCAAGACCGCTTTTCTGCCGGGCTTACCCCGTCCACACTCAAGGTTTATGTGGCTGCCGTTGCGGCTTTCCACGCTCCTCTGGGTGATGGTCCTCTGGGGAGGCATCACCTGGTCGTACGCTTCCTCCGTGGAACCTGGAGGATGAGACCTGCGACTCGCACCAGGGTTCCCTCTTGGGACCTGGCAGTGGTGCTCGAAGGGCTGGCCGAGGCCCCCTTCGAACCATTGGAGTCGGCTGAGGCCAAGAACCTGACCTTCAAGGTGGTCTTTTTGTTGGCTATTACTTCTCTGAGGAGGGTAGGAGATCTCCAGGCGCTCTCTATTTCCAATGAGTGCTTGGAGTTTGCTCCCGGCAACATTAAGGCCATCCTTCACCCCAGGCCTGGCTATTTGCCCAAGGTGCCATCTAATGTGGCACGGCCTTTGGTTCTGCAGGCATTTCATCCTCCGCCTCATGTGACGGCGGATGAGGAGAGACTTCATCTACTCTGCCCTGTCAGAGCACTTCAGTATTACATCCAGAAGTCCTCCTCATGGCGGAAGTCGGACCAGTTGCTGGTGTGTTTTGGGTCTCCCAAGAAGGGGCTTCCCGCCTCTAAGCAGACCATCAGCAACTGGATCGTTCAGACTATTTCCCTGGCCTATCAGGTGCGCAATTTGCCTTCACCTATGGCCGTGAGGGCTCACTCCACCAGAGGCATGGCGTCCTCTAGAGCCCTTCTTTCAGGGGTTTCCATACATGACATATGTGAGGCGGCTGGCTGGGCCACTCCGCACACATTCATGAGGTTTTACAGTCTGGACCTTCCCTCTACACCCGGTGCACGAGTGCTTTCGTCCTAAGTTGTGCCTGAAGTCAGTTCACACTAGGATGAGCAGGGTTCGTTGTGGTATAGTGGGTATCTCGTTCCCCTAGTGTCGTCACCGACGCAGTTCGAGTTCCCTCGAAAGGGAACGTCTCGGGTTACGTATGTAACCCTTGTTCCCTGAGAAAGGGAACGAGACACTGCGTCGGTTCGCCACACCTCACCCTGCTTGGAGCACTTGCTTCATAGCAAAGAGCTTACCTTGCTTGTGCCGGTGTGCCTTTGTACACATCCGTGTATGCCGTCACTCGCTACGTCATCACGCAACGCCAATAGGATTGGATTCGGTTTCATTCATAAATTCAGACGCGCTACGCTGAAGGGCGTTCCCCTAGTGTCGTCACCGACGCAGTGTCTCGTTCCCTTTCTCAGGGAACAAGGGTTACATACGTAACCCGAGACGTTTTTCTACTAAAATGAATCCTTTTTTTTATTGCTCACATTAAAATGATCCACTTGGCGGGTTTTGCTATTACCTCTGAAATCAAGTATTCCTGCTATTTCTATGTGAGGCTCCGGGTCGGATTTACCGTGAAATCCAGTGCCGTGACTGAGACCTGCATTCGGCTCCCGAGCCTCTTGCCTCGTCTACTGACACTGCAACTTATGACATGGAGTCTGTTAACACTAAGAAACGCCCTGCTCCCAGCACAACACAGACTCCAACACAAACTCCACATAATGATAAAAAAAAAAAAAAAGTTGAAGCACTCGCTTGTAAACATATTGGTTGCAATCTGAAACATCACCGCTAGAGGCCGCTGAAAACTACATATAGCCCCTTTAATTTCATTGAGCATGCGAGCAGCACCTTAAGAACACAATTAAAGGAGAAATTGATAATTATAAGAAACAAATGTTGATTGTTTTTCATTGTGATGCAGTGACATAATTTCACAAATTGGTCCCTTTTTTAAAAACCCACATTTTGTTTTTGAAGCTACTTTATGTACACAAAAAAAATACATTAAATTTACAGTAAAAATTGCCAACTGTGATTGCCAGAAATTCCCTTTAAAAAATACTGTCACAATGGGTCTAATTTAAGAAGCATGCGTACAAAAATGTTTTCATGAACAAATCATGATTCACCAATAACTTTTGTATTAAAATAAAAATTTTACTAAAATGTAGGATCAACTGAAACCACAAGTATGCAAGAATACTCAGTGTGGCCTTATACTCGTGTTAAGATGAAACTGTATACATACAATAGGAAAGTTTTGAACAATGTTCAGGTTTAGACTTCAGGGCAAAGACTTCTCGCAACAGCTGCAATCTTTCTTATTTTATTGAATATTCATTCATTCATTTTAATAAATACGCATATATTGATGTGCATTCTTTCATACAGCCTCTCACAAGACCGCTTTCAATTTTGAGTGTCTGCGCAAACAGAACAGTCAAGATGAGATTCCCCTGCATCCCACAGGTCTACCGCCACAGCATCAGGTGATCATCGCATAACCAGACATGACATTACTGCTGTCCAATATCATATCATATACCATAGCATAGCATATCATATCATATCATATCATATATCATAGCATAGCATAGCATATCATAGCATATAGCATATCATATCATAGTATGGCATAGCATAGCATAATATATATATCATATCATATCACATACGGACCGTCTCAAGCATCAGTTGCACCGCCCCACTATCACCAATATAATAGATTAAGAACAATGTGTCTGAAGGATGACAGGTGACATTACAGTTTTTACATTCGCTGAGACTCATTTCTCAATACTTTGGTCACTTTTTTAAATCTTTTCACACAGTGAACACAACAGCCGTCTGTGTGAGGATCATTTATCACTGCTTTGGCACAAAATGTATTCAGTGATATTGTTCAAATTATATGGTTTTCTCACTCAAACACAAACAAAACTCACATCTACGAATTTACACATTTACATACTTTGGTAACACTTAACAATAAGGTTCATTAGTTAACATGAACTAATAATTAACTGCACTTCTACAGCATTTATAAATCTTTGATTAATGCTAATTTTAACATTTACTAATACATTATTAAAATCAAAGGTTGTATTTGTTAACATTAGTTAATGCACTGTGAACTAACATTAACAAACAATGAACAGCTGTAATTGTATTAACTAACATTAACAAATACAGTACCAAATGTATTGCTCATGGTAAGTTTATGTTAATTAATACATTAACTAATGAACCTTATTGTAAAGTGTTACCCATACTTTTTTTCAAAACAGATGTGTGTAAAGTGTTGATATTGTAAGGTTGCTCTCAAGTGTCGGTCACCCAACATCTCACAGCAGCTTAATTAATTATTTATTTATTATTTATTTATTTAATCTTTATCCTCGTGGTTCCACAGGTGAAGACGGCGACCGGACAAGAATCGAGTCGAGCGCGACTCTCTCCGACCCGCTCCATCCGCTCGTGGGTCACGCCCCCGGCCACGCCCCCTCCCTACACACCCCTGGCTCAGGCCACGCCCAGCGCCAGCAGCACTCCCGGATTGGTTCACAGGGGCTTCTGGAATTCCCAGCACGGCTCTGATTGGTCCACGCGTCCCCCCACCCCCTCCCTCTTGAAGGTTCCCCCCCGGTTGAGTGGCCATCACCTGCAGCAGCGCAGCAGCGCTCACAGCCTGGTGGAAGCGGTGAGAGACCACATTACACGGGGGTTTGGTCCTGTTTGTCTTAAAGGAGTAGTTCACTTTAAAATGAAAATTAGCCCATGATTTACTCACCCTCAAGTCATCATAGGTGTATATGACTTTCTTCTTTCAGACGAATACAATCGGAGTTATATTCAAAAATATTCTGGCTCTTCCAAACTTTATAATGGCAGTGAATTACGACCAACAGTTTGAAGCTCAAAACAGTGCATCTCTCCATCATAGAAGTGCATCTCTCCATCATAAAAGTGCATCTATCCATGATAAAAGTGCATCTCTCCATCATAAAAGTGCATCTCTCCATCATAAAAGTGCATCTATCCATGATAAAACTGCATCTCTCCATCATAAAAGTGCATCTATCCATGATAAAAGTGCATCTATCATGATAAAAGTGCATCTATCATGATAAAAGTGCATCTATCATGATAAAAGTGCATTTATCCATCATAAAAGTGCATCTATCATCATAAAAGTGCATCTATCCATCATAAAAGTGCATCTATCATCATTAAAGTGCATCTATCATCATAAAAGTGCATCTATCATCATAAAAGTGCATCTATCCATCATAAAAGTGCATCTATCCATGATAAAAGTGCATTTAAAGTGCACTTTTTATCCATCATAAAAATGCATCTATCATCATAAAAGTGCATCTATCCATCATAAAAGTGCATCTATCATCATAAAAGTGCATCTATACATGATAAAAGTGCATCTATCATCATTAAAGTGCATCTATCATGATAAAAGTGCATTTATCCATCATAAAAATGCATCTATCATCATAAAAGTGCATCTGTCCATCATAAAAGTGCACCTATCCATCAAAAAAGTGCATCTATCCATGATAAAAGTGCATCTATCCATCATAAAAGTGCATCTATCATCATAAAAGTGCATCTGTCCATCATAAAAGTGCATCTATCCATCATAAAAGTGCACCTATCCATCAAAAAAGTGCATCTATCCATCAAAAAAGTGCATCTATCCATGATAAAAGTGCATCTATCATCATAAAAGTGCATCTATCCATCATAAAAGTGCATCTATCCATCAAAAAAGTGCATCTATCCATGATAAAAGTGCATCTATCATCATAAAAGTGCATCTATCCATCATAAAAGTGCATCTGTCCATCATAAAAGTGCATCTATCCATGATAAAAGTGCATCTATCATCATAAAAGTGCATCTATCATCATAAAAGTGCATCTATCCATCATAAAAGTGCATCTGTCCATCATAAAAGTGCATCTATCCATGATGAAAGTGCTCCACACACCTTAATAAAGGCCTTCTGAAGCGAAGCAATGCGTTTGTGTAAGAAAAATATTCATATTTAACATGTTACATAGTATAATTCTAGCTTCCGGCCAAACGAACATACGCAAAGCACAACTTACGCAACTCATGCCGTCAGAAGTAGCGTAGTGCGTCATGGCGTAAATATCAGCAGTGCGTCGCATTACTCGCAGAAGTTGCGCTTAGACTTTTGTCAAGTCCCGTATGTTCGTTTGGCCGGAAACTAGTTATAATGTCTTATAGACATTCTGAATATAACTACACTGACAGAAAACGAAGGTTGAAATTATGCCTCTTATGTTAGAAATCACCCTTTTAGGACATATAGGAGCAAATACATTAATATTGGGCTATACATCATATATATGAGTCTGTAAAACATTGACATACTGTATATCTTTTACACTATATCATACAGCTCTAGACTGGACTGCAAGTAAAACTTGCCTCCATTGTTGAATTTTAAATGGAAGGACTTTATGGACTTAATATCCATTTATAGGTATTATTTTGTCTGTTGCTTGTTTTGCTGATTGTGATTAGTTTTTCTTATTTTTCATTTCATGATCCTGTGTAGATCTTGGGCTTTGTATGTAGTGATAAGTGACTTACTCATCTCATAACTTGACGCGCTGACATGATACCCTTTTGTTGTAGGTGATGATATCTGGGGGATTGGGCAAATATGCGAAGGATCCTAAGTTTGTGACGGTGACAAAACACGAGATTGCCGATGCTTGTGAAATGACAATTGATGAGATGGAAAGTGCTGCTAGCAACTTACTGAGCGTCACGCTAGGCCACGGGCCGGAGGCAGAAGAGATGGGCTTGTGTCAGAGCAATGTTCGTGACTACAGCGATGAGGAGACGGACACGAGCAGCAAACGTGAGGAGGACCTCACCGACGAAATGTTCTACGTCTCAGTATTATAGTAAAGAACTCAAAATGAGCCCAACAAAGCTAAATCATGTAGAAAAAAATGAATCAATGAGGTAATTGTGCCTTTAAACTGGAGTATCTGTTGGCTTATGTGGACCGATTGCTTCACGCTGATGCATTTGGATCTTTTCATTTAGTTAGCAAACCTTGTCTTGGAAAATTTCCGGCAAGATCCAAATGTGATGACGTTACCGGCCCAAGTGTTTTCCTCTGAATCTATGCATGGACTGGACAGTGGCTCTTCAACCGTTGAAGATCCCTAAGCAACTAACCAGCCAAAGTCCACCTGGTCAAAGCCACAGAACATGTGGAGACACTGAGACACTGAACAGACCCATTCAGGACACGGTCACCATTTGAGTCAAGAATTGTACTCACTGTATATGAAGCAATTTCAATGGTAAAAGCTTCACAGCAATACCTCCTGGTTGGATAACTGAACTATATTCCAAGTCTTTCAAATTAAATTTCACAAAAATGCAAGTCATTATTGACTGAATGTCTCCTTTTTCCTACTTATTCAAATGTGGTGCGTCAAGGTCAGTCACGTTTGTTTGGCGCCATTGACGTCAAATCTTCTGCAATGCATCTTTATAAGGAACACACGTTTTAAGTTTGATCCTCTCACAAAGATATCGTTTTACTTGGAATATAACGCACAAATTGTATTAACTTCTCATTTGTGTATAATGGAAATAAATAACAGGTTTGAAACAAGGTGGGAAAATATTGTTTGGGTGAACATAAAGTGATATTTAGGTTTTGAAATACTGTATGTTCTTTTCACTAAATCTTCAGTGTTCAGTTATTAAAGTTATTAAAAAAACAAACATCAGAATGATAGTGTCTTTCACACAAGGTCTGGATGCGGGTGCAATGTGGCGCCCCATCCCTGAGAAAGCATGAGTGGGCCTCGCCGCTGGTGCTCGTCTGGAAGAAAAGCAGAGATCTACGGATTTGTGTCGACTATCGATGGCTGAATGCCCGTACGACTAAAGATGCCCATCCTTTGCCACACCAGGCAGATTGTCTTGCTGCGCTTGGCGGTAATGCCATATTCAGTGCTATGGATTTTACCTCAGGATTCTACAATATAGAGATGGCGGAGGAAGATAAAACGTTCACTGCGTTTACAACACCAATGGGACTCTATGAGTTCAACCGGTTCCCTCAAGGTTTGTGCAAAAGTCCTGCAAGTTTTATGCGTCTCATGATGGGCATATTCGGCGACCAGAACTTTCTTACCATACTCTGTTATCTAGACGACCTTCTAGTATTTGCACCAAATGAGAGTGTGATGATAATAATAATAATATATTTTATTTGTAAAGCACTTTTCATAAAATTAACTCAAAGTGCTACAGAAACCTAGCCTAGAAATCTAGACGCACCCTAGCGGCAGCAAAAATTATTTTGCAGCAAAGTGTGGTCTAGCAACTCTCCATAGACTTTTGAGCTGGAAAAACCAAAAACTGGTCCGGCCAATCAGATCGTGTAGAGTTGGTGGGCGGGCTTAATATATGACGGCAGAGTTATGACGGTTCAGCGTGATTTCCATAGGTGATTTCCCTCTGCTTGAAAACAAAGAAGATGCTGCTGGCGAACAGCGGTCTTTCCAATCGGCTTTGCCCGCGACTCTGGAGGACTTGGAGTTAAGAGAACGTCACTTAAAGGATTAGTTCACTTTTAAAAAAACTTTTGCTGATAATTTACTCACCCCCATGTCATCCAAGATGTCCATGTCTTTCTTTCTTCAGTCGAAAAGAAATTAAGGTTTTTGATAAAAACATTCCAGGATTTTTCTCCATATAATGGACATCAATGGTAGCCAAACGGTTCAAGGTCCAAAAGACAGTTTCAGTGCAAACTGCAAACTGTTCAAATGGTTTTAAATGACACCAGACGATGAATAAGGGTCTTATCAAGCGAAACGATCGCTCATTTAAAAAAAAAAATAACATCGTTTAAGTTTTATAAGCTCACATGCTCGCCTTTCTCTGTTCTGTGTAACTCTCCTGTTCGAACTCGTTCATCAAAATGAACAAATCTTTTTCCGAGTCAATTCGTTATCTCTGGATGTGCCGATTGCCTGAAGCCCTATAGAATCACGCCAATTCATTGGCTGATGGCGCTCGCGCAAAGCTGGCTCCGCCCCGACGCTCTTACGTCGTAGCATGATGAACGCGCGCGCGCCATCTTCTCCTCAGATTTCTCGGTCACATCTCGCCCTTCGTTTGGTTTTTCTGAGCCCGAATTCTTCAAATTCAACTTCAGCTTTCGTCTCGACACTTCAGCGACTGGTATAAGTGGAACTCTGTTCTCCTTACAGTGAAGTGTCATGGATTATCGACGCTGCTCTCCGCCATGCGTTCGTTTTATCTCGAACGACGACCCTCACAGTAAGTGTGTTAAATGTATGGGTTTTTCGCATGCGCGTGAGGCTGTATTAGGATTGTCAAAATGTAAATTTTGTGACAATCTCCTTCTCAAAACCCTCCGCTCTAGACTCGCGGTTTTTGAGAAGGAGTCATTCGTTCCCCCCCGTCGCGCTCCCGAGACTGCTGAGGCCTCTCGTGGATCCGCGGCCTGGGGCTCGGATGTTGAGCTCGAGGATATTGAGTATGAGCAGAAGTTCCACGCCAGTCTCGCTAAGTCTCAGTCGGCCGCGTTCAGGCAGTTTATGCCCAGGAGGGTCAGAGGGCCAAGAGACTCCAACCCTTCCCCTTCTCAAACCCGAGAACGCTCTGCTCATAGGGCTGAATTCCCTACTAGCAGGAGTGACCCGGCTCACCACCCTCCAACTACGGTCTGGGGAGCCCGAGGTCGTCCATTTCCCCGCCAGCGCCCTCACAAGCGCCTTCAGCTGAAGCGGTCCAACAAATCGGCCGCTCCAGCCTCCTCGAGCCGTTCCTGACCCGCAGGTCAGAAGGAGGAGAGCCTCACCAGATCTACGAGGTTGGGACAGACCGCGCAAGCGTTTCTGCCCTCCTCCACCCGGCTCTCCTCATCCAACCCTGTCACCTTCGCCACCCAGCGTGTTCGAAGTGCAGGTCCTGTTTCACTCTCTTCACCCAGTCCGGCGCAGGAGGAAGGAGACGCGTCTTGCTTTCTCCCCTCGCTCCCGGTGCACGTTACACCCGTAAATCGCTTCCTCGGAGGCACAGTTCGTTTTCCTCTGGAGCAGGCGGACCCAGTTACTTCTATCCAGGTGGTGGTACCCCCCAGTACGTGTCAGGACGCCAAGCGCTCTCCTCCACGGTCATCCGCGCCTCCCCATGGGAACCAGCGCGACACCATACCTCAGGTATGTCCCTTGCACTGCAACACTCCTCTCCCTCTATCACATTTCGTTCAAGAATGGGAGCGTTTACCAGGGGTATCGCCTTGGATCCTTCGCACAGTTCGGCTCGGCTACACGCTTCAGTTTTGTCGCAACCCCCCCTGCTTCAACGGGGTCTTTCCTACTGTAGTCGACAGCGCCGCTCAGGCTTCTGTACTACAGCAGGAGATTTCATCCCTTCTGCTGAAGGGGGCGATAGAAGAGATTCCTTCGGGGGAAGTCGAACAGGGCTTCTACAGCCGTTACTTCCTGGTCCCGAAGAAGGGGGGCGGCCTAAGGCCGATACTAGATCTTCGCCGGTTGAATTTCTCTCTTTACAAGGGAAAATTCAAAATGTTGACGCTGAAGGCCATCATTTCTCATATCCGGCTGGGGGACTGGTTCGTGACGGTAGACCTCAAGGATGCTTATTTCCACATCCAGGTCGTACGGCGACACAGGAAGTTCCTCAGGTTCGCCTTTGGAGAAAAAGCGTACCAGTACAGGGTCCTCCCCTTTGGCCTCGCTCTAGCGCCAAGGACGTTCACAAAGTGTATGGATGCTGCTCTGGCCCCGCTGCGGCTCCAGGGCATCCATACACTCAACTACCTGGACGATTGGCTCCTTTTAGCCCACTCCAGAGAGTTGGTGACTCACCACAGGGACATTGTCCTCCGTCATATTCAGTCTCTCGGTTTGAGGTTGAATACGGAGAAGAGCGTTCTTACTCCAGCTCAGAACACGGTTTTCTTGGGGGTACGCATGGACTCCGTTCTTATGCAGGCCCGTTTGGCTCCTGCACGGATTTCCAGTCTGGTGACATGTCTGTCCCGTTTTGCATTAGGCCAGCATGTTTCCGTGAGCACCTGCCGCAGACTTCTGGGCCTTATGGCCGCGGCCTCCCCTGTGCTACCTCTGGGGCTACTCCACATGAGACCTTTTCTGTGGTGGATGAAGCTCTCAGGGGCTCGGCCCACGGGGCCAGCCCTTCGCCTATTAAAGGTGTCGCGCAGTTGCTTTCACGCCCTGTCAATCTGGCGGGACCCCCTCTTCCTTCAGAAAGGAGTCGGTATGGGTGCGGTATTCCGTCGCCAGATGGTTACGACGGATGCCTCTCTGACCGGCTGGGGAGCGGTTTTCGAGGGCAGGCCAGCGTGTGGGGTTTGGACTGGCGAGACCCTCTCGTGGCACATAAACAGCTTGGAGCTGAGGGCTGTCTTCCTGGCTCTTTGCCACTTTCTCCCTTTCCTCGAAGGACACCATGTCATTGTCAGAACGGACAATATGGCAGTAGTGTCCCATGTAAACAGACAGGGGGGTTCACGATCGCGCACCCTAGACAGGCATGCGCGTCACCTTCTCCTGTGGTCCCAGGACAAGTTCCTCTCTCTGAGAGCAGTTCATGTCCCAGGGATTCTGAACCTCGCAGCAGATTTTCTGTCGAGGCAGAAGCTCAGGTCTGGGGAATGGATGTTGAACCGCCAGACGGTGGCCCTGATCTGGGAGGTGTTCGGGAAAGCGGAAGTGGACCTCTTTGCATCTCAGGAGTCGTCCCAATGCCCGCTTTGGTTCTCTCTGAGCCCTCCAGCTCCGCTGGGGATAGATGCGTTCGCCCACCCTTGGCCGATGCAGAAACTCTATGCCTTCCCGCCCATCAAGCTGATCCAGGCGGTTCTGTCCAGAGTGAGGGAGAGCGGAGTCCGCCTCCTTCTGGTAGCCCCATTCTGGCCGTCCCAGCCATGGTTTTCGGAGCTGATCCCTCTGTTGGAATCCTCCCCCTGGGAGATACCGGTCAGGGAGGACCTGCTTTCCCAGCTTCAGGGCAGGATATGGCATCCTCGCCCCGACATTTGGAAGCTGTACGTTTGGCCTATCAGAGGCTGTTACCTTTAAGCTTTGATCTCCCAACCGACGTTCAGGAGACCATTGCGAATGCTAGCGCCCCTTCGACGAGGAGGCTATATTCCTCCAAGTGGAGGGTGTTCGAGGCATGGTGCTTAGCACATGATAGGAACCCAGTTAGCTGCCCAGTAGGCACAGTACTGGAATTCCTGCAGGAAAAGTTTGCTTCCGGAGCGGCCGCTACCACTCTCAGAGTATATGTCGCAGCTATTGCCGCTCATAGAGAATCAGATGAGATTCCCTTGGGGAAACTGAGGTTAGTTTCGGCGTTCATGCGTGGGGTTAGGCGCCTAAAACCGGCTCGCCCCCCTAGTGTTCCCTCGTGGGACCTGTCAGTCGTCCTGGAGGGTTTGTCTGAGGCTCCCTTCGAGCCCTTGGAGTCAGCCCCTGAGCGGATTCTGACTCTTAAGGTTGCTCTTTTGTTAGCTTTATCTTCACTAAAGCGGATGGGGGATTTGCAGGCTCTCTCTATTAGTGAGTCATGCTTGGACTTCGCTCCTGGCCTGGTTAGGGTTACCTTGAGGCCGAGGTCGGGGTATGTACCCAAGGTTCTTTCCACGGCGTTCCGCTCTCAGGTTGTTAACCTTAACGCTTTCCACCCTCCTCCTTTTGCCTCTGAGGAAGAAAGGAATCTTAACTTGCTCTGCCCGGTCCGTTCTTTGAAGTTGTATGGAGATCGCTCAGGCGGTTGGAGGAAATCAAACCAGCTCTTGGTATGTTTTGGTGCTGGCCGCCGCGGGCTTGCAGCATCAAAGCAGAGGATTTCCCACTGGGTAACGGACGCTATTTCGCTGGCTTACGAGGTGCGTGGTTTGCCTTCACCTCTTAGCATCAGAGCACATTCCACCAGAAGTGTGGCTTCCTCTCAAGCTCTCTTTAGAGGGGTCCTCTTGGAAGACATTTGTGTGGCGGCTGGTTGGTCCTCTCCGCACACCTTTGTGAGGTTCTATAATTTAGATCTTGACATGACTCCAGGTTCCCAGGTTCTATCTGCTTGAACCTATCATGGTTGTTATTATTATTTGGTCTGGTACCAGTTATGGCAGCGCTTAGCTTGGCGAGTTTGGTATTTCGTTCCCACTGCGCTTTCCGCAGCGTTGAGTGAACCTATGAAAGAGAACGTCTCTGGTTACTTACGTAACCTATGTTCTCTGAATAGGGAACGAGACGCTGCGTTCGCTGCCAGGCTCCTCGCGCTGCCGACAGTTTTTCTTTTCGGCAGAGAAATCTGAGGAGAAGATGGCGCGCGCGCGTTCATCATGCTACGACGTAAGAGCGTCGGGGCGGAGCCAGCTTTGCGCGAGCGCCATCAGCCAATGAATTGCCGTGATTCTATAGGGCTTCAGGCAATCGGCACATCCAGAGGATATCCCACTGCGCTTTCCGCAGCGTCTCGTTCCCTATTCAGAGAACATAGGTTACGTAAGGAACCAGAGACGTTTTCGCAGATTTTCAGGAAGGGAGTTCCAGATACGAGGAGCAGCACAGCAGAAAGCTGATGATGGAGAGGATTGAGCTGGTGTTCAGCCGCTTGAGAACCCATGGTCTAAAACTTGCCCCGAAAAAGTGCGGTTGGTTACTTTTTCGGGGTTGGTATGGTTATATTTTATAAGCAATTCATTTACAAGCAAGTTCTTATGTCAGCGAGTATGTCTAGGACTTTTTTCTGGTACACTGAAATCAATAAACACAAATGAAGATCACAATCAGTCATCTCCAAAGTTATGGGAACAACAAGGCAAATTTCTTTATTTTTGTTGTAGATTGAAGACATTTGGGTTTAAGATAAAAATACGAATGTGAGACTAAAGATCAGAATGCCAGCTTTCAATTCCTGGTATTTACAGTACATCTTGATCTGTTAAACAACTTATATCACGCCTTGTATGGGAACATGTGACTGACAGGTGGTTCTCGTTGCCCACATGTTTACTTTTAGGTTGATTGTTAGAACATTAAATAGTGCTGCATGACTAGTGTTTATTTTAGCCTTGAGTTTTACCTATACAGTTTGCATTTTTATGACCAACATTATGTTTTGTGATGTTAGTGGGTCACTGGCATAAAACAGTTGCAAGCAAGGGTTTGCAAACATTCTGTTATGTTATTGTTATGTTATCATATTTTAGTTTTCTTTATGACAAAGGCAGTGGCAGACCACAAAAAACACGGCATTAGTCAGTTTAAAGTATTGCAATACAGAGAACCAAGCCATAGTGGCCTTGGAATGTGGGATTTTTAAAGTGCAATCACGGCCAGATCACTGGGCAACCAACGACGGCCAAAATAAAACCCCAGCAAATGTACAAAACATGTAGCGGAATGATGTTAGCTGCTACTTGTTAATCTTCGGTGCCGTGCAAAAGTTGTTTTCAAAAGTAGGCTAACTATGGCCAATGTTTAGCTAACGCTAGCTAGTGGAGATTCACTCCCTCCCCCACAACAGGTTTAAGTAGGCTAGTTTAAGACAATAACGCTAAAACAGCTAAAATTAGTAAAGCATAATTTAACATAAACTTCACTAAGTTGACCGGACCTACCTTGAAAACATGGATTTTTCAGATTTAGGCCTATCTCTTCCTTGAAGTTGCTGTCGTTCACTTTTCCTGTGGAACTACCATACTGCAGGCGGGACTTCCTGTTTCATGTATATATATATGCGGACCAATTCCGGACGTCATCACGACATGCAAACTACTTTTGCTTTAGACCTAGGCTACTAATGAATCACGTTGAAAAACAATGTTATTATTTAACATTAAAAAATGCATTCACAAAGCTAAGCATGTCAATGATTAATGCCTCAGTCAATTAAACATTTCCCTACATTCATGGTTCATGTCAATTGTCTGCACCTGTCTTAGACGTCCACATGGCGTCACAGTCTGCACCTTCAGGGAACCAAAATCTGACTTCCAAACATGACGTAGAAAACACCTCGTTTGGAGGTAACTTTGCAAACCTAGATCATGTCAATTGTCTGCACCTGTCTTAGACGTCCACATAACATCCAGAAAATTACCTATTCCGGCGTTCAAATATTGAACATTATATTGACGTCCAGGTGGGGTCATAGTTAGATGTCCAAATAGCGGACCTAGATTGCACGTTGCATAAAGGTCAAAAATTGGTCTTGGACCGACTGACGCAATATAGACATGATCTGCCTGTCCAATAGACGTCTGATGTTTAGTGGGATTGCTTATCACCAGGTAATTGATTTCAAATCCCAGACCATCCAGTGCTATGACTCCATGGTCAGAGACATGATGAGATCTGCAGGTTTGAAGATTTGAAGAAGATGAGGGTGAGTAGATGTTCACTGTTGGGTGAACTGTCCCTTTAAAGTCAACACCAAATGTATTTGACAAGGATAAATTTAGTACCAGTGATAAGTGTCTCTACGAAGAGTTGTTTCAGAGGCAGGTTATTTTATTTTGATGGAAATTATACTTTTTTCCTCTTTAGAATAATGTGTACTTGTTGAATAGTAAGAGCAGGATTAGATGAGAGTCGAGGGTTGAGGTGTTCAATCCTGTAGCGCTGAAACCCTATTGTAATGTTAGGATTGTCAAAGCTAAAAGTGTTTGTTCAGACCAAACCGTAAGTCGTAGAGACGTGAAACTTTGAGCGCTGGTAGTACAAACACCCTCTACAATGCCACCAAGTCTCGCCCAAATCGACCTGATGGTGGCGCTACAGCAATCAAAAGTACATGATGGCTCATAACTCCTAAACCATTCGTTGCAGGCTCAAGTGTCGTATATCGTTGGAATTATTGGCTCAAGATTAATTAAACAGAGTCGATCGCCATCGAGTGAAATATAAAGATGTACTGAATTCCTAATTAAAAGGGTCATAAGCAGGTTTATCATAGTTAACTAAAACTACATTAGAAATTGTTGCACCAATTAGATTAAAAAAGGTTAGAGAGAAAACTAAAGCACCATGGTACAACAGTGCTACGCATGTTATCAAGAGAGAAACTCGTAACTTAGAGCGTAAATGGAAACAAACTAATTTAGAGGTCTTTAGAATCGCGTGGAAAGACAGTATGTCACGTTATAAAAAGGCTCTAAAAGCAGCCAGGGCTGAGCATCTCCGCAAACTAATAGAACTAATAGTTTTTATTTAACACCGTGGCTAGACTAACGAATAAACAGACATCACCAGAGCAATGTAAATGTACAATCCTCTATGGTGTCTTATGCAGGGCCGGTTCTAGACATTAGGAGGCCCTAGGCAATATTCATGTTGGAGGCCCCCCACCCCACATAAAAAAACTCTTGATACAAATACGATTCCTAACCTTTTAATTTATACAACATTTAATTTTAAATGTTGTATATTTTTACTTACACACTACATAAGTTTGGACACATAACTATTTTTAATGTTTTTGAAAGAAGTCTCTTATGCTCATCAAGCCTGGATTTATTTGATCAAAAATACAGAAAAATAATATATAGTGAAATATTATTAAAATTTAAAATAATGGTTTTCCCAAACCAGCTTAATGCCTGTCCCTGAACACCAGTGTAGTTTTGTAGTTGATCCAAAAGTATTTTATGATCTATAGTGTCGAACGCAGTGCTAAGATCGAGTTGAACTAGTATTGACTTTAACTAAAAACAAAGAGCGTTTGGCATGATTAAGTAATGGTTATCATTTAAATATGCAACGTGTCACTAAATAGACAAGAATGCTTACCAGTTCATCTTGAATAGGGCTTGAGTCCTTCTCCCACTTTGCACCTGAACAAGCATATATTATGGATGCTCAAATGTGGAGTTAAAGCGGTCCTGGAGAAACATCCTCTCAGTTGGTCCATCTGATGAACTGTTTTATGCAAAGTTTATCGAACACTCTTACTTTTCAATCTGTAGTATGTCCTCAGTCTTGACACCCTGACCCCTTTGGAAGAGATGCTGGCCACAGTAAATGCTCCTTTGTGCTGACTTGTAAACGTGTCTCCTGTCCGTCGTTTCCCCTGAGAGCAGAACATCATCACCGGCCTGAACTGAATATACTCGCACAAACTTGCGCCTGTGATTTTGGAGTATCTTTTGTTGCATGCCCTATGCGTGCTCTATGTTGCGAAGAAAGAACAGTAACCAAAAACGAATACTCATTAAAAAAGAAATACAGAATTATCTGGTCTCTTCTCTTGATGGGATTTTTTTTTTTTTTTCAAAAACATTACATTCTCCACATCTCTAAATATACAGTGTAACAGTGACAAAAGTTACATAATGCAGAATCATAGCAAAGAAAATACATAGATCAGCCTCTGCCTAGGTCTGATTCTGATAGCATTCACCACTTCATTTGCCTTTATTATTCAAAACCAAACCGTGTTCATTGAGAACTTTCATCTCATTGACTCTTATTGGTTTCGTTTTCGCATCATACACATAGACAGTATAAGAAGTGGACAGAGCCATCTCATTGGAACTCAGTTGAGACCATAGACAGTAAAAGAAATGGACACAGCGACCCCATAGACTTCAACTGAGAAAAGTGAAGTCAATTAGAAGCACTCACTTCCTGATTGCCAAGCGAACTGCGCAGGCTCAAACTGAGTTTGACGACGTAGATGTGACGTGAGCAACTTGTACGTCTTCTAGTCGCGGTACCGAGAGGAATCTGAATCATTCCCTTCCGGATCGCACAGAGCCGGAGAGCGTGAGTATGATCTGTCCATGAGCAGCAGCAGGAGCAGCTTTACAACTCTCTATGGGCTTCTCCCTTGACTTTATGCCTCCACGTCCCCCCGATTGCGCGCGAGCTTCTACTTCTGTCTATACGGTAATTTCTGTACTGTGCGACAGAGAGTCCCGTGTTATGACGCAATCATTAGCCTATTTTTACACAAACGGCTTCTACGGGGCCATAACGTAAGATACAAGGTAATGGAGCCTTTTATACATTGTCGTGTTTCTTTAGAAATAAACAATGGACAAATGGAGTCTTTAAACGCCTCAGATGTAAAGTTATTCGCTGTCAAAGTGATGCAAAAATGAATGGGAGTCAATGGGATGCTAACAGCAGGTGAAGGCTTGTTAGCCAATGGCGGCGCCCGGGGAGACTTCAGTTTCCGGCTGGTGGATTACCCCCTTGGTTGAGACAGTTAAAGCCCATTTTTAGCTATTTCTGAGCACTTCCGTTCCTGACGCGCAGACTCAAACCGACTCAAACTAAGCGTGATGACGTGAGCAACCTGTCTGACAGACGTTAATCTTCTAGTAGCTGTGCGTGAAAATTGCCAACGTTAATCTTGCAGAGACGGGGAACTTGAGCAAAGAGTTCTTTGGCGTGAGTGAGCAGGAGTAAGTATTCCGCTGCTTTTATGGACTCATTATCTATGGGCTTCTCCCTTGACGGGACGTCCCCCCGATTGCTTGCGAGCTTCTCCTCCTGTCTGTACGGTCATTTCTGTACAGCGCGACAGAGAGTCGAGTGGTTATGACGCAATCGTTAGCCTATTTTTACTAAATCTGTTTCTGCGGGGCCATAATGTAACATAGAAGGTAATGGAGCCCTTTATACATTGTCGTGTTTCTTTAGAAATAAATAATGGACAAATGGAGTCTTTAAACGCCTCAGATGTAAAGTTATTCGCTGTCAAAGTGACGCCAAAATGAATGGGAGTCAATGGAGTGCTAACAGCAGGAGAAGTTCTGCTACAAGATGGCGGCACCCGGCCGGCTTCAACTTCCGGTCGATGGATTACCCCCTTGATCATACATGTGTTTACAGTGGAAGTTCGATGCGGCTGAGCTGGCGAATAACACACGTCATAACCAAACGTTTTGTGATTGGCTTACGGGTAACCAATGATTTTATACTTCAGACAAGCGCCCCCCTGCGATTGTCAGGGTTCTGCCCTGGCAGCCTTTTCTGTTTTGTTGTGGTTTCATGTTTCTGTGTTTGTCTTGTGTTTGAGCACATGGCTCTGTCTTGGTCTGTGTTTGCCATGTGCTCCTCATGTCCCGCCTCCTTGTTTCCTGTTGCCACGCCCCCTTGTTTAGTCCACGTCTTGTCCTCGTTTCATTAATTGTGCTCACCTGATCCTCATGTGCTCTGGGGCCCGTTTCAATAAGGAGGTTCAACCAACTCTGAGTTAAAACTTGAACTCTGAGTTGACTTACCCTGAGATGGGAAACTCTGAGTTTTCGGTTACAGAACAGCTGAAATGAGTAAGTTCAATCAACTCTAAGTTGACTGACTCTGAGTTAAGCGCGTGCACCACAACTATAAAAAGCCATTATCAATGGAGCGCAGATATTATGAGTCACCATGGTAACAGCGCCAGACAAAAAGAGGTCTGCATATTTCTCACCAGCAGTACGCAAAACAATTTTTTTTAAAGTAACACGGCAGCAGCGGCGATCTAGAGAGTTAGTTTGAGACAAAATAGTTGCTCGAGTCAATGCGTAAGTTTACATTTTAACAGTTATACAGTGTTGGGTGTAATTACCCAGTAATCTAAATACTGTAATTTAGTAAAAGGGATATCTCTTAATTCCTCTGTAATATAAAGTAAAATATGATGTCATTGCATTAAATACTGCATAGACTATAGAACAATTTTGTATAAAACAATAGTGGATTTAACATAACATTTTTAAAAGGTATATTTTTAATGTAACCTCCTCTCTCTACACACTTTGGTCAAATCAAGAATAATTCATGCAATTGTATATTGTTAATTTGAAAGCATTAAAAGTGCAGTTTATTGTCTCTTTTTGTATTGTTCAAGTGGTTGAGGTTGATATGTGATTTAGAAAGTAATTAGTAATAAGTAGACCAATACTTTCTAGATAGTAATTATTACATTAATCTAATTACACTGTTGAAGATGTAATTTGTAGTTAGTAATTAATAACTATTTTAGAGTAACTTAACCAACTGTTATAATATCAGAGGTGAAACTGGAAGAACAGTAAATTTAACCTAATTTTAATTTTCATGTAGGTGCAATCCTGCAGGCATTAAAAGAACATGGCAGCAGCTGAAAATGAAATATAAAAACATAATTAAATCAGGTAAGGCTTGAGCATATCATGGATGTAGGGTACCTGACTTAACAAACATTTGACATATTAAATAACTAAATAGCATCCAGTGTTTAGCAGTGCAAAAGCATTTTTGACAGGTCTAATTAACACAATTAAATGTTCATTCTCATTTGACTTCTACTCAGCCAACAGAAAGAAGGAAGAGGCTCACAAAGATGGAGATGAAGATGCAGAGGAGATGGAGATGCAGAGGAGATGGAGATGCAGAGGAGATGGAGATGCAGAGGAGATGAAGATGGAGATGGAGATGCAGAGGAGATGGAGATGGAGAGGAGATGGAGATGCAGAGGAGATGGAGATGCAGAGGAGATGGAGATGCAGAGGAGATGGAGATGCAGAGGAGATGGAGATGCAGAGGAGATGAAGATGGAGATGGAGATGCAGAGGAGATGAAGATGGAGATGCAGAGGAGATGAAGATGGAGATGCAGAGGAGATGGAGATGCAGAGGAGATGGAGATGCAGAGGAGATGGAGATGCAGAGGAGATGGAGATGCAGAGGAGATGAAGATGGAGATGGAGATGCAGAGGAGATGAAGATGGAGATGCAGAGGAGATGAAGATGGAGATGCAGAGAAGATGGAGATGCAGAGGAGATGGAGATGCAGAGGAGATGGAGATGCAGAGGAGATGGAGATGCAGAGAAGATGGAGATGCAGAGGAGATGAAGATGGAGATGCAGAGGAGATGGAGATGCAGAGGAGATGGAGATGCAGAGGAGATGGAGATGCAGAGGAGATGGAGATGAAGATGCAGAGGAGATGAAGATGCAGAGGAGATGAAGATGCAGAGGAGATGAAGATGCAGAGGAGATGGAGATGAAGATGCAGAGAAGATGGAGATGGAGATGCAGAGGAGATGGAGAGGAGATGGAGATGAAGATGCAGAGGAGATGGAGATGAAGATGCAGAGAAGATGGAGATGGAGATGCAGAGGAGATGGAGAGGAGATGGAGATGAAGATGCAGAGAAGATGGAGATGCAGAGGAGATGGAGATGCAGAGGAGATGGAGAGGAGATGGAGATGGAGATGCAGAGGAGATGGAGATGCAGAGGAGATGGAGATGAAGATGCAGAGGAGATGAAGATGGAGATGAAGATGCAGAGAAGATGGAGATGGAGATGCAGAGGAGATGGAGAGGAGAGGAGATGGAGATGCAGAGGAGATGGAGATGAAGATGCAGAGGAGATGAAGATGGAGATGAAGATGCAGAGAAGATGGAGATGGAGATGCAGAGGAGATGGAGAGGAGATGGAGATGCAGAGGAGATGGAGAGGAGATGGAGATGGAGATGCAGAGGAGATGGAGAGGAGATGGAGATGGAGAGGAGATGGAGAGGAGATGGAGATGGAGAGGAGATGGAGAGGAGATGGAGATGGAGATGCAGAGGAGATGGAGATGCAGAGGAGATGGAGATGAAGATGCAGAGGAGATGAAGATGGAGATTAAGATGCAGAGAAGATGGAGATGGAGATGCAGAGGAGATGGAGATGGAGATGAGATGGAGATGGAGATGGAGATGAGATGGAGATGGAGATGGAGAGGAGATGGAGAGGAGATGAAGATGGAGATGAAGATGCAGAGAAGATGGAGATGGAGATGCAGAGGAGATGGAGATGGAGATGGAGAGGAGATGGAGAGGAGATGGAGATGGAGATGCAGAGGAGATGGAGATGCAGATGAGATGGAGATGCAGAGGAGATGGAGATGCAGAGGAGATGGAGATGCAGAGGAGATGGAGATGCAGAGGAGATGAAGATGGAGATGCAGAGGAGATGGAGATGGAGATGCAGAGGAGATGAAGATGCAGAGGAGATGGAGATGCAGAGGAGATGGAGATGCAGAGGAGATGGAGATGAAGATGGAGATGGAGATGCAGAGGAGATGGAGATGCAGAGGAGATGGAGATGAAGATGGAGATGGAGATGCAGAGGAGATGGAGATGCAGAGGAGATGAAGATGGAGATGCAGAGGAGATGGAGATGGAGATGCAGAGGAGATGGAGATGCAGAGGAGATGGAGATGCAGAGGAGATGGAGATGAAGATGCAGAGGAGATGAAGATGCAGAGGAGATGAAGATGCAGAGGAGATGGAGATGAAGATGCAGAGAAGATGGAGATGCAGAGGAGATGGAGAGGAGATGGAGATGAAGATGCAGAGAAGATGGAGATGCAGAGGAGATGGAGATGAAGATGCAGAGGAGATGAAGATGGAGATGAAGATGCAGAGAAGATGGAGATGGAGATGCAGAGGAGATGGAGAGGAGATGGAGATGGAGATGCAGAGGAGATGAAGATGGAGATGCAGAGGAGATGGAGATGGAGATGCAGAGGAGATGGAGATGCAGAGGAGATGGAGATGCAGAGGAGATGGAGATGCAGAGGAGATGGAGATGCAGAGGAGATGGAGATGAAGATGCAGAGGAGATGAAGATGCAGAGGAGATGAAGATGCAGAGGAGATGGAGATGAAGATGCAGAGAAGATGGAGATGGAGATGCAGAGGAGATGGAGAGGAGATGGAGATGAAGATGCAGAGAAGATGGAGATGCAGAGGAGATGGAGATGAAGATGCAGAGGAGATGAAGATGGAGATGAAGATGCAGAGAAGATGGAGATGGAGATGCAGAGGAGATGGAGAGGAGATGGAGATGGAGATGCAGAGGAGATGGAGATGCAGAGGAGATGGAGATGAAGATGCAGAGGAGATGAAGATGGAGATGAAGATGCAGAGAAGATGGAGATGGAGATGCAGAGGAGATGGAGATGGAGATGCAGAGGAGATGGAGATGCAGAGGAGATGGAGAGGAGATGGAGAGGAGATGGAGATGGAGAGGAGATGGAGATGCAGAGGAGATGGAGATGCAGAGGAGATGGAGATGAAGATGCAGAGGAGATGAAGATGGAGATGAAGATGCAGAGAAGATGGAGATGGAGATGCAGAGGAGATGGAGATGGAGATGCAGAGGAGATGGAGATGGAGATGAAGATGCAGAGGAGATGAAGATGGAGATGAAGATGCAGAGAAGATGGAGATGGAGATGCAGAGGAGATGGAGAGGAGATGGAGATGGAGATGCAGAGAAGATGGAGATGGAGATGAAGATGCAGAGAAGATGGAGATGGAGATGCAGAGGAGATGGAGAGGAGATGGAGATGGAGAGGAGATGGAGATGGAGATGCAGAGGAGATGGAGATGCAGAGGAGATGGAGAGGAGATGGAGATGGAGATGGAGAGGAGATGGAGATGGAGATGCAGAGGAGATGGAGATGGAGATGAAGATGCAGAGGAGATGAAGATGGAGATGAAGATGCAGAGAAGATGGAGATGGAGATGCAGAGGAGATGGAGAGGAGATGGAGATGGAGATGCAGAGAAGATGGAGAGGAGATGGAGATGCAGAGAAGATGGAGATGAAGATGCAGAGAAGATGGAGATGGAGATGCAGAGGAGATGGAGAGGAGATGGAGATGGAGAGGAGATGGAGATGCAGAGGAGATGGAGAGGAGATGGAGATGGAGAGGAGATGGAGATGCAGAGGAGATGGAGATGAAGATGCAGAGGAGATGAAGATGGAGATGAAGATGCAGAGAAGATGGAGATGGAGATGCAGAGGAGATGGAGAGGAGATGGAGATGGAGATGCAGAGGAGATGGAGAGGAGATGGAGATGGAGATGCAGAGAAGATGGAGATGGAGATGAAGATGCAGAGAAGATGGAGATGCAGAGGAGATGGAGAGGAGATGGAGATGCAGAGGAGATGGAGAGGAGATGGAGATGGAGATGGAGATGCAGAGGAGATGGAGATGCAGAGGAGATGGAGATGAAGATGCAGAGGAGATGAAGATGGAGATGAAGATGCAGAGAAGATGGAGATGCAGAGGAGATGGAGAGGAGATGGAGATGCAGAGGAGATGGAGAGGAGATGGAGATGCAGAGGAGATGGAGAGGAGATGGAGAGGAGATGGAGATGGAGAGGAGATGGAGATGCAGAGGAGATGGAGAGGAGATGGAGATGGAGAGGAGATGGAGATGGAGAGGAGATGGAGATGGAGATGGCCCTGAGCCTGAATGCTGGAAGGCCAATGGCTGAGGGAATTCCTGGAGGGACTTCATCAGAGCCAGTCACTCCCGAAGATTCAAATGCCTTCATAAAATGTATAAGAGGTCTACAACATATGTGTTATTTTTTATAGGCTGTTTTTGATATTTCCATATATTTTACTTTGGGTTGGGTTTTTTGTTGCTCCCAACCAATTATGATGGTAACATCTGTCTTTTGGAGCCTCCTGTCCCAACAGAACCCCAGACAGTTGTATAGCCTACTCAGTACACCAGAAATTATGACAAATAGTAGGCCTAAACTTCATAAATAGTAGGGACACACTTCAGTGTGTAATGCCACTGTAGAATTTGTTTAGAACTAACGGAGGTGGAAAGAGTAATACAATATTTTACTCAAGTAAAAATACTATTACTTTGATAAAATTTTACTTAAGTAAAAGTACATGTCTAAAAATATACTCAATAAAAAGTAAAAAGTAGCTCATTTAAAATGTACTCAGAGTAAAAGTCGCTGAGATACTTGTTTCAACAGTGGGGGTGGGGTGGGGTGGGGTGGGGTGGGGGGACTCTCCTGTGTAGGGTTGTAACTTATGAGAGTTTCACAGTATGATAACCGTCTCAGAAAATATCACGGTTTATGGTATTAAACAATTAATAAACATATAAACTGCATTATTAAATACGGTTATTGTTATCAGTTAAAATGACAGTTAAATAAATTAAACATTTGTTCAATAAAACATATCTAATCAACTAATTTCAATAATTGATTATGAATTAGATTAACAGCTTATTTTTTAAATCATTAATAACTTATTAAAATGTTTAAAAATAATTGAGTTCAATGAAATGTTTTTTATTCAGATTTTTTTTTATGATTTAATACAAATATATTATCAAAAACGGTGGTAATCAAATAAAAGTTTAGCAAACATTTAAATCCTTTTATTTTTTGGCAAAGTGCTGCAAAACAGATTTAGTCAATTAAACCATGGACAAACAATATATATATTCCTTAAATAATGTTTAAATAAATTGTAGTATTATTGTTGGTGTTTAAACACTGCTTCCTCTTTAAAAAAGGGGAGGAGACCGAATAAACTCTAGGTTTACTGAAGAAAACCTGCTCCCGACCAGGTTAGGTTCACAGAGTAAGTTACCATGGTAACTGACTCTGAGTTTAAGTTACCTCTCTTTCAGAAACGGGCTTGACTTACCCTGCTTTCTCAGGTTTGACTTACCTCCCACTCTGAAACAGAAAACCCAGAGTTTCCCTCATTTCAGGGTTAACCTACTCAGAGTTTCCACTTAACCTCCTTTCTGAAACAGGCCCCTGGTCCCTTCATATTGTGCCTCTTTCCCTCATGTCTTTGCTGGGTCGTTGTGTGTTGTGAGTATGCACATTGCAGTGTTTTCTGGTTTGTGATCTTGAAGTGCTTACGCCGATTTGTTATCATTGTTACTATTTTGTAGTGATGGGCAGATCGAGGCTTCGTGAAGCAATGAAACAGTTGAACCAAATGGTCCATATTGTTTCGAGGCTTCGAATCAATCCGACACCCGTCTCCACGGTGACACCTAGTGGTCACTTGCAGGTGTTGATCTGAAACAACCTTGACGAGCCATGAAAATTTGTTGTTTTTTTATTATTGTACTTTTCTAATATGTGAATCTTGCAACCTATAGGCTCCTCACTGTGCATAATGTTATTTTGGTCCTGCAAAATGAATATAAATAAAATAAATCAAGCCACAATGTCTCACTTTTTTACATATTTTTATTCAAAAATATTAATTTCTCTGCTGTGGAAGGACTTAGCCTACTTCTTTTTTTACAGATAATTTCTCCAGCCTTTGAAAAAATCCTCTCACAAGGGACACTTGTTGCTGGCATGCAAAGATATTTTTTAGCTACTACATACAAATGAGAAAAGATTACTGCTCTCTCTTTCCAGTAAGTTAGTGGATCATGAGTTCTGGGCAAATACGCATCGTTGATGTATTTTTTCACTTCCACTGTGGGATCAGCTGTAGCATTGTGTATCATCTGGGTTTGATGATACGAGTATCAAAAAGTTCCCATAAACTGTCCTGTGTTTCTACTGGATGATGTATTGTTGCAGTAGGCGAGCTGCCGATCACAATACACACATCTCACTTTATTTGGGGTTTCTAAATGGAGATGCTCCCACACCACAGATGTACGGCATCTCTTCTGGGGAGCCTCCATTTTATCTATCTATCCAAATCTATCTAGATATGTATCTCTAATCTATCTATGTAATTAGATGTATCTATAATCTATCTATGTATTTAGATATGTATCTATAATCTATGTATTTATATATGTAGCCTATCTTTAATCTATCTATATATGTATCTATCTATTAATCTAGCTGTCTATATATATTTATATCTATCTATTAATGTGTCACTATATACTCTGTGTCTCTAGCCTATCAGTCAATGTGTTGTGTAAATTTAAATGTAAGCCTAAATGTAACTAAACAAATCGCACTATATCACCAAAAATCCACTATCTCAAAATCAAACTCCTCTCACAAAAACCCACGAGGTCAATATGCGTTGATTTCACTTTTATACAGATGTGCGATTGTGTGGTCTGTTGTTTCCGACCGTGTCAATCAAACACTGATTCGGCGGATCACACCTGATGAAACACTTAGTGAAACACTTCGAGGCTTCGTTTGGCCATAGTCACGTGACATGGGTGTTTTGAATCACGCTTCGAATCAGTGTTTCGAAACATCTGCGCTTCGGGATCTCGCAAAGCTTCGGAACGACTGTTTCGCGGCAGCCATCCCTACTATTTTGTTTTGCTTAAGTTTTAGCACTTGTGCTTGGTAATCTAGTAAGAGTTCTCTTTTGTTTAAAATTATATTTTTATTTATTTTCTTTAGTTCTTATTTTCCGTCAAGTGGAAGTCTTGCTTCTCTTTAGCTACTCCAGTTTTTTGTCTTAGTAGTTTTCATTAGTTTGCTTTTTATATATTTATTTCTCTACTTTTTGTTTCTCTGGTCATTGATCTGATCAGGTTAGTTTTGCTTATCTTAATTGTTGCCTTATCTTGTCTTGAGTCTCGTCTTGTATGTTGTTCAATGTGTTTCTGTCCTGTATCCTGAGTTCCCTGGCCACTGACTCTCAACTGCCTGGCAGCCCAACATGACATCATGACTTTGCGTAAACATACACGCCACTTTCAATTCAAGTGGCGTGTTATCTATACGCATTTTGAGCTATCCGCGTGTATGTCCACGCCGAAATCTTTTGCGTGTATGTCTACGCCATTAAATGTCCGAGTGATTCCGCGTGTATGTGTACGCCGTTAAATGTCCGAGCGAAACGAAGCAAAATCTATATCTACATCTGTGGAGCGATATTTCTTTTCCTAGGATGGTAGGAGAACACTCATAAATGGTATTAACCCCAGTGACGGGTAGGTTTAGGGACGGGGTTGGGGTAGGTCATATATTTATATATACATAATACAGTAATATAACGTTAAGTCAAAGGCGTTGATAAACACGCTGAAAAGCGATTATGCGTGTTGATAGCACGCCAAAAATGGAAATACGAATTGGCGTGTCATACATACGCCATTTCATGAGATCAGTCTGGGCAGCCTGACTTGTGCAGCTATCCCTTGTGTCGAGGCTCTGGTTCTGCGAGCCTCTACCTGGTGGCAAGACTGGAGCTACATCTGAGATCTACATCAAGCTGCATGTTCCTGCCTGGTCTTTCCTTCAGAGCTGTCTCTATTGCACTCACGTCATCGCCATCTTGCTGACGGTCTCAGTGGTCATCCATCCTGCCTGTCGTTGTCGTCTGCCTTGCCCTACTGTTTTTACTGTGATTCACGCTTCACTCCCTGCTGTCTTCAGTCCTGTTAATAAAAACCTTGTCTGCTCATTTCCATCTGGGTCCTATATCTTGCAGAATCCTAACAGTGATAAAGAAAACACATTTCAATTATGCCATGCCAGACTCTGTCTACGAAGCGAAGTAGCAGAGTTTGGTATTACCAGGCTAGGTTAAACTGTACACAAGCTTGAGACTAGCTGTATTACGGTGACCGGGAGTGGACATGTTCGGTTCACTTATTTTTGTCGTGGCCACGACATATAAACTCGTGGGAACGTGATTATAAGTCGTGGCCATGAGATCATTTTGTTGAGGTAACGATATATTTTTCTCGTGGCCACGACTTCATATTTTGAGAGAACGACATCTATTTGTCGTGGCCATGAGTTATGTTGAGGAAGCCACAGCGGCCAATACTGTAACCATACCATAGCATAGACTGGGCTACAGCAGAGATGGAGATGACAGGAGATATAACATTTTACTTTAAATTAGGAATGTCATATAAATATATAGTGCGGTCCTTGGCATTAAGACATGGGTACGTTATAAGTGAAAGACACCTGAAGCGCATTCTTAAATTGAATGGGCTTTTTTGTCGCAGTTTTGCACTGGCATGAAGTTGGTTTGACGTTCGATATTCGCATTTTAGGGACCGTCTCAAAATGACATGCGACATTGGCATAAACGTTTCCAACTTCAATAGCATTTGAAGACAATGACTTACAGTCATAAAACCAACTGTACATTGTTCACCCAGGTCTCATGTATGATGCACACCTTTTAGATTTTTGATATTTATGACAATAAACTGTTAAATCATATGCAAATATTGCTATGTATGACACCACTATGATTGCCAGTCCCAGGGTTATTGTGGCACTCTGTGAGAACAGACCTCTTCTTTTCCTCTGACAGGACAACTAGCCGCATGTAACCGGGCCGATGTAGAAGAGTCTGGCGTCTGTTTTAAAAGGGAAAAAGAAAACGTCTCAATGAGTTGAAGTTCAAAGTAAATAGAAAAAGATCATATTAACTATCTGATATCTGACAGATTAAACTACATTAAAATCACTTGTATATTAATACCAGATATGGGAGCTGAACAAGTACAGTCTCACACAACTTGATATTTTAAACAGATTTGTGAATTTAGCACATGAGGTTGTGCAGTCAGTCAGTTCTCTTTTTTTTTTTTTTCATTATAAGATCTCCTGGTCCGTACCTCTCGCGTGGCCCCCTGGGATAGAAACGTATCCATCTACGAGCTCTTCAGAATCTGGGCTGAAGTAAGCCATCCGGGAACTTCTGGCCTACTCTTTTATGAGTACTGAGGTTTCAGACATACTACTCCGGTCACGTACTGTTTACGCGGAAGTACGCGGTTTCGGACGCACTATTAGTATACTATACGCACGTCCGAATCTCACGAGAATTAGTACGTCACCCAGGTAATTCTCGTACTCTTTTATGGATACTAAGGATTCGGACATACTATTCGCTCTTTTTCCCTATAGTAGGGAAGTACGCGGTTTCGGACCAGTGGCGCCCCGGAAAATATTAACAAAACGCTTGACTTTAATAATCTGTTAACTATTAAAGCATCAAGAACGGTAAAACAAACGCTGTCGTCGGCCAACATCAGTTAACAGCATGTAGGCTACAATGTTTAGTCTAAACGCCTATAAATAAAAATGACAGGAAAACACAACAAATCAAATCAAACACAACAAAGCTATCTCACCTAAATGTTTGCTCAGTCAGTGTATTTTTGTTTTTATATTGGGATAATTCTGTTATAGTTGGACAAGATAGCTGTTTTTAATATATTTTATAATGTAATAATTTCACAGTTAATCTCCAAATTAATGTAGAAACAAAAAGGCAGTATATTTTAAATAATTGTTTGGGTGAGTAAATTATATATATATATATATATATATATATATATATATATATATATATATATATATATATATATATATATATATATAAATCTTAATTTTCGGGTGAACTATAGCCTACATTTAATTATGCGTTATTCGGGGAGGCTGCAGACACACACACACACACACACACACACACACACACACAAGCGCAGCACAGGCACACACCACTCAGCATCAGAATGCAACCATTCTTAATCATTATTGTTGCACAGCGGCCAATTATGTTTGTTAGAAAGAAAAAGTAAAATCACACACTGCTCAATTGAATATGAGGGCAAATAGCTTGCATTAATTCAAACACATTTATCAATTCAAAATTAAGCCCAAACATTTTTTTTTGACTCAGCAATCGGTAGATTATTTGTAGCCTACATAAAATCCATCCGCCGCTCTTTCCTGGTGAAAGACAACATAGCCAATCTTTTCTTCCATACCAGTCTGTTTGAAACGATCGAACAATCCAAAAATCGAAGTGCGCATGCGCAACGTGGGTTTTTCGCTTGTCTGCAATGAATGGACCGTAAAAGCACTGCTTATTCTACCATTTGTTTTTTATTTGATTATGCTATTTTGTCATAATAACGTCTAAAAAATTGGAATAACACACATATTGCATATATAAATCACAAGAATAGTAAAAATACAAATAAAACATGTTTATTTTTGAATTTTGGCAGGGATTCTAGCAGAGCAGCGCGAGATCCATATGACGTCACGGATTGAGTTGCTCAGCAACAGTGTTTTTCAGTCACTATCTTGACTTGATCATAACGTATTCTCTGAAAAAAAAACGGTCTACAGGATGGCGCCAGTGAACGGTAAAGAGAAACTTATGAAACTTGGCTAGATATATGAAGGTTTTTTCTTTTTTTAATTAAGCTCTAGAAAACATCATTGTTATATTGTCCCAGCTGCATACGACCAGCGGGCCGCAGTGCCCTGGTTAACCATCATTTTACCACAGTATAACCTATTTGCAGTAAAACCATTAACGTTAAAGGGCATATTGCAGGTTAGAGGACCCAACGAGTCAATATATAGAAAAATAATGTAGGAACTAGATTTTCTTTAAAATATTCTTATAAATACGCTACATAAGCTTCTGGAGTCGTTTTTGTGAGAAAATTTTACTTCCGCGTCTGAAAATGGGTGTGGTGGGCGTGACGTAACGGGCGGTAGAGCGGTCGATTCAAACAACAGGAAAACAATGGATCGCAATGACATTTCGGACGCTGAGGAAATACTTACTCGTATGACGGACGACAGCCATACAATTATGAGCCTGCTATGCTGCCAAGAGAGTAGGGACAGGCCAGGATTAATTTTAGACAGAACGGTCAGAGACACATTGAGTTGTGGTGTGAGGAGAACCAGTGGAGAACAGGACAGGTGTCTTGGTGAGAGACGTGCTTATAGATACACGTTCGCTAAGGATATACACTGTGCTCACAATATTGTACAGATTATTACCATCGTATATCAGGCCAGCAGACATTAGTATGTTTAGGGTAGATGTATAGGCTACTATTAAATGTATAAAAACTATACTTGAGTATATTTCTATTGTAAGTTACTAAAAACATACTCAAGTACATTTTTAAAACATATTTTTCATCTGGGTTATAACATAAACAGAAAATTAAAGATTTGAATATTTAATCAACCTAGTAATTTTGTTTTTCAATTACAAGTTGCCTCTATTTAGGGCATGACTACCTATATCACACTATTTGATGCCATTGGTACAGTATACGACGCTCAATATTCTTGCTTCGGCATCCCATGTTAAACTCCATCATATCGCCGGGATGATAATCCTCCGATCTGAAGTGAACGCTACACACGATCTGAAGTGAAAGCTACACACGACCGCGTTTCTCGAAGCCGATGCGGAAGAGAAATCCCGTCTCTTCACCTGCACAAACCGCACCAGGCACGAAAGATATACAGCACCGTCCTTTTTCTTGTTATGGAAACCTGTGGACTCGATGTCCTGACAGGCCGGAGTTTTTGCAACCTCCACAAACACAATAATTTACCATGACGATGATAGATTGAAATACAAAAACTACCGAAAACACACTGACTCACGGCCGCTCTCAATGAATGCCAGCCTGCTCTGCACTGAGGCGAGGCTGAGGCTCCCTAGCGTGACGTAAAATGACGCGATGTTGAAAAAAAAGCCGTTTTTACGAGCAGTCCAAGAAACGCTCACTTTATCTACTAAATTAGTGCCCTTATGTCGTTTTAAAACATTTTAAATCCTGCATTACCTTTTCATATGGTATTTTCACACAAGGTTATATATTAATTTAGATTTTTTTTTTTTTACCTGCAATATGCTCTTTAACTTATACAATGAACCATGGTTTTACTACAAGTACTATGGTTTATCTTTGATTGTTGTAGTAAAACCGTAACTACAAATTTAACCATGGCTGCAAAACTTTTACTTAAATAATACAAGCAAAAGTGCACTTGCAAGGATAACGTACTATGTTCCGTACAACAACGATGTTCCGTACAGATTAACTTTAACCGCCGATCGCTGAATAAATACTTCTAGACTTCGCTTGAAAATGGCTAACGTTATACTTCAGACAGCGGCTTGGGTGGGGAGACAACTAGAGCAGCGAAAATGTACATTTAAATTTCATGTATGTTTTTCCCAGTATAACTGTATTTATTAAATGAATATTGTGTTATCACAAATTGTAAAATATATTACCCTTTTGTTGACTAAATGCTGTGAAACGGGAATTTTTAAACGATTGCGGCCGATGACTGTTTGGCGCCACTCTCAGACAGCAAAAAAGGCAGCACGTCTGGCAGCAGTGCAGTGATGATGTTTATATCAAAAAGTATAGAAGAACAAGAGGCGAAACTCTGATGCTTTTTTGGTAACAGCCACTAGGTGGCGCTTCGGTAGCGCGGCCGCCATTTTGGGGTGAAAATTCCAACTGGAGTTACTAGACAACAGCACAGTTAACAGTTTTTTGAGGTAGTTTTTTCTTGCATTAGTGAGTATTTCCATTTTATGCAACTTTACACATTTACTACTATTATTAGTTACCAACTCCACTAGGCCTGAAATATATTTTGTACGTTTTAATCCCCTGGATCATGCTACAAACATGATGATCTTATAGAATATGATGCTGCTGCATTGCTGTGTCCGTTATCCTATAGCCTAACTTTAATTGCCACTTTGGACAGTGGATGTGTTTTTTTGTTTACATAGTCTTGCTTTAACGGTCATTAATATAAGATAGTACTGCAAAAAACAGTTTACTGTAAAGCTATTCTATTGCTGTTATATATTTATTGTCCAACATTTACATTTTAGTACAATTTATTTACTGAATTCATTTATTTCATTGATAACTTATTTTTGTATGTAACGTTATTTGTACCTTCTGGGAAACGGTCTAATGTTATTATAACTTTATTCTTACCCGTCACACTTAATATGGAGAGTAATATAACGTTAATTAATTAAATCCTTGAACTTTCCTGTCTCAAGTTGTGTGGGGGGAAAAGCCTGGTTAAGTAGCAACTTCTTTTTAACTGCTATAATGCTGCTATCACCTAATTATTTCAACCTAAAAATGACCTCTGCACTGGACTAAATATAAGTATAATATGACTGCCGAGTCGCTTTCACCCCAAAATGGCGGACGCTTAGGGCTGCTGCTGGGCGCTGGTGTTGCAATGGAACGTTCTATTGGCTTTCACTTCTTGTCAATATACGTTCTTTGTTTATATTCATAAAGGGTCAATTCACCTTTGGCTAAGCCCCGCCCCCCTTAGTTACTGTCGCTATGTCCGTCAAGCTACGCCGCTCTCACGCACACACCATGTTCTCAAGCAATGAAAAATACATCGCGGAGCAGAGAGGAGAAGACTGACAACAGGCTGACAGACCAGGTTACCTTTCGGTTACTTTTGATATTAAAGGTCCCGTTCTTCATGTTTTTTGAAGCTTTGATTGTGTTTACAGTATGCAATATAACATGTGGTCATGTTTCGCGTGTAAAAAAACACAGTATTTTTCACACAATTTACTTATCTGTATACCGCTGTTTTCACTGTCCAAAAAACGGGCTGATGACTTCCTTGCTCTATGAAGTCCCTCCTTCAGAAACACGTCACGAGTTCTGATTGGGCCAGCGGTTCCTGTGTTGTGATTCGACATCAGCTTAGCGCACGTTGCCCGGAAAGGTCACGCCTCTTACCATAACGTGGAGATGCATGCGCACATTTTCGGGAACCGAGTTAAACATAAATTGTAACCATTGATCTCTAAGCACAGCGTCCCTGGGAAGGCCAGACACAGGTGAATTGACTCCGGCATGAAAATAACAGTGTCTCAACGACATGGCGACAAACACACTCTACAAACGAAACTCTTCCTCTTCACCGTGGAGCGCAACAAGACAACGCCCCCTTTTTTGTGTATTCCCGTGGGCGGAGATTATTCAAAAAACTGTTTTAGTGACGTCATTAAAAACGGAAGTAGAGGGATGTAGTCCAAACCGGCCGTTCGCTGTATGCTTTGAAAGGCGACTTCTGTTAAATAAAATATCTCGCTAGGCATTGAACTTGGAGCTTAATAATTTTACAGGTATTATTTATGCTCTAACAGCTACATTGCACACTAACTAAAGTTTGAAAAATGGAATCACGAAGAATGGGACCTTTAAACAAAGTCTCACCTTTCAAATTTGGTCATTTTTTAAAAGAAATTTAAACAATAATGTTGGACTGTGGCAACACGGTGGCGGTAACGTTAGTCACCTTCAAAACTACCACAGCGTGTCTGTAACATTAATGTTAGGTGTTTGTATCTTGAATAAGTAAGTAAGTAAGTAACCTTTATTTATATAGCACCTTTCACAGACAAGAAGGGTCACAAAGTGCTTCACAATAAAAAATAAAATAAAATAAAAATAATAATAATAAAACAAATAAAAAAGCATAGAAACACATAACAAACAAAGCCACATCGCTAGTTAAATGCTTGTCTAAAAAGATGTGTCTTAAGGTGTTTTCTAAAAGTTTCAACAGAGTCCACGGCTCTCAAGGCTAATGGAAGAGAGTTCCAGAGCCTTGGAGCAACCACACAGAAAGCACGATCACCTCTTGTTTTAAAACGTGTTCTAGGAATAGTAAAAAGGTCTTGGCCTGAAGACCTCAGAGAGCGACTAGGAGTGTGTGTGTGCAATAGATCCTGGATATAAAAGGGAGCTTGACCATGGAAGGCTCTGTAAGTAATGGTTAAAACTTTAAACTGCACTCTAAAACTAATTGGAAGCCAATGAAGAGACTTAAGCACAGGTGTAATATGTGATCTCCTGTTGGTCTTTGACAAAAGTCTTGCAGCAGCATTTTGTACAACTTGCAATTTGTCTATGGAGGATTTGTTTAAACAAGTGTACAATACATTGCAATAATCCAGACGAGAGGAAATAAAAGCATGAACAAGCATCTCCAACTCCTCTTTAGAAACCACAGATCTAATCTTAGCAATGTTCCTGAGATGGAAAAAACAGGAACGAACCACAGATCTAACATGACTGCTAAAACTCATTGATCTATCAAAAATGACACCCAAATTTCGCACAACATTACCGTCCGAGGATGGTAGATTCCCAATGACCTGCCTAATCTTTGGAGTAATGTTGTCTGGAGCAAAAATCAGCACCTCAGTTTTGTCTGAATTTAGTTGCAAAAAATTGTCTGCCATCCATTTATTAATGGAGGCTAAACAGTTGTGCAACAAGGAAAGCTTGTCCAGCTTATCAGGGCTAAAAGATAAATATATCTTTTACAAAAGTAACAAAGTTAGCTAACATCCAGCCGCTACTCAAAACATACAATCCTGACTTACGTTAACGTTACGTGATAACTAAACTATCGCTAAGCTTGCTAGCACCTTGATTCTTCATTAATTACGGTAGAGAACCGAAATCATAACAGCATAACACTGTCTAACTAGTATAACTTCACAGTAAGGTTAAAAGCAACATTTACTTTAGAGCACACAAGTGTTGAGGGGTTTAGCTGACTGTGAGGACGTCCACACAGTTTAATCCAAAGACGACACTTGTCAGGATTTGACTTCGGTTTTGGGAAGGAAAAAAACGGACACCCCCCTCCAACCTCTCGGGGAAACGCGTATCTGTGTTACAAATGCCCCAGGCACAACGTTTAACCATATTTTTGATAAAACTGCGACGGTAATAGCCGGCCGAGACCAAAAATATGAGACGCCTGTGTTAAAGTCAATGGAGCGCTGTGAAAAAGTGTCGGAACTCTGTGGGAGCTCGTTCTTGGCTGTGCTGTGATTGGTCAATCTACATTCTAGGGTGTGGCTTAGCCAAAGGTGAATTAAGTTAATATTAACATAAATTGTTACATGAATTGAATATTTTAACATAAAAATGTATCAGTTGATCAGTTAATTTTCCATTTTCACCATTGAAAATAAGTTATGCGCTCTGTACGGAACACCATTATAAGCCTGTACGGAACATCGTTAACGCTTATCATCTTCCGTACACAGGTGGAGGAGGTCGTTTTCCCCACTTTTCTCAAAAACGATTGGTCCAAAAGACATCAAAGTGTGGACCAATCAATGGATATTCCCCCAGAGAATGATCACACAAACATGCTAGTCTTGCTCTCAGGGGGCTTTTACACTGGGCTCGTTTGCTGCGGTCCGAGCCCGAGGGCGTTTGTTCCCGGCGCCCCCCGCAGCGTTGGTCTGGTTTCACACTCAACTTGATTCTATCGAACCTTGATGCGTTCGTGTGCATATTACGTCATCGCAAACGTGCACGGCGCATGATAGAAAACAGAACGCGGGGCAATATTGTGTTTTTTTAATTAATTCGCTGCTATTATGCGCAGTTGAGTGAACAATACAGGTTTACTGTGCGTGTGTCACATAAGGTGGCCTTCTGCTGCTTGCAAACGGACTCTTTTGAGGAGACAGTGGATTTCCAAATTTGGTGCCCTGATTTCACGCGCAATGCACGAATACACTGCAGGCTCACTCTCGCTCGTATCCAAGGTAAATCATCAACACTATCATCCCTTACAAGTGTTTTATTTAACTGAATACATCACAATAAGCTAAACTTCCTGAACAAGTGCGCACCCGAGTCCGAGAGCTGGTTTCACATTCACGCGAACCGCGGCACGGTTCGGGAGCAACCGAACTCAGACCACCTCCTCCAGGTAGTCTCGGGTTCGGTACTCCAGTGTGCACCCGGGTCCCATGACAGCGTTCACATTAGCGATTTTTCATGCGAACCGTGCCCCGTTCCGAACTAAACTGCCAGTGTGAAAGCCCCCTCAGAAACGGAAGAGTGGTCTCTGGCGTGCGGTGATAGGCGAAAAGTGTATGGAACATGGTTAGTCTACGATTACGTGTAACGTTACACAGAGGAAATAACGTTATTTTGCAGAGTGTAAATCAAACATAACAAAGGCTGGAAACTCCAAACAAAGACAAAAACATCAACTGGAAACTTTCAATACTAGACAAAGACACAGGGCAAACATGAGGGCTTAAATACACGAGACTAGCGACTAGACAAGGGACACCTGTGAACAATTAAACAATGAACCAATGACAACATGACACAACAGACAAGGGAACACATGACAGGATCACAAGACTAGAACAGGGGATCACATGACAGACAAGAAGCAGGAACAAGGAACAAAACCCAAACCATGACACATAAGCCGTTTTCCGACCAAGTAGTTATAGGAACTGTCCACTTCTAACCAGTTCTAAGAACTACTCTCCCCCAAACTCGGTTTTGCTGTTTGCGTTCGCACTGGCCAAGTGGCCATAGGAACTGGTAGGAGGGGGTAAGGGAGTGACGCAAGCACGGCGGCGGTCTTTATGGCGTCATCACTAGACGTAGCGCGGCCACATACAACAACAACAACAAACCAGCATGGTTAGCTATCGGAATGTTTTTGTTCTGCCTTGCCGGGACCTTAATAACGGAGTACGAACGGCGGCATTTAAAGATTATGCTTGAGTTCTCTACAGAGAAACACAGAAGACGAAGGCTCCAGCGTAATATGATCTTAAGTAATATGATGGAAGAAGATAGAAGAGCATAGCGCAGGAGGCAAACGAAACGATGGGTAAGTTTAGCAAGCATTAGCATTTAGCTGGTTGAATGCGTTATGTTTGTCTTAAGTTATGAGTTAGCATAGCCTACTAGGCGAATTGCAACAGACAGTGAAGAAAATGTGTTGACAGTGGGCGTGACTTATAAGTTGAACCAATCATGGTAGACCTAGGGAAAGGGAACTAAAAAAGTCCTCAATCTAGAATAGGTACTGAAAGAGTTATAGGAACTTCGGTCTGAGGAACTAAAAAATCCCCAACTTAGTCCGGTCGGAACACGCGAAAAAAAGGGTTATAGGAACGTTAGGTTCTAGGAACTGCAAAAGTCGGAAAGCGGCTAAACATACATAATTTCACGAAAGAGAAAACGGGTTGGAATCAAGGACAAAGGGATGGAGAAAGTATTGGTTTGAGTCTGTAATCAACAAAGGGATATAACTCTATTATAATTAGCTCAAAGTGATCATATTCTCCTGTGTTCTCAGGCTCTTCTCTGATCATCAGCCTGATTTTGGTTATGGTGGTCATCAAACTGCTGCTTCTGCTTCTGCTTCTGGTGATCAGAAGTCTTATACTGGATCATTTTCAAGGTAAAACTCCTTAAATACTTTACATGGAGAAACTCTCCATTTATACCAAGTTTGAAACGGATAGATTTCTTTGACCTGTTTTCCCACTTTCTGGCACCACCTCTAGGCTGCAGTGAGACATGATACAGATACTTGATGTGTGAAAACATTTAACATTAATGTTAAAGCCTTGTTTATACTTCCGCCTGGCTCCGCCCAGTGAGCCTCCGCTGTCTGCGCGCTCCTCCCTGAACGGACGAGGCATTTATACTTTACACCACGTGTCAATTACACAGCCCGCCACGACTTTTAATCAGGCCAACAAATTCTGGTGATCAATTTAATGTGGCCTGTGCGCTGTTTAAATATACGTCTGTGACAATTACAACATTGAGGCGCACGTGGTGCTGTCGTGCTTCACTCAACTCGCTACTTTTATCAGAGAATACGGCAATAAGTAAGGAATAATTGATGCCGTTGAATTATTAGCAGATTAATGCTGTTATTAATAGAGAGCGAGAGGTGTAGGCTACGATAAGTGTCTTTCAACACTGTTCGGCAGCAGCGGTTCTCTAGTTTATCTGTTCCTCCAGGATAAATGTCTGTTGATAAACTATTTTACTGATAAAATCGTCGAGTATGTGTCCGTATGTGTGTGTTTGGCTGGGAGAGAGAGCGTGTCTTATCTAAAACGTAATTTTTTGGCAAAAACATTGAAATAATTTTTCTTTTTTATCCTATTGTTTACTATATTTATTTGCTTGGTCGCGTATTGCTGTGAGCAGAGGTGGGTAGGAACGAAGTAGGCTACATTTACTTCGTTACATTTACTTGAGTAGGCTATTTTTGTTTTTTTGGGGAAACATTTTTACTTTTAAAAGTAGAGTTAAATGTGGGTACTTTTACTTTAACATTTCTGATGAAAAAACTGTACTTTTACTTCGTTACGTGTTCCTCTCGTTACTTTATTTTAATGCAATACATGTGATATGCGGTGTTGTGCAAGTAACTTCCTAACTGTAATAGATTATACATTACTTGTTACTGTTATTTAAAAGTAATTCATTACCTTACAATATTACTGTCTCAGAATTGTAATGCATTACATTAATACTCCTGTATTACTTTTGAGTTACTTTCACCAAAATAGCTATACAGAAGTAGAACTTAACATTCTAAGGCTGTAACGATATGCGATATGAAACCGAGATCGCGACACTCAGATCCACGAACCTGCAGAATCACGACACACGGACACACCCCTTCTAACTCTTAAGAGTTATCCTTCCCGTCCAGATCCAATGCTACCACATCTTTAAATTATTATTAGTATTATTTGAATTTTGAAGTTAACATTATAAAATACCTAGAGCTACACCACAAAACTGGTTGAGGATAAATTATTTAAAATTGGGGAATTCCAGCGTTATGGATGTGAAATTTGCAGTCAAAACCGGAAATATAAATTCTCAGAAAATGCATTTAATACCAATATATCGAAACGTCTGTTTACTCCCTTAAAGGAGTCCAGACATTAGAAAAATATCAGTCTACACATGCGTTTTATTCTATTGTAGAATTCAGTCTGTCGTTGCACTGACAGATCTTGAAAAATGCTTTCAGTTCAAACATGCATTTTAGTCTGGGACTCGGCTCAAGACTGGTCTGTCAACTGGGAGATAGTGTAATGTCAAAAATGTTTTAAGCTCCAAAGAATCAAATAGTCAAGAACCCATATTTTTCATACTCTTAAAAATAAATGTTCTTTATTGGCTTTATTTCTTAATTTTGAGACACTCACGGGTTCTTGGTGGAAGTACACGGTCACAGGACCCACGAATGGCACATCTTCTATCAGTGACAAAACCACACGCATCTCTCCTCGAAGCTGAAAGAATGCAAATGGAATTATCTTTCAAGATTTAATTTCTACAGTGGCACCATGTATCAAATGTACCGTCACAACTCGCAACACACAATCTCACCTGTATGTTCTGCACACCCAAATTAAACATGTATAAACACTTTGCTTTTATAACGGCAACCCCATTGTGCCTGAAAAAAAGATGTCGGAGAAAACACATTAGGTTTGCTTTTTAACTCTTTACAAATAAATTGAACTATTCTGCTGAATTTGTTCCAAACAACTAAAACTTGATGGGAAACTAAACAAAAATGGAGTCTTTAAATAGGATATACACTCATGTTATGTTACAAATCTGAGTTGGCTGCAGTTTGACGGTCAGGATTTGTCAGCTTGTGAAATACAGACTTTTAAATCCCTCCCTGACAGACAATAGACAATTTACTCATTATAGAGCCTCATGATTGCATGAGAAGCTCAAATATATCTCAATCTCAAGTCAGTAAATAGATGCATGCGTCACCTGATGTCAGCGTCAAGCTCAATACGATCATCTCCATTGTTTGAGAGTTTTCACTCCAAGCACCTTCACCGGCTGTAAAATGAAGAAAGATCAAGTTGTAGAAGATAAAAATGTGCAGCCAAAACTCTAATATAGGGCAAATCAGTTGTTCCTTTATGCACTCATTATTCCATAACACTGTAATATAGTCGTTTTTTAGGTCAGTCGATTTTAGCTTAATATTAAAGTAATTTAACAACATATATGCTTGTTCATGGTAAACTAAAAAATTTCTTGACCGACCACCGAGCCTCATTAGCCGGTTAAAACCGGTTAACCGATTAGTATATATGCTACGCTATTTGAAATAACGGCCATTTCAAGCCGCGCCTGCAATTTCGCAACTCTGCCGCTCTGCCTCCCGCTCACACACACGCACATGCACACACACACACACACTGCCCCAGCGCCGGCCTTCCACTCACGTCACTTTTTTTAAATCCCCTACAGCGCGAAACATGAGTCCCGCAAACGCGGCGCCGAGGAGCTTGTATGTAATCGGAGGACAAATGGCTCCATAGTTTCGAAATAGTGTGGGTACAAGGTGATCGCGTTGAAAATAAAGGCGTTAGTCTAGCGTTAGAAGCTCATTTGAAACATTGCCGCGCCTCATTTAAGAAAATGACAGCTCCGAAGAGACGCCACTTTAGTTTGACGTAGTGCTAACAATAATAAAGAAAGATGATGATCATCATCACCTTATCTGTTACCAGTGAAATGTAGATGTAATGTATTTCCATATCTAAGCGCATCTTATGCGTAATGTTGCCTAATAGACTGCAACACGATAAACCCAATGGATAAAACAGGCACCTTCAGAATGCGTAAAAGACGCACCGGTCAAGGCAGGTCTAACTTCCTGTGTGCCTTCTAATAACGGACAGAACAACTCTTTTGTATAATTAATATTATTTTTTTATTTTTCAAAAAGACAAGTGTCAACTTCTGTTAAGGGCAACATCTCCTAAACCATAACAGACAACGGCCAACACAACGGCCTAATCTTATAATAACATTAAATAAACGAAAAATGATTTTAATCTATGAACGAGAATACTGTAGCCATTAGCCAACAAACAGCTCACAGAACGGTTTGGCCATTAGTTATTCTTGTAAAATAAATTAACGAAAAACAAGTTAAATAGAGAATACTGTGGCCTACAAAATAGACTGTGAAAATCTTTAATGAATGCGTAAAGACGCCTTAACTTATTTTTCTCAGGTGTCAAGGGTTAGGCCCCAACCACTCTTACATAACAGAAAATATTGGCCTACCCCACTCCCCGAGTCAGTCACTTATTTTTATTCAAGAACACAAGCATGTCTACGTGCTCTGGGGTCAAGCGGGTACGCAGTCGATTAACCACAAGGCCCGCAGCGGAGAAAACCCTCTCCGATGGAACAGAAGTCCCGGGGATGCAAAGGTAGCGCTGCGCCAATCTTGCCAGTCATATCTTTCACATACGTATCCACTTCCAACTGTGGATCCGTGGCATCGGCTGCGCTGTAATCATCTCCCAGTAGCAGACTCATTGCACTCTCCTTGTGGCTGGCTCCACTGGATGGACCCGCTGTCACAGCAGCATTATCATCTCCTCCTGCAGCACCAGGCTCTTCTTCCTCACCCATGTCTTCCTCAATAGCTGCATGCTCCACGTCAGCACAGAGTTCCTTGAGTTTACCAAGCACTGCCTTTGTTTTTTCTCTTGATAAAAACGGGAGGTGTTTATGTCGAGGGTCCAGGGCAGAGGCGATCACCGCTGGCATTGCAACCCAGAGTTCGTTGTAGTCAACCTGTGACCAACAGCTGAATTAATGTCTATAATTAATTAATTTATAACACTTGATATTTCGAATTGTAGCCTATAACGCCCAATAGGCCTATAGCCTGTGTTCTATATTTATTAGGCTACAGTTCGTTCATTTATTTTCCGTTTTTATTTATTTAAACTTCGTTTTTCTTTATTTATTTTCCGTATTTCTTTATTTAAATTTCGTTTTTCTTTATTTAAATTTCGTTTTTTCTTTATTTAAATTTCGTTTTTTTTTATATTTAAATTTCGTTTTTTTATATATTTAAATTTCGTTTTTTCTTTATTTAAATTTCGTTTCTCTTTATTTATTTTCCGTATTTCTTTATTTAAATTTCGTTTCTCTTTATTTATTTTTCGTATTTCTTTATTTAAATTTCGTTTCTATTTATTAATTTTGTTTCTCTTTATTTAAATTTTGTTTTTCTTTATTTAAATTTCGTTTTTTCTTTATTTAAATTTCGTTTTTTTTATATTTAAATTTCGTTTTTTCTTTATTTAAATTTCGTTTCTCTTTATTTATTTTCTGTTTTTCTTTATTTAAGTTTCGTTTTTTCTTTATTTAAATTTCGTTTTTTCTTTATTTAAATTTCGTTTTTTCTTTATTTAAATTTCGTTTCTCTTTATTTATTTTCTGTTTTTCTTTATTTAAATTTCGTTTCTCTTTATTTATTTTCTGTTTTTCTTTATTTAAGTTTCGTTTTTTCTTTATTTAAATTTCGTTTTTTCTTTATTTAAATTTCGTTTCTCTTTATTTATTTTCTTTTTTTCTTTATTTAAATTTCGTTTCTCTTTATTTATTTTCCGTATTTCTTTATTTAAATTTCGTTTCTCTTTATTTATTTTCCTTATATCTTTATTTAAATTTCGTTTCTATTTATTAAAATTTTGTTTCTCTTTATTTAAATTTAGTTTTTCTTTATTTAAATTTCGTTTTTTCTTTATTTAAATTTCGTTTCTCTTTATTTATTTTCTGTTTTTCTTTATTTAAATTTCGTTTCTCTTTATATAAATTTCGTTTTTTCTTTATTGAAATTTCGTTTTTATTTATTTAAATCTACCCTTTACTGTGACCGTAATTTGTTAGTCAGAAGAAATATTAGACTACTTTATTAAAAGTATTGCTTAAGTTAGCAGACCTGCGCCAGAACAGCGGCGCGCCTCACGCGGGGCAGGGCTTATATGTTCCGAGAACGCACTATAGTGATATAAAACACATGTTTTATAGAGAACTGTTGACACATGTTTTATATCAGTGCAGTGTCCGTTCTCGGAGCATATAAGCCCTGCCCGCGTGAGGCGCGCCGCTTCCCGCGCGCACGCTGTTCTGTAGTTTACAGTAACACAGAACACTCCACTCCCTTGTGAAGTCGATTGGATAAACGTTCTCGAAATAATCAAAATGCAAACACACAAACAGACATTCCTGCCTTTATTAGAGAGAATAATATGTTCAGCCCCCTCCCTCCGAATATTCGATGTTCATTACTACCGAAGCTTCGAAGCTCAAAAAATGATATTCGGACCAGCCCTATAGACAAAATTATAACCTACTTCCATGCGTTCACTCAATGACTGTCGAACCGTGGCCCGTGGCCTGTCATCGGTGGCGATGGCCATGTGCTTATTAATGATGCTGAAGGTGATGGGGTAGATGTGGGAGATCGACACGGTCTTCTCAGAAGACATGATAGTGGTTGCGCATTTGAGGGTTTCCAGGACAGGTTTAAGATCAGCCATTATTGCCCAGTATTCGTCCTTGATCTCGAGAATTCTGGCATCCTGCAGCTTTGTGACGGTGCGGTCGGACAAGACGGCTGTCACTGCCCATCGCTGTTCGAGAAGCCTCTCAAACATGTCGAACACCGAATTCTATCTAGTTTTGCAGGACTGGATGAGCTTGTGTTTGGGGAGCTGCATCTGTTCTTGTTTGGCCTCGAGTGCTGTGATTAAAATGGCGAACTAGTTTGCCGGCTGCAGATATAACTTTATACACAAACAGCTTAAATGCGTCATTGATCGCCAGTTGTAGTGTATGGGCGAAACAGGAATGTTGTTTCAGGAATGTTGGCAGCCACTATGTTGCTCGCGTTGTCGTGGACACATGCGACCACTTTACCTGTCATTCCCCAGGCATCTACCGCTTCGTTTAGTGTTGCAGCCAGGTTGTCAGCGGTGTGTCTGCCTGGCATACTTTTCGTGAGGAGTACTGCTGATTTAACCTGTCAGACCTCGTCAGTCCAGTGGCAGGTGACTGTCACATAACTCTCTGTGGTTAGTGCTGTCCAGCAGTCCGTCGTGATGGCTACACATCTGGCACGATACAGGCGCGCTTTGAGCTCATCTTTTTTCTTGACAAAGCGCTCTTCAATGCGCGTGGTTATGGTCTGTCGAGACGGGACTGTGTAGTTGGGTTCAAGGAATTGCATAAGCTCTAGAAAGCCCTCACCGCTTACAAAGTCAAGGGGCAGCATTTCTTTTTCAACCATTCCGCATATCTTTTGGGTAATAGTCTCTGCGCGCTGTTTGTCACATTTCCTACCAGCTAGCATAGATGACACGGTAGGTTGGCTTTGGCTACCTTTCTCACCCGAAGAGGCTTGCGGGTGTCGCGTTTTCAGGTGATACGTCATAGATGATGTGCTACTACTGTATTTAAAGCACTGTATCACACAAGTTGCAACTTACATCTGTGTCATTCTTTTTGGTGAAATGGTCCCACACACTACTTTTCTTTGCACGCTTCATCCTGTCGCCTGCCCTCTAACCTCGAGTGTTTTAGCCTGTAGCCTTTACTTATCGCAAACCTTGTGAGCGCGCGAACCCAAACGCTGTGACCTCGCGCCAAATGTTTTTATTGGTTTATTAAGTACAAACAGGCGAGTTATGCAAAATTGAGGGATTTGTTCACTTCACACAAAAATATCTTGGAATGAGATGGCTAACTGTAGTAGCGTTTAGTCCACTGTCTATAATAGCCTAATTTAGAGATCACTTTTTTTTTTAACTGACTACCGACAACTTTGATCGGTTAACGTTGAGACGGTCAACCATCGGTCAAACGGTCATCGGTTAACATCCCTAGTTCATGGTTCTCTGATGTCAGCTAATGGTCACATGACAAACTATCTTTTTAGTGCTTTAATTTGATCGTTTAGATTTTACAATTATTCTTTTTATTTGAAATTTTATAATTTTTGGCTCGGTTTTTACGCACAAATGCGGCCAAAAGTATTGCAGGCCTGTGAACAGCAATAGATGACAGATCATATTTATTATGCGTTAGCTTGAAGCTGCAGTTTCACAATACATGAATTACACTTACGAATAGCAGTAAAATGCTGCAAATATTTGTTTTCTTACACTTGAAAGGCGATTTGCACCTTTACAAATCTTCTCTTGCGAATGCAAATTTAATTAACGCTTGCAATCCTATGTACACTTTCACAAATATTGCCCTGCGCATGCGATTCTTTGAGGCATCATATCGCAAAAGTAGGTTTTTTGGACAATTCAAAATGGCGGCCATATTTAAATGACGGAAAATGACGTCATAGGGTGCGATCGAATCGACATGAGCTCAGGAATCAGAGGAAAAAAGAATTTTGTTGATAGCCCTTACGGTCCAAAAGTTATTAGCATAATTTGAGTGAAACTTTAGACAGGTGGTGGTGCTAGAGACACCAAAATTGGTGTATTTAATGTTGGGACTGTCCTCTTTCAAAATGTCAAAACAAAACAACTTTCCCGCAAACGGTTCTATGGGCTGCCATAGACGCCCAGTCGGAAGAAGAAGAAACGGAAGAATAAGAAGAACCAGAACAGATACAATAGGTGCCTCCGCACCTTCGGTGCTTGGCCCCTAAAAACAGTTAACAATGAATAGACTGTTATTCCTGTCACATGACCAATAATATAAGTGTTTGAATAAGACGAATCCGACATATAATGAGGGCTGTTAACAGTAAAGCGTCCGTCATTTAACGAATTTTAAAAACACGAATGGATAATACAAAAAGCTTTGACATTGTGACATAAAAAACACAAGCAAGAACTTTGCCTGTCAATTTCTATTTTAGAAATATCTTCTCTCTGTGTGTGCGCGAGTCTGTGTTTGTGAGAGAGCTCGCGCAGCACTGATACATGACATCATACAACGGTACGGCGACCAGCAGTGCGATGACCTGCTGGCTATACCAGTATAAATGGTATAGTATAAGTATAAATGCCTCGTCCGTTCAGGGAGGAGCGCGCAGACAGCGGAGGCTCACTGTGCGGAGCCAGGCGAAGTATAAACAAGGCTTTAACATTAACGTTAAATGTTTTCACACATCAAGTATCTGTATCATGTCTCATTGCAGCCTAGAGGTGGTGCCAGAAAGTGGGAAAACAGCTCAAATAAATCTATCGGTTTTAAACTCGGGATAAATGGAGAGTTTCTCCATGTAAAGTATTTAAGGAGTTTTACCTCGAAAATGATGTACAGTATAAGTCTATCGATCACCAGAAGCAGTGCGATGACCAGCAGTGACCAGCAGTGCGATGACCATCATTATCAGAGCCAGCTCGATGATCAGAGAAGAGCCTGAGAACACAGGAGAATATGATCACTTTGAGCTAATTATAATAGAGTTATATCCCTTTGTTGGTTACAGACTCAAACCAATACTTTCTCCATCCCTTTGTCCTTGATTCCAACCCGTTTTCTCTTTCGTGAAATTATGTATGTTTAGCCGCTTTCCGACTTTTGCAGTTCCTAGAACCCAACGCTCCTATAACCCTTTTTTTCGCGTGTTCCGACCGGACTAAGTTGGGGATTTTTTAGTTCCTCAGACCGAAGTTCCTATAACTCTTTCAGTACCTATTCTAGATTGAGGACTTTTTTAGTTCCCTTTCCCTAGGTCTACCATGATTGGTTCAACTTATAAGTCACGCCCACTGTCAACACATTTTCTTCACTGTCTGTTGCAATTCGCCTAGTAGGCTATGCTAACTCATAACTTACGACAAACATAACGCATTCAACCAGCTAATTGCTATGCTTGCTAAACTTACCCGTCGTTTTGTTTGCCTCCTGCGCTCTGCTCTTCTATCTTCTTCCATTATATTACTTAAGATCATATTACGCTCGAGCCTAAAAGCAAAAATATATTTCACGCAAAGGTATGAGTGACGACACGCCCACAGCTCTCCACTGCTCCCCACTGCTCCTCTGTCACTCAACAGAGAGAGGGAGAAAAACCTCTCAGTCGATACAGCCAGGGCCGGATTAAGAATTCAGAGGCCCCTTGTCTTGTAGGCCCCTCTTAGGCAGGCCAAATGTATAGTTTGTCCAATTTTAATTCGGCATTAACAGTTTTACTGATTTAAAAGAAACTTTGTTTTTGGAGTGAAGTTCATAAATTATTGTTCTTTCCCATAGGATTTAGTAAAACTATGTTGGGTGGACCTCTGTCTCTCTAGGGGGGTTCGGGGGCATGCTCCCCCGCAAGAAAATTTTGTACATTTTAAGGTTAAATGCATCAATCTGGTGCACTTTGAGAGCTCAAAATTAAGAGCTTTAACCGGCTCCAACCCATGAACTGTAACATTGAACAAAGGAAAAGCATTGACTTGTACCTGGACATTAAAGAGGGATCAAACATCTTTTTAGTTATTATATAGAGTCTCAGTCTACATTACATTGTCACTGGTGTTTTAGGATGCCAAACAATTATTAAAATAATGTAATAATGATTTATATAATTATTCCTATTACGTAAAATCCATATAGCCTATAAATGTACTGTATAAATGAAAATTAATATTTAAAAAATGTATTTTACTTACACTATTGTATAGGAACATTACAATACTTTTGTCCTAATTTCTTCACTTGCAAGAAATAAACCTTTGAGCTTTTATTTTAGAGAAAACACCAAATAACCATGCTGATCGCGTGAGCAAAGAGCGCAGTTTTCTTTAAATCACGCAGCACAAACAGAATGGCTATATAGGCTACTTAAAGGTCCCGTTCTTCATGTTTTTTTGAAGCTTTGATTGTGTTTACAGTGTGCAATATAACATGTTCATGTTTCGCGTGTAAAAAAACATAGTATTTTTATTGTTTTCACGGTCCAAAAAACAGCCCGATGACTTCCTTGTTCTATGAAGTCCCTCCTCCAGAAATACGTAACGAGTTCTGATTGTGCCAGCGGTTCCTGTGTTGTGATTCGACAGCAGCTCATCGCACGATGCCCGGAAAGGTCACGCCTCTTACCATAAATTGGAGATGCATGCGCAGCTGAAGTACTTCTTCTCCGTGGAAGCGCAACAAGACCACGCCCCCTTTTTTTGTGTATTCCTGTGGGCGGAGATTAGTCAAAAAACTGTTCTAGTGACGTCATTAAAAAGGAAGTAGAGGGATGTAGTCCAAACTGGCCGTTCGCTGTATGCTTTGAAAGGCGACTTCTGTTAAATAAAATATCTTGCTAGGCATTGAACTTTGAGCTTTATAATTTTACAGGTATTATTTATGCTCTAACAGCAACATTACACACTAATTAAAGTTTGAAAAATGGAATCGCTAAGAACGGGACCTTTAATTAAAGTCTTGTGCTGTTTTGTAAAGGCACAAAGCCATATCACAGTTTCGATTTTAGTTCGTTGGCAAAATATAACGCCAGAGACCTTTATGGTATAGGCTATACATTTTACATCTCATATGTGTTGGGAAAAGGGAGAAGAGAGAGTTCGGCAAAAGGCGGATTCGAACTCGGGTCGAACGCGTCAAAAGCTGCTTTCAAGCACCACACGCCCGACGACACTGTAGATATTTAGTGAAGGGTATATTTTTGCTAAAAAGAAAGGCACGTAGTGCAAATGTATGCTCCGCTATCGGAAATGTAAAAAAAAAAAAATTATTCCACTCGCTTGGGCCCCAAGTGCGCATGGGCCCCCCTGTTTTGTGTCACGTGGGGCGCTGTGCTGGCTACATGCAGAAATGAAAGCAGACAAGCGCTTTCGCCCAATATAACCCGTTGAAGGCAGCTGAAAACAGACATTCATGCGTAAAATGTTTAACCCGTTTACGTTCATCCACAAGGAGAGAAAATTATTTTCCAGGACAACACAAACGTTTCCAGGACATTTTACTTTTTTTCCCCATTTTCCATGTGTTTTCCAGGACTGGAAAATTGGTCTTTCATTTTCCAGGTTTTCCAGGACGCGTGGGAACCCTGGTCAGAGCTTTATGTTTTCCAAGCAATGTTATTTCCACTTCGTCCTTGTTATCCATCTTACCCTCATCGAAGCCTTTGTTGTCTTCTTCCATTATCAATAGAGCTCCGAATTCGCAGCCCAATTCCTCATCCGTTTCTGCGATTCCTGCAAGCAATACATTTCCAGTGTTTAGTAAAACATCACCAGTCATCTGTGATCTGTGTTCAAAAAGCCAACTCACTTTTGTAGTATTTTCCGGCAAGATGTGCATATTTTACCTGCAGGGTTTTTGGGTTGATCAGCATCAATCTGTTGAATACTGGGTAGAACATATTATCCATGCAGTGACGCCCTGCAACATAGGCTTGGCTCATGTGGTTCGCTGTCTCTTCAGTCAGGCTCCCTCCGTTTCTCCTGATGAACTCCTTCAAGCTCACATAGCCAGGAAGATGTTCCATTACCAGGATGGTAGGCTTTTGCATTTCCAGCAATGTAGTGCCCTCTTCGACAAACTCAAGCAAAAAAAGTTTGATGATTTGGATAAACCAGGAGCGAGACAATCTGGCCCATGACAATTCTGTGAATTATTTCACTGAGAAAGGAACAGGGACAGAAAGTGTGAAATAGATTTTTAAAAAAGAAAGAAATGGATGTAGATCAGGACAGCGAGTGACTGAACTGAATAAAATATTATTATGTATGAATGAATGAGATATGTGTAATGAATGAAAATTACCAAAAGGAAGGCTGCCACCACTTCCCCGTCTTGGTAAAGCTCAGTTCCTAACAACAAAGAGGAGGAAAAAGATTAAGATTACATGATTCTCTTAAAAGTAATATTCAAGCACTAATGAAAGCATACAGTAAGGATCAGTACACACTTGCAAGAAGACTAATGCAGAGCATTTTAAAGTTCAATGGAGCTTCAAAGAACCTAGGAGGGTTTCAACTTCTTCAGTTAATGGATGTTACCAAGTACTAATAATGTACTTGGTGTGAAGAACCTAGGACATTTAATTAGCTTTTATAAATGTGCCTTGAAAAAAAAAAAAACCTTATTAAAGCTCCTGTAGGTAACTTTTGAAAACATGTATTTGCTAAAACTGTCATTATGTCCTGACAGTAGAATATGAGACAGATAATCTGTGTAAAAATCAAGCTCCTCTGGCTCCTCCTAGTGGTCCTATTGCCATTTGCAAGAAATACACGCTCCCGGTCAGAAACAACCAATCAGAGCCAGGAGGACTGTCTTAGCACTGTCAATCACGCTCGTGTACGCGCTGATCACACCCCTCTCTTGCACAGCCCGAGCACCGGAGCGCGAGCCGTCCTTCAAACTCAAGATTGCTGGCGTGCTGCAGCTGTGCTTATGACGGAGAAACAACCTAAACTGCCAATTCTCGAGTGACACCTGCTCATAAAACAAAGAGGTAAAAGGAAAAAGACCGATGACGATAAACAAGCGAAAAAGAAAGTCTAGGAAAACTAGGCTCAAGACTTGTCTGTCAACTGGGAGATAGTGTAATGTCAAAAATGTTTTAAGCTCCAAAGAATCATATAGTCAACCATAGAAGAACCCTCCTTTTGAGACACTCACGACTTGTTGGTGGAAATACACGGTCACAGGACCCACGAATGGCACATCATCAGTGGCTCCAAAACCACACGCATCTCTCCTCGAAGCTGAAAGAATGCAAATGGAATTATCTTTCAAGATTTAATTTCTACAGTGGCACCATGTATCAAATGTACCGTCACAACTCGCAACACACAATCTCACCTGTATGTTCTGCACACCAAATTTCAGCCCTAATAACCACTTTGCTCTTATATCATCAGCATTCCCATCGAAGCTGAAAAAAGATGTCGGAGAAAACACATTAGGTTTGCTTTTAACTCTTTACAAATAAATTGAACCATTCTGCTGAATTTGTTCTAAACAACTAAAACTTGATGGAAAACTAAACAAAAATGGAGTCTTTAAATAGGATATCGTCGCTGCCCGATGAAACTCACGCATGTCCAAAACGGTTACTTTTCAGGAAGTGAAAAAAACACTGTAATTTCAAAAGCAGTTGTAGCGTTGTCATACTTGGTACGGCATCTTTAAATGTAACCATATTCTTGCCAGTGTAATGATATAATCCACATTTGACCAAAATCGAGTTTAAATGGACATATTTTACAGTAACGGTGGTTAGAGTTCTCAACGGGCCTGAAAATTACAACCCGGCCCCTGGCTTTTAAAGCCCGGACCCGATGTAACCAGACACATCAACATGAATTCACGAGTTTACATGTTAATGAAATCAGATGTAATATTATAATGCGTATTTGGCTTGCTGTCCGGGGGGAGGGCTCTGAGCTCAGAATTCGGCCCGACCCCAGAGTACTCCCCCCATAACCTTAGAGATCATAGGTAACTATGAGCGGACCCAGCCGAATGTGGGGTGAAGGGGTGGTGGTGGGATGCTGAGAAATTAGTCATGAGACAGGAGGTAAGGGAAGGCTTTATTTATACTGGCTTCTTCTTGCGCTGATTGGATGATTACCTGAACATGCTCCTCCCGAACTTTGTTTACATAAAACTTCATTTCACGAGTTTACATGTTAATGAAATCAGATGTAATATTATAATGCGTATTTGGCTTGCTGTCCGGGGGGAGGGCTCCGAGCTCAGAATTCGGCCCGACCCCAGAGTACTCCCCAAAATGCCAGATAAACGAAGGACAGCGAGCGTAGAATTTAACCCCCCAAAAAGTGAAGGGTATGTATTTACCAAGGAACGAGCTTGCCTGTTCGACTGGGAAGGCTCTCGCAACGACCGACGGGAACTTGGATGCTCACGGCATCGGACGGATAAGCCCATTCTGCAGTTGAACTGACAGCTCGCTGACGCAAGAATTATGCGAGCGTGAATTTGTGGACGAGTTTAACCGTTCACCCGGGAGGGCTCTCGCAGCGTCCGACGGGAACTTATATGCTCACGGCATCGGACGGGTAAGCCTCGCCAGGTTGGACGGAGGGCGGCCGCTGGACTCGGTCGGGAGGGCTCGACCGGCGCTTCGAAGGGGGGCTGGGGCACGGGAAAGACCCCTCACGTCCCGACGAATGGGGAGCCCGCCTGGCGACACGAGCGCGGTCGTCCGGCGACGACTAAGACGGGCAGACTCTCACTGCAATTCGAACGGGAGGTTCAACCAGCGTTTGGAAGGGGGACGGAACCCGGCCTTCGAACGGGTGAGTCATCGCTGCGTGCGAACGGGGGAGTCTGCATATGATTGAAAAACGTACACTATGAATATTAAGCGAGCGTGCAAGCGGCGAGCCCAGATGTAATCGGAAGGTTTGGTGTAAACGGATGTAACTGAAATGAGGCGCAGCAGGTGATAATTATTATTAATTAATTAGTTAGGGCTTGGTGAGCATTTCTGATGAAAAACCGGCTAGACCTAATATAGGTTTTGAAGGCATTCGATGACCAGCGACCGAGGGTTTTGATTTGTTGTTGGGAGAGACCTTTTTGAGCGGCTGTGGTAGCTGCTCCGATGCGGAATGAGTGGCTAGAGAAATGCTCTGCTGAGACGCCGGATTTGATGAGGACTGCTTTAAGATGCTTTTGGAACCAGAATCTCGTCGCTGGATGATTGGAGTCGTTAGTGAAAAGAGGGTCGAGTGGGGATTTGGACGAGGAAAGTTTATACTGCAGGTAATTAAAAAGCGCATGGTACGGTTGGATGGGAGTTTGTAGATTGAAAATATAAACGAAGTGACCTCTTTTATCTCTGTCCGTTTTGCTTTGTTTAATGAAAAATGATATGGTTTCATTATCTACGATCTGGAGGTCTGAAATGGAGGGATGGATATTTGGGTCGAATAAGGAAGTAATGGTCAGTTCGGAACAGCGGAGGAAACCGAAGAATGCTAGGATGAACATAGCTTCTAATGTATATGCGGTGTTGATGGAGTGGTATCCAAGACGGAGTGATGAGATGCATCTGGTGAGTATATCGATTGTGATTGGTTGTCTGGTATCTGGGCGCGTGGGGCGGGATCTTTGGATTCCTTTAACTAGAAGGGACGTTTGGGAGTTATTTATTGCAGGTGTAGGTTTACCGTGGATTAATTTATGGAAGAATTGAATGCCGCTTAGATAGCTTTTAATGGATCCGGCTTGGAGACCTTTAATACTATGAAGATGAGATATGAATGAAGTAACTGTTAAAAGAGAAAATTCGGGAAACGACAGGTTGTGAGAGAGGTGGAATGATTTGAACGATTTCCATGCGGTGTAATAAGTTTGCAGGGTTCTGGGAGAGACGGCTTGGAGGATGGATTCGATGGACGTGTCCAGGAGGGATTTTAGCGGATGGTTTATGGGAAGATCAGCTGAAAATAAGGAGGTACTGGAGTTGGAGTGGGGTCTGCTTCTGGTGCCAGCATCCTGAACTTCTGAAAAGAGAAACGGGAGAGAGAGTCAGCAATTTGATTTTGAGCCCCTGGAACGTGACTTGCAGTTATTAAGAACTGGTGACTTGCAGTTATTAAGAACATGCGGAGATCCATATGAGGCGTCTGAGGAGTGGCATAAGCGCAGGTGAGCGAGAACGACCTTTGTTGATACAGTGTACAGTTGCTTCGTTGTCGCAATGGATTTGGATGCTTTTGGTTGACCATTCTTTCCCCCATAGGGAAGCTGCGACGACGATTGGGTAGAGCTCGAAAAGGGCAGAGGAGGCTGAAGCCTGGGGTGTGTCCAGGAGCTGAGGGGGCCAGGGAGACGCGAACCAGCGTCCTTGGTAATAGCCGCCGAAGCCGATCGAGGGAGCTGCGTCTGTGAACAGTTTGATATCGAGGGGGAGAGAGATAAAGTCGTCGTAAAAAAAAGTTAAGCCGTTCCACTGATTGAGGAAATTAATCCATAATTTTAGCTCGTTTTTTGACTCGTCAGAAAGGATGATCCGATCTTCCAGCCCGTGAACAGATGAAGAGAGGGCTAGGAGATGCGCGATAAAGGGTCGGCCCTGTGGAATAATGCGCATCGCATAATTTAGGTGGCCCAGCAGCGAGAGAAGTTCGCGTTTTGAACAATCTGTGCTGTCTGTAAAATTGGATGCGATTAAAATGATGCGATCGATTTTTTCCTTAGGCAGTGAGGCCTGGAATTTTGCTGAGTCCAGATTGATGCCCAAGAACTCGATGGATGTAGTTGGACCCGATGTTTTCTCGTGGGCTAACGGAATCCCTAGTTCGGCGAAAACTTTTTTCACTATGAGGAGGTGAGCCTCGGGGATGATGTCGTGAGGTGAAATTATTAGGAAATCGTCGAGCAGATGGAGAAGTTGAGGAATTGCATAATTATTGGAAAGGATCCAACATATGGCTTCAGAGAGAGTGTCAAAGATTTTTGGGCTGCTTTTGCAGCCGAAAGTTAAGCGCACGGCGAAATAATACTTTTTCTGCCAGTTTACGCCGAATAAGTGCCATGAATCGGGGTGGATTGGCATTACTTTAAAAGCAGAGGAGATATCTACTTTTGCAAGCCATGCGCCTCGTCCAGCTATTTTAATCATGGTTATGGCTTGTTCGATATCGTGATAGTTAAGAGAATACTCTTCGAGGGGGATGAGACTATTGATGCTCGGATATGGAGAATTATGGGGGGCTGAAAGGTCGATTATCAGCCGTATTTTTCCGGAGAATTTCCTGGTAGCCACGCCTATGGGGCTGATGCGAAATTTGTCGAACGGGGGGGCCTCGAATGGACCGATCATGAAACCGGATTCAATTTCTTTTTTAATTAGCTTATCTACTACTCCGGGCTCTGCTAAGGCGGACTGAAGGTTAGCGCAGATAATATTTTGCGTGGGATGGCTTTCTACACCGGGTTTAAAGCCTTGATTAAGACCTGTCAGTAAATAATTTGTGAAGTTGGCATCTGGGTGGTGTGATAATTCTTCGGCTAGACGGAAAACATTCACAGGAGTCGAGAGATAGTTTTTAGCATTTTTATTGACAGATTTTTTGACTGGGCATATCACGCGGGCGTGTGCGCCGCCGCAGAAATCGCAGACGTGGAGAAAACGACAGCGTTGTCTTGGGCATCTCCCTTCGTTGAAGTTCCTACAAACTTGTCTATCGGGTGCCGAGTATGGTGCTCTGATTGAAAAATCTTCTCTTGCGTGACGCGGAACGTAACTTGTGGATTTTATGGCATTCTGCTCTGGGCAGGGAGGGATCGACGGGTTAATTTGTGGGCATGCCGTGGTGGCATGGATTGTGGATCTGCAGATTGCGCAGGAGATATTTCTGCACCCGAGGAAGACTCGGTTATGGAGATCGGTGTCCAACGCTCCCCAATAGGGACACTGATTCCATTGGGAAACGCGGACGGCGCATTTTGCGGAAAACAGCTTGTGGTACGTATAAAAATGACTACCCCCGTAAGACAACGCGAGCTCCGCTATGATAGACAGATAGTCGTTCAGCTCGCGCCGTCTATGGGGAAAAGACGAGCATATGATTTCTGTATAACGGCTGAAGGCAATACAGAATTCGGCTAGTGACAATGAACGTGATGTAACCTGTGAGTTATTTTTTAGAGTGACTGAAATGTCGCCGCAGTCTACTTGGCGATTGGACTCAGCCGGAGGAAACAAGGACAGGAGAGAACCCAAATCAACATCTGCACCTGCAAGGATTTGAGCTCTGATGTTGTTCGTCACTGGAGGAGGTTCAGATGCTACTGCATTCGGAGGGGCTGGTTGAGGAGTGGCTGAGAAGAGAGAGAAAGGAGAACGCACTTGGAGAGGGTTAAAGGGATGGGAAATCGGGGCTGTGGCCGTTTGCGGAGGCATCCTCACGCGGAGATCGGCCCCCGGGTTAGGTGGAGGAGGAGGAATAGGAAGAGCATAGTGTGGAAGGGGAAAGAAATGCGCCGGTGATTGACCGGCTAACGGAGGCATCCTCACGTTAGGGTAAGCACCTGACGCTTGGGAAGGAGGAAAACTGAAAGAAGTAGAAGGGAAGAAAAACGTTTGGGGATCGTGTAAGAAAGTGGAGCTGCCGGGATCTAGAGTGTGAGGTACCACGATGGGAGGGGCTGAGGAAGGGATTTGACCTGGAGGAGATTGGCGCCCATCCGTGACTGGTTCCGGGGCGCGGCCCAGGCTAGCGGAAGGTCTGTGACGCCGTGGCGCGGGGGCGGAGCCTAGCGCTGCAAGTGAGGAAGGAGGTACTGCGGGACGAGCGATCGGGGCCCGGCGAGCCTTGCTCGTTCGAGCCGAAGGAATTGGAGCTGAAACAGAAAGGTGAGAAGATTGTAAGGTGACATATAAATTAAATAATTCTGCTTTTTTCATCCTGCGGGAGAAATTTGTATCAGAATTAATTAGGGCTTGTCTTAGCCCCTTAACTGTCCACTTCCCTATGGGAGGGATGTTAGGGGGAGCTGGCAGGTGGGAAGGCGCGGAGGAAGACGATGATGAAGATGATGAGTTCCTCGCTGGCGGTGGTGAGGGGAGTCTTCGACGCCTTGGAGTATGTGGAGAGGATCTGGAGGGCCGACGTCCCCTGGTTGAGGATGGAGGCTCGATGTTGTCGTTGGCTGCTGGAGAAGGAAGGGTTGCTGGATCTGCGTTTTGCGGTTGAGATGACTCCGAGATGAAAGATTCATCGTCGGAGGGGAAGAGCTCTAACTCGGACATGACTGCACGGAGGCGGAGTCAGATGCTGAGAAATTAGTCATGAGACAGGAGGTAAGGGAAGGCTTTATTTATACTGGCTTCTTCTTGCGCTGATTGGATGATTACCTGAACATGCTCCTCCCGAACTTTGTTTACATAAAACTTCATTTATCTGCCCGAACCCGGCCCGCGGCCCGACGCCACCGCGTTTTTTCTTCTTTTTCTTATACACGTATTATCATGCCCAGTAGACGGGAATTCAAATCAACCTTTAATGTTCACGTCTTTTAACAGTTTTGAAACAAAATAGGCCTAGCCTACAAACATAATCGTATGCTTATAAGGCATCGTGGAGGAACAGTAGTGCGTGAACAGTGGATGGACTGAGGTGTGCTCTCCTCTCTTCAATGGTACGGCCAGCCACCCGCGATGCACGTTGCACGCAGCAGCCAGACTTTCTTTACGGTGAACAGCAGCGATTTTTTTTTTCACTGAGCGGAAAAGATTAAGCCCGAGGTCCGACCCGACCCGAGTCATTTGCTTATATTTTCGACCCGAACCCGCGGGTCCCGTTGGGTTTGTCGGGCCGACCCAACCCGTTGAGAACTCTAACGGTGGTCGATCATTAACTAGAATGACCAAGTTGCGTTTCATATTGACAGATGAATAGGCTACGCTCCGTTTATTAAATGTCTCTTGCAAACTATGAAGGGAAAATGAATTACACTGCCTATAACAGTGCTTCTCAATCTTTTTTCAATAACGGGGGTCAGCCTACCCCCTGACCGACCGCCAATCATTTGAGATAGAAATAAAAGCTGCCTAAAATATAGTGACGTGCCATCATTATGAGATTTATTAAACAAATGAAAAACATTTGTAATAAACATTTGCATAGTAAACATTTATAATAATAAACGATATATCTTTACCAATAACTGATCGTGCAGTTTAATTACCCCTTGACTGGCCCCAAACATGTTTGATAAAAGAAACATAATACAGTGTGTGTGTGTGTTAGGGGTGGCACGGTTCACAAAACCCACGGTTCAGTTTGTATCACGGTTTTAGGGTCACGGTTTTCGGTTCTGTACGGTTCTTCTTGTTATTTTTTCTTTTAATCTTTAACACTCCAGAAATGTACTTCAGCATATCGTCGCTGTCCGATGAAAACCGCGTATGTCCATTTTGCCGATTTTGAGATTTTTCGACGGATAGAAAGTCCAGGTTCATTTCCGTATACAGTATGCTTCACATTATCTAAATGACCAATGAAAAGTTGTGAAATCATGTCATCTGATTTCCAAGTATATCCGTTTGCTGTCAAAGTTGTCAATCACGCCGCGTATCTCCCGCCCTGTGGAGGCGCCTCGCCGGTCTCGTGAAGTTTCGTCTCTGGAAGCTCAGCATTGGATAGCCGAATAACACTGTGAGGTAAAGTATCAGCAAACGTTTGTTTTTGACAACTGTTCTCAAGTTTATAATATATTTACAACTGTTATTTACCGGTAAATGGTCTAGAGATGAAGTAATTGTCCACAGGTTCTTCACAGATTAGCTTGCTTGCTAGTATGTAAATAAACTTGGTCTGATTGATAAGATTTATACTTTTTTTTTTTTGTCAAACTGATCAAATTATAGCCTGTAATGCTACTGTTACTAGACACATGCCTCACTCATACTGTGCTATCACAGCTTGCCAGAGGCTGATAATTTCCAGCACTAGTTATCTTGCTACGTTTTTATTGTGGAGATGTTAACGCACGGATTTCTGAAGTGAAGCAATGTTGACTGGGCATAGCGCTATATTTTTTCTGATTTGTTTTTCTCCCTTCCTTCAGGATGTTTGTCTCTGTAAAGGAGCTGTGTGAATTAATGAATGTTAGCTATGATAGGGCTGTTGTTGAGGCGATTGCGAGGGTCAGCAATGAGGAGGAAGGTTTGTAGGAAAATATAATTAAGTCAGCCAAACAGTTAAGTCTACATTGTATTCATTACTCAAATGTTTACTGGTTTTCTTCTCTGTCATTCTTAGATTCACTTGAAAGTGACAGTTCTCAGACAGCTGCCAATGAGGGTAGGTACTGTAGGCTTAAATTATTTTCTCCCAGTAGCAGCTATACCTATACAGCAACCTAAAGCCTATTGATGTGTTGCACATTAAGATGAAAGCCTGTCACACATGTTATTCTGGTTCCCTTGATCAAGGAATCTGCTGTTGCATTTCCAAGTACTAACCCATCAAATTATATGTGGCTAAATTAAAACATTTTAATCATAGAGAATTCAAAATGTATAGTTACTGTACATTTGCTGGTCAAAGCTACTGATGCAAGCTCAGTTCTGAGTTATTCAAACATTGTAGGCTATTCAGTGTGCTAAATGCATTTTTTTTCTTTATTGTTGTTAGATTCTAACAACAATTGAAATAGCTGCCAGTGAGCGTAAGTCCTCTTCTTCTTCTCAGATTAGACTATACTACAGCCTCCACCTCACATGAGTAGGACTTAAAAACTATAGCCCATTACTAATAACAAATCTAGTGTATTTAATCGATTACCAGTCAAAATGAATGCAATCTTATATCTGAATGATGTAAACAGTGCATTTGTTGTACTAAATGTGTTCCTCTTTATTATTCTAAGACTCACTTGAACACAATCCAGAAAATGACCCAGATTACACACCTGTCAATGAAGGTGAGTAACTTATTGTCATTATTATTACATTTCTGTTTGCTACTAGTGGGCTCAGCCGCACGCATGCACGCACACACACACACACAAAGCAATCCAATGCCAAAGCAATGCCAAACTTAAATGCATGCCTACACACTGACACACACACACACACACACACACACACACACAAAGCAATCCAATGCCAAAGCAATGCCAAACTTAAATGCATGCCTACACACTGACACACACACACACACACACAGCAATCCAATGCCAAACTTAAATGCATGCCTACACACTGACACACACACACACACACACACACACACACACATATATCTACATGCTAAGAAAACATGTAAGAGAAATGTGTATTTGTAGAACATCATTTTTTTATTTTTTATTATATAAAGGTGCCATTGAAAATCGGGGAAGGTCAAGGAAGAGGGCCAAGCCAGACACTTGGAAGGGTAACATCCAGAAAAGGAAAAGAATGAGGGGCCAATCTTATCTTGGACGGAAAAAAAATGAATTTGTCATCAAAGAAGAAAGAAAAATGGGCGGGCGGTGCCAGGCTGTGTCCTGCCAGAAATCGAGCAAACTACACTGCTCCGAAATTGATGAAGGGAAGAGGGAGGACATTTTTAAGTATTTTTGGGAGAAATTGGAATGGAAAGAGAGGAGAATGTATGTAAAAACATCGGTGGAGGTGAGTGATGTCAAGCGGCGCCGGACAGAAGCGGTTCAATCTCGGAGGTCATCATCTCTCTTTTGTTGTTTATGTGTAGATGGTAAAAGGCTCAGAGTTTGTCAAAGGATGTTCCTGTCTACACTTGGCATCAAGCAGTGCACTTTTTTAAAGTGGGTTGGGCGAAGAGGGGAAAGTCCTGAGAAGATGGCGAGAGTGAGGGTAAGGACAGAGGAGCAGGACTTCCTAAAGACCTTCCTTCTGGATCTGCCAAAAGTTCCATCGCACTACTGCAGGTCCTCCTCATCAAAGATGTACCTGGAGCCTCTCTTCAGGTCCATCAGTCATCTCCACACACAGTATAAGCAATCATGTGCAGACCACAGCATCCAGCCTCTGTCACGGCAAGTATTCACTAACACCTTCAACGATTTAAATCTTTCTCTGTTCCATCCGAAGAAAGATCAGTGTGACACTTGCTGTGCCTTCAAAGCCGGGAACATCGAGGCTGCCGTGTGGGAGGAACACTGTGTTAAAAAGGACGACGCACGAGCAGAAAAGGTAAAGGACAAACAACTTGCAAACAACACCACCTTGGTTGCATGCATGGATCTGCAGGGCCTTCTCCTGTGCCCAAAGCTTCAAGCGTCTGCCCTCTACTACAAAATGAAGCTTGGTGTCCATAATTTTACCATCTACAATATGGCATCACATGAAGCAAAAAATTACCTTTGGCATGAGGGTGAAGCTGGGGTCTCTGCCAACGAGTTCGCCTCCTGCATTGTGGATTACCTTGAAGCACACCCCACTTACAATGAATTCATCCTTTGGAGTGATGGGTGTGGTTATCAAAACAGAAATCTGGTCCTGAGCACTGCCCTCTTAAAGTTTGCTACTGAGAAAAAGAAATGTGTGACACAGAAGTACCTAGAAAGAGGTCACACACAAATGGAATGTGACTCTGTGCACAGTGTGATTGAGAGGAAATTGAGAAACCGTGATATACATGTTCCAGCTGAGTATGCTGCAGTTATTCGAGGAGCTCGTTCCAGTCCAAAACCATACGAGGTGAAGTATGTTGGTTACAGCTTTTTCCAAGACTTCAGCAGTCAACATCTGCAAGTCAGTCCGACCTGGTAGTAAAGTTGGAGATCCTACAGTGCATGACCTTCGAGCAGTCAGGTGTTTTATTTTTTGTTTTGTTTTTTAACACTCTTTTTTCACAAATACATGAAACATTATCCATATCATATTAAAATATTTTGTTTCAATAAACATGCTTTTGGTTCCCTCTTATCTCTGTGTCCTATGTCGGAGGGGTGTCCTCCCCCGACACCCCTCCCCCTTCTTTTCTTTAATCTATCTATTAGATACAATGTGGATGGCAGTATGGAGTTTAAATTACTACACTCTGACAACTGGCAACCCTTCACATCCCCATCCCTGAGGAAGACGTGTGTCATCGTGGCCCCTCTCTATACATCCCACCCAAAAATTAAAGCCCTGAAGTTCAAGCACCTTCAAGAACTGAAACATGTTTTACCCAAGGACTTTCATCCATTTTACAATGCACTTGACCATGAGTGATGCACTATTTCACTACCTGGATGAATGGGCTGTCCTGACTTACTGATTAATTTAATTAAATGTTCTATTTATTGTGTATTGGCATGTCATTGTTTATGTGCATGTTTTAAAATGACTTGGTCTGTTGAACTCTTGGCATTCCTATCAGCCAATTCTGACCGGAAATACATGATTAAAATATTGCATTAAAGCCTGTTGCTATTTTATAATTCCACCTGTAGTTGTAGTAGCAGTATTTAGTCTAATTAGTCGTTACTTGAATCACCTGAAGAATAAACATGAACTGATTAACTAGTTTACTGGAACTGCAACTTCATTTTCACTTTCACTTTTATTTTCTGCAATACAGTGCCAAATAAACACAGCCTGGTGAGACAATGACTTTCCTTTACAGTAGGTCTAACTTTATCGAGGTAAACGTTTCCCCCCTGACGACAGACACACGTATAGGAGTGGAGAGGAGTGACAAAATTACGGTAGGACTGCAAACAAAGTATCAGTTTAGCATTGCCATGTCAGTGTTTTGACTCATTGTCCCTTTATAGTTTGCAAGAGACATTTAATAAACTGAGCGTATTTAATAAACTGAGACGTAGGCTATTTAATAAACTGAGCGTAGCCTATTCATCTGTCATTATGAAACGCGACTTGGCCATTCTAATTAATGATCGGAAGAACGCGTATCGACCACCGTTACTGTAAAATATGCACGTATGTCCATTTAAACTCGATTTTGGTCAAATGTGGATTATATCATTACACTGGCAAGAATATGGTTACATTTAAAGATGCCGTACCAAGTATGACAACGCTACGTTCAACTGCTGTGAAATTACGGTGTTTTTTTCACTTCCTGAAAAGTAACCGTTTTGGACATACGTGAGTTTCATCGGGCAGCGACGATATGATATATAGCTTAATTATCCACAATTTAGGATACAGTATTAACAAAAATGTTATATCATGCAATCATGCAGAAACTGAATTTGACTTGACTTTAAGCACATTATTGGGACCATCTCCGAGGAAAGCTAGGTGAGATTTTGATACAGCAAGAGAGAAGACATTGATGACATGCTTTTCGTTTATCTGGCAAAAAAAAGTAGAATGTGTATCACTATCTCTACAGGAACTTATGTGCATTTTTAGCACACAAAGATTGAAATTAACTTGCATTTATCAAACTGCCAACTTAAGTGTAGCTCTTACAAAATGTTTATCTTTTAAAAGAAAAAGAGAGGAACTCTTAAAACTCTGTTTTAAGTCAAAATACATAATTGCCTATAATTAGGCTATAGCAATAGCAAAGGCCATAATCATAAAGTGAAACATAAGTTCAACCTCAACACAAAAACAGTATCAACAATGCTTCTATTCCCTGAGAGTGAGGATACATTTTTTTCACTTGAAATTAAAGTGCAGTATTTGGAAACATATGACTGGAGTTCTAATCTAAACATAAAGTGCCACTGTAGCTACTAGCTATATATTTAAATATCATAACATGAAATCCAAAATGTTCCCACACACCGGACTTATACGACGCTGGCGCATCCTCCAACTCCGGTTAGCCTTCCTTATCTCTCCCACTTGCCACTTCTCCGCGTGACGTGACCTGCAGCACTCCATACTCCACCTTTACTGGCTTGTTCTAAATGTAGACTCTTAAAATCAGTCAATCAAGCATTATATTATGATAATCAAGCATTAGCCTATTTAATGATAGAACTTCAGTAATTAGAACTAAAACTTGATAATCATGCATGAATGCATATTTGTCATTTTAACTGAACTTAAACTGAACTGGTGGTGCTTACGATATTGTTGGTCATTCAGTGTTTCTGTAAAAAAAAAAGATAATAGTAATTATTATTAAAAGATAATCCTACTACTAATTCTACTAATAATAATGACAATATACAACTACAACTAAAAAAATATAATATAGGCCTACAACACATGAGCTGCTTGGTTCATGAATGTAAATCATTTGACAGCATTCGTTTGCTCTGATTTGCTGAAATTAAAACAGGCATGGGTGCCATCCAATAAGATTGCCGTTTGCGCATTAGTTCCACTTCCACCCACTACCGGAGAAACCGCCATCTCTTCTGCTTGTTCTTAAAAGCTGAATAATACCAGATGAACTCAGTTATTTTGACAGGAAAATACAAACAAGAAATCGTTTACATGTAGCGCGTCGATTTTGCGTGGTATAATGTAACTCTCGCTCTCTTTGCGTGCGTGAGAGAAACGTGCCGGCAAGTCGAGCGCCTTCACACTAGAGTACGGTGCTGGGGGTACGTCACACCATAACCCGTCTGGTCACACACAGAATGATCGCTTGACGGAGTCACGGAGAGCGAAAGTCTCAAGCGCTCAGTCAGGGTTCAGCGAGTGGAAATATATCTATGCTAAACTTACACTTGCATCTACATTTTCATTTGATTTTCCAATTGAATGCACGACAACAAAGCACCGCAACAAGCGCTTCCTTGTGGATGTAATACGCGAATGTAAATTATCAGAGTAAACTCCAAGAAAACCCAGAAGTAAAACAGATAATTTTATAATTAAATATTGCGATACTTTGCGCTACTGTATCGATATAATTGCGGGCGCAAAATATCGCGATACTGAACAGAATCGATTTTTTCCCCCACCACTAGTTGGCTGCAGTTTGACGGTCAGGTTTTGTCAGCTTGTGAAATACAGACGTTTAAATCACTCCCTGACAGACAATAGACAATTTACTCATCATCCACCTTATTCCTGACGAGCTTACTGCGTTTTGAATTATGGGTGACACTTCCGGTTTGGGGAACTTCCATTCAAAAAGGCTGAAACGAGTCATTTCAAATCATAAGGTTTCCCTACAAATAAAGCTGATCCGTCAGTTTGACTGGATGAGTTGGAAATTTCCGCTCATGATTTATTTTCAGACGTTATGAGAATAACGTTACACTTGGTATTTTAACGTGACATGTTATAACAAGAATATCTAACGTTATGGCAAGAACTCTTTTCAGTCGCTGCTTACTTTTCCTCATTATTATTTTCTTTTTTCCCCTTTGTAATCCGCTGTAAAAGTATGAAAAAGGACAATATACTGCACATTTGTGGTCTGTTCTCCCGAATTAATTTATGATATATTCCATTAATAATTCACTGAAATGCACAAAGAATAGGGATGCACCGATCCACATTTTTTCACTTCCGATCCGATCCCGATACCTGAATTTGGATATCGGCCGATACCGATACTTTTCCGATACCAGAGCTGTGTTTGCTTTAATATTATTATTATCATTATTGTTGATTTTAAATGATGCTGAAATAAACTCCTCTCTACAGGCAAGTATGATATGTACGTATGTATGCATGTATGTCAATATATATATATATATATATATATATTAAACAGTAGATAAACAAAAGATAGACAATTAAACAAAGATACACATTATACAGGCCTACAAAGTGCTTTAATTTCAGGAAGGTCTACTAACATTATTCAGGTATGGTCTAAAAATAATTATAATAAAGTAATCAAAAGTAAAATAGCACTGCAAAGTTTATAATAGATAGATTTATGCTTATTAAAGCTAAAGTTATTCATTCAAGAGCTGTGAGTGATTTTCTCTTTGCCTTTTGTTGTTTGATTCTCAGTAATGGAGCAATCGTCAGCATGTTTATTAGACTGCTTCCCTTTTAAGAACGAGTGCACCATATTTTCTCCCAACTATTTCCATAACTACGTCCATTTTAGACAAACTGTTTAAGTGAATCTCCAAGCCGGTCATTTTGACATTTTTGTGTAGGCTACATTTGATCGTTTAGACGTGCATATGAAGCCCAAAGTATAATGTGCTTGTCTCGTTGCGGTCTGTTTCGGAGCGCGCGACGCGGGAACAGCTTCTCTTGCGCAGATTTTTGTGCTTTTAATAGCTTTTTTTATTATTAAAAGCGTCCCGCAATTTAGCAACAGTAGAGACTGCATTTTACAACAATCACCGATCATGCTGATGGGCTGTCGTGTTGTGCGCACTGTGGCACCGCGTGAGAGATCTCTCTCTTTCTCTTCTGGACTGCGAATAGCAAACATGCATCACAGACAAATGGTTTAATTAATACGGCTTTGCAAACATTGCATTTTGCTGTCTTGCTCTGCTGTGGTGTTTCCAGTGTGAAGTATTTCCACCATAGGATTTCCACACAGCGAACATGTTGGCAGCTCAATGCTATCCTGCTAGCTGGCTGCAAACTGCGGAATGGATTTCCTGAGGGGGGTCTCTGTGTCTCATTGAGCCACACCTCCGTTCAGGATATCCATTCCACAGTTTGCAGCCAGCTAGCAGACTAGCCGGCGGGCCGCGGGAATCACTTTTGGAGTCGTTTCAGCAGACTACGTTAAAGCGCAGACATGGCTCATGGATATCGGATATCTCCGCAGGTTGGATCGGGAAAATCCGATACGTGAATTACGCTGGTATCGGTCCCGATACCGATACTGGATCGGATCGGCCCCATCCCTAACAAAGAATCTCTCGTTTTTCTCCTCAAATCCTCACGTCTCTTTCCAGGTTTGTTTTCACAGGTAAATACAATTTATAATTTGTCAAAATGACAGAAATCACTTTGAAATAGTATCACGTAATGCTGAAGTTAAGGAACATTTTTGATTAAGGCAACATATGTTACAATTAGGGATGCACGATATATCGACCACATAGATATCTGCCAATAAATGGTCTTTTTTGACGTTATCGTTATCGGTCCGATAAGAAAATTGGGCCGATATATCAAAGCCGATAGATAGATAATTTACTTCAGTTGAGAGATGCGCGCTGTTCGCCATGATGGTTCTGAATGATTGGATTCACTTCGAAAAGGAAGATGCAGTTCAGTGCAACATGTGCAGCACAAATCTGTCACATAGCTCATTATAATAAAAACAGCAAAAGAATGTTGTGAATTGTTGTTCGCCAGTGTTTCAGCGCGACGAGCGCGTTGTGGCGGAAAGAGCGCGTCTATGGAGTTTAGCCTTTATGACAAGCACAGTCAAGTTCTCTTGAGCATTCGCAGCATTCTGCGCCATTGTAAGTTGTAATATGTTTATTTTGTGTATATATATCGGATTAATCTAATATAGGATGCGTTTGGGTGAGTTAATGAACGATGCAGTAGCGCTTCATTGTACCGGTGATCATCTTTGCTGTGATCGTCTTTGATCATTTTAGCGTTGCGCATCTCAGACAGCAATGCACATTTATAACTATAATTGGGACTGTCATATACATACCATTATAATGAGAACACTATTGTAATAAAACGTTGTGAATTCTCTGTTTAGTTGCCGTTTCAGCGCGTTGTTGTGAGAATAGCGCGTCCAGAACAGGGATTAGCCTGCACATTATGACCAGCACAAGTTCGATTATGCTTTCACGCCATTTTGCGCAGATAAGTTGTAATATAAAGTTGATGTAATATACACTCACCGACCACTTTATTAGGTACACCTGTCCAACTGCTCGTTAACACTTAATTTCTAAGCAGCCAATCACATGGCGGCAACTCAGTGCATTTAGGCATGTAGACATGGTCAAGACAATCTCCTGCAGTTCAAACCGAGCATCAGTATGGGGAAGAAAGGTGATTTGAGTGACTTTGAACGTGGCATGATTGTTGGTGCCAGAAGGGCTGGTCTGAGTATTTCAGAAACTGCTAATCTACTGGGATTTTCACGCACAACCATCTCTAGGGTTTACAGAGAATGGTCCGAAAAAGAAAAAACATCTTGTGAGCGGCAGTTCTGTGGGCGGAAATGCCTTGTTCATGCCAGAGGTCAGAGGAGAATGGCCAGACTGGTTCGAGCTGATAGAAGGGCAACAGTGACTGAAATTACCACTCGTTACAACCGAGGTATGCAGCAAAGCATTTGTGAAGCCACAACACGCACAACCTTGAGGCGGATGGGCTACAACAGCAGAAGACTCCACCGGGTACCACTCATCTCCACTACAAATAGGAAAAAGAGGCTACAATTTGCAAGAGCTCACCAAAATTGAACAGTTGAAGACTGGAAAAATGTTGCCTGGTCTGATGAGTCTCGATTTCTGTTGAGACATTCAGATGTTAGAGTCAGAATTTGGCGTAAACAGAATGAGAACATGGAACCATCATGCCTTGTTACCACTGTGCAGGCTGGTGGTGGTGGTGTAATGGTGTGGGGGGTGTTTTCCTGGCACACTTTAGGCCCCTTAGTGCCAATTGGGCATCGTTTAAATGCCACGGCCTACCTGAGCATTGTTTCTGACCATGTCCATCCCTTTATGGCCACCATGTACCCATCCTCTGATGGCTACTTCCACCATGTCACAAAGCTCTAATCATTTCAAATTGGTTTCTTGAACATGACAATGAGTTCACTGTACTAAAATGGCCTCCACAGTCACCAGATCTCAACCCAATAGAGCATCTTTGGGATGTGGTGGAACGGGAGATTCGCATCATGGATGTGCAGCCGACAAATCTGCGGCAACTGTGTGATGCCATCATGTCAATATGGACCAAACTCCCTGAGGAATGCTTCAAGCACCTTGTTGAATCTATGCCACGAAGAATTGAGGCAGTTCTGAAGGCAAAAGGGGGTCCAACCCGTTACTAGCATGGGGTACCTAATAAAGTGGTCGGTGAGTGTAAATATCTGATTAACCTCACATATGATGCGTTTCGTGGATTTAAACAACCTGCTAGAAAAGTTCTTCAGTTTCCCGGTGCTCGTTCTCTTCAGCTTCAGCCCGTGCAGATTAAACAACAATGCAAAACATTAAAAGCTATGATTGGGACTGTCATACAATTATAATTGTATTCACTATTGTAATACATTTGTAAATTCTTTGGGTTTGCATTCTTCAACAACCGTTGAGTTGATTAACCTTCTAGCAATCAAACCTTCTCTTCAGCTTCAGCGCGCGCAGCTCACACAGCAATGTCATTTGAAACAGTAACTAAGCTATTAAAGATGTTTACTATCAATGTAATATTACAAATGTTTAATTTTTTTCAAAAACATTGCGTTATAATTAATAACTAACATTATTTTGTTCTCGTATTATTTTCATCAATGATATGGTTTGATTAAAATATTTTTTTCTTATTGTCCGTGCGGAGGCGATTCCATTTTATTGATCCATGGCACATGCATTTTGTTTCTTTATATGCAGCCCAATGTAATCCAATGACTTGTTTGCATTATTTATGTAGGCCTATTTTATTTTTTGTTAGGCAATACATTTTTTGATAACACTTTACAATAAGGTCTCATATGTTAATGCATTAAAGGCACACCGCGGAACTTTTGGCCACTGGTGGCGCTCGACCTGTAACTTTCACGTCTAGCGTCCCTAGAGGCCACAAGCTCCGCAGCACTGTCGCAAAAGTAAACAAACAGTCAACCGGTCCGCCCATAGACAGTGGGTCAGCCTCCCGTGTCTTTAGATTGTGTGTGCTTGCAGTGTTTGAGGCGGGCAGCCTTGCCGCGCTCGATTCCCTTATAGCAGTCTGCTGGGAGAGAGCGAGCGGGGCGAGCCCCGTGGGGCTTAGTGCTAACATGTCTGTGAGTGAATGTGGGCGCGGGACGGCGGGCACATTTACTGCACTATAAACACCGTCGGCACCTGAGCTGACTGTAACTTATGTGTTTTGGTTTCGTTTTACAGAAACCGTGGGACATGTTGTGTGTAGTGTTTGTGGGCACTGAGTCGTGGGCACGTTCACTACATTTAATGTACATTTGACATGAGTCGATTTTATTTGTGCGAGCCCTGCACTGTGGCGGGCTGTGTTTGTGTGTAGAAATGAACAATGGGCTGTGGGCATTTTATTACACTCAACACCATCGGCTGTGGCCGGAATACCAGAAAATACTACACTACTTATATGATTTATCTAGGTCACCTTGGAAACGGCATTTGTGTGCAGGCAAGCGTCAGCATCGGTCGGGCACCCCTCCTCCTCCTGTAGCTCACGCCAGCGAGCGAACGCTGGACCAATGGTGATCCTCGTCCTGGCTTTTCATTTGTCACTATGCCTTTTTCTTTTTTTTAGTGTCCTCTGACAAAACCTTTGCCTTCTTCTTTGTAGCTGTTGGTTCGGCCATGTCGAAAACATACAGACGGCAATAAACGCGAGTTGAGCACTCACGTCAGAATCTGAGGAAGTTGTGGGTGGTGGGGGAAGTGACGTATGCCGTAAAGCGGTTGAATTTTGTAGTTCTTTTTGTGCTCGGGTTCCTACCCGAAACCCCAAGTTACATAGTGCTAGTAAAAGCGATACAGACACCTTCAGGCTACGGCAGACGTGTCATTCAACCTATTGTAAGTCGATGTACCATCTCAATGGGTTTTGGTAATATATTATAAAGGTTGAAAAGTTCCACAGTGTGCCTTTAACTAACAGAGAGCAAAAGCCTTTGTTTTATAAAATTGTTGGGTCATGCTAACTAATGCTAACAAAATTAAACCTTATTATAAAGTACCATTTTTTAATAAAGAAAGTTGTCCATATGAGTGTAAAATTAATTTTAAAAGATAAGGAATCTTACACTGGTTCAATCTAGGCTATACTGTATTGTATAGGTTTGATTTATGTTAAAAGTGTTTGAGACAAGGCTTTTAATGGTGAGCCTTTTGTAATACAGGCTATCAAAGTATATTAAAAATTTAATTTAGATTTATCGGCCAATATATCGGTTTTCGGCTTTCAAATGTAAAGAATTATCGGTATCAGCCAAAATGTTCATATCGGTGCATCCCTAGTTCCAATACATATGACTACAGTGATATCTAACCTGCCCGTTATTGTTGTGGAAAGAATCGCGTTTTTGGGGTTATTCATGGTCTGTTGAAAATACCTTGTTGATGCTTTTAAACTTTTAAATTTCCTTTTAATGTTCGATTGTTGAAGGGTGAGTAGATTAATGTCATCTCGTTGTGACACTTTTTTTTTTAACGTATTGGGTTTATAGAGCGAGCCTTTTCACTGATTGTTTACAGCTTAGCGGAAGTTACACCCATAATTTGCGCAAAGCGTCATGGGGCGTAGGAATAAGGTGGATAGGGCCTCATGATTGCATGAGAAGCTCACATTTATATCAATATCAAGTCAGTAAATAGATGTGTGCGTCACCTAATGTCAGCGTCAAGCTGAATTACATCTTCTCCATCGTTTGAAATATTTTCCACTCCAACCACCTTCACCGGCTGTAAAATGAAGAAAGGTCAAGTTGTAGAAGATAAAAATAATAAAGCTATTGATTTATTACCCGCAGTTATAAATCAATAGCTATTTTTAACATCAGAATTATGTATGAAGGTAATGTGATGCCTTAAAGAATTGCTCAGGCTAAGATTTGTGAAAGTGTACATAAGATTAAAAGCGTTAATTAAATTTGCATTCGCAAGACAAGATTTGTAAAGGTGTAAATTGGTGCCTTTCAAGTGTAAGAAAATATTTGCAGCATTTTACTGTTATTCGTAAGTGTAATTGACATATTGTGAAACTGCAGCTCATGCGAACGCCAAATAAATATGATCTGTATTCCTCTGACTTACACTTACACTTTTTGGCACGGTTTTTACGCACAAATTTATTGTGTAGCGGTGTGTGCATGTGCATGTGTGTGTGTGTGTGTATGGTGTTTTCATGTATGACCTTGACACCAAAGTCTACGTTGGTGAATCTTAAACCCGTTAGAAAGTCGCTGCTGTCGCGGATGCATGGGGTTTCGGGCTTCCATCATCATCTCCTTCAAATATGCAGCAATGCGTGGCCAGGTCTTCTGGATAGCCTTGAGAAATAGACAGGAAGAGAAAGACAGTGTCATATTTTTATTTGAAATTAAAGTCACCATGAAATAGAAAATGGACTATTCTTATTTTTAATAGAATATTGTAGTATTTATTGTAAATAGCTCATCCGTGCACATCTTTCTGTTTAAATTCATGTGCCCTCATTCATATTCAAAACAGCTTCCCCTACCTCTTTCATTCACATCTCATCTCTTCTCTGATGATGCGTTTACTGGCGTCAGGGCGCCCTACATTTTTTATTGTTCGAGAAGCCGTTTCTCTTGATATAAATCACAATTAGTGGTGGGACAAATAGTGTGATATGAGAATATATACACTGGTGCCAAATATTTATATTTTAATTAATAAAATAAGGTGCTCTAAATAGATTTCCCTGCTCCCAGCTTCACTACTTCATGTCTCCTCGAGGTGGCGCTCAACACATGAATAAGGGAAACAGGAACATAAGTAAGAACTAGCCTAAGAAAAATACAGCCGTGTGAGTAAATTAATAGATGCCCAGTAGGGCTTTGACTCCGAACTTCGTTATTCGAATATAATTCGAATATTTAAAAAAATAATGATATGCGAGCGAATACGCCTGGTGAAGTTGTGAATCGCGAGCTCATTAGCAAGGCAATTATTGGTCATCTGGGCTCCTGTAGGTGACGTTAGCACCTATTTTGTATATCAAAACAATGACCGTGCCAACGCCTACAACAACAACGCCTGAGGAGGAGTTCGAAATCTACACTCCTGACAATTAGAAAAGCAACGTGTGGCGCTACTTACATTTTACCAGGTATTCGTTCACTGTTAACATTCTTCTGTGAACGGTAACCCCCGGCTTCTTTAATCATTTTGACATCGATGAGCTAGACCGCTGAACTTTTAGTCATCATGAAAACAAACAGAGCGGTGCGTAATGGAATGCATCAGAGCAGCATCAAGAATATCAAATAGATTGTGGAGAATCTCTTATTTGCATCTTAAGTTTATTGGCAATAATAATGACAGGTTTGCAAAAAGTGTAGAACTCGGTGAGCTCGCGCAAAACACATCTTCAGCACAGGAACTCATTTAAACGCATCTGATTGGCCGATGCGTTCAACAGACATGTCCGTGATTGGCTACAATGCTCAACGCTGCAAAAGCAGCACGTTGCAAGTACCTTTAATGCAGAGGTAAAAATATAAATAAAACTGTAATAGCCTATGCACTACTTTTCATGATTAGGTAAACGCGGCAGCTGTAATCTTATCCACATTTGTTTTTCTGATTAATTGTTTTGCTCTATGAGAAAGACAAAGGTAACAAAATATTCGGGGCTTTACTTAAAACATTGGGGGCTTAAGCCTTGTTTATACTCGACGCGTCCGCAAGAGCGCGAAGGTGCGCACGGCAAAATGACGCAATTGCGGTGTGGGCGGTCGTGCGCGTTGGGTGCGCAAGACCCCATTTCGCCTGGCGGTGTGCACGGCACTTTTTGTAACATCGCGCGCGGCGCTGCATCCGAAGATGAACGACTTCGAGCCGAATCAGGCCGAACTGGTGCGTCTGTACCAGCATGTTTATGATCCTTCTATACACAGAGACATTTGCATTGATGGGCGACCATAAAAGCCTCTCATTTTGTGAATAGGAACACATTTGCATTAAGCACCCAGTTTGCACTTGTCTAAAGTAACTGCTTACATTTATAAAATAAGCCTACAATAGCAGAAGTAAGCCCTGCTGATGAAATTAAAGGGGGGGTGAAACACTCAGTTTCACTCAATCTCATGTTAATCTTGAGTACCTATAGAGTAGTATTGCATCCTTCATATCTCCAAAAAGTCTTTAGTTTTATTATATTTATAAAAGAAAGATAGGCTGTACCGAGTCTTTCCGGAAAAACCCGAGCGGGTGGAGGCGTGCCGTGTGGGCGGAGCTAAATAATCACGACACGAGCGCGCGAAGCTTTTGCGTTGAGAGCGTCTGGAAGCTGTGAGTGACATCCGAAATAAACCATGGCTAACAATCAGATAGTAATCCCATGCAGAACAAGGATCTAAACAATACTAAGGGCTCGTTCATACAGAACGCGTTTTTGCTCACAAAAACGTGAGATGGGCAGTGAAATGGGTGAAAACCATAAGGTCTCGAGCGTTTAAAAAAAAAATAGAAATGATTTGAACTTGAGCGCAGTGTTTTTAGGACACCATGTCATGCGCGAGTTTTATAACATTTGTGTGTTGTAAACAGACAGACTCGTGGTTTATGAGGACATGATTTATTTTTACAATAAACAAACTGACACCTACAGTGGCCAGCTAAACAAATGTATTTAAACACACACACACCATACATCGCATGCTCCATAGATATACATTAACTGTATGTGCTCATGTTGTTTACTTGCTGTGCTTACACGCCGATAGTTAACAACTCACAGACATTTTAAGCAGTTTTACTCACCGCCTGCGGTTCCAACGCACGACCGTGAACCTTTATCGTTGGGACTGCTCCATCTTTAAGTATTAGGCGATCTGCAAATCCGGCGTTGAACTGGGCCTTGTTTATAAAACTATTACCGTCGAAATGAAGGGAACAAACAAAAACACTTGCACAACTCCGTTGCTGCTCTGGAAAAACAAAATCCATCCACAGGTCCCTTAACGCTGGGTTCTTTAGAAATTTGTGCAGTGTTGTCTTGCCCTGGCAACCAAAAACACACTTTTTCGGTGCCATTTTTTTAATTGCAGCGCAGCCGACCGAGCCCAGCGCTCTGATGGGCATAGGCATACTCTCGCACGCACTAGGCTACAGATGCGCGCGCGCCCTTCCGGGAGAAGTGCCCTTAAGACCCGTATAAGGAAATTCCGCCCACTCTGACGTCACACACGCCCGTATTCGAAAAAAACTTTCCGAAACTTGTGACAACCCGGAAGGAGTATTTTTGGAACAGAATTACTCCATCAAACTTACAACTTCATTTTTGAAACTTTGTCCATGTTTAGCATGGGAATCCAACTCTTTAACAGTGTAAAAAACTCACTATGCATGAAACAGCATTTCACCCCCCCTTTAAGGTTTAAACACTCTTCAATAAGGCTTCAGTTGTTTAACGAGTTTGTACAAGAAAGTACAATACACCTACTGCATTTATTACTCTTTTAATATGAATCAGCTACTAATAAATGGCAAACTACTTGTTCACTGCTGATTCCTGGTGGTTTAGCGGAGAATTACTCCGAGTCGCCCCCTGTCGTTTCACAGAATAGCACAACGGCGAGCGCGTCAAGTATAAACGCCTCGTCCGTTTGGAGAGGTGCGCGCGCAGTCAGCGGAGACTCGCGCTCGTGCGGACGCGTCGAGTATAAACAAGGCTTTAAGCCCCCTTAGCCCAGCCCTAGCGCCGCGGCATTTAATGGTCAAAATATTAATTAATATTCGAATATTAATATTAATAAACAAACGAACTTCGAATATGATTTTTGGGCTAAAGTCAAAGCCCTAATGCCCAGCCACATTTAAACCCAAAGTCTGGGAAACCTGCACTTAACCCTTTCTCAGGCATTTTGTTTTCATAGTTAGACAGATATCATGATGTATAATTATATTAAATATATTGATTAGCGCAAAATTGCTGTATTGTGATATCGGTATTGTGAGCCATGTATTGTGTATTGTATCGTGAGGTAGCCGGTGATTCCCACTAACGTGACGACACTAACGTGAGGTATGGATCTCAATCACACTGTTGCCAGGACCCGCCCTGCTCTGCGTCTGATAGGCTCGTGACGTTAGTTAGAGCTGCACTCCTCTCATATGATTGGTAGGTGAAATCAATTGACTCGAAAATATTAAACCGCATTCAAGTTCCCAGTTTCAAATGTAGCCGCGCGGTATGCGCGCTCATAATGGAGGAAGTGACGCGCTCGTTTTTTCCAAGCGCGTCCGCGCCGAAAGTGCCTCCGACTGTAATTTGCAGCCCGATTAATAAATTTTGGCTGCGCCAGAGGCCGGACCTGCCCTCAAGCCGGAATACTTTAAGCCCTGGTCTCAGCTGGAATAACTGCCAGCGTAAAATGTCTGTGAATCAACGATAAAGTCAGACCTCAATATTAGCAGGGGTGATAGTAGAAAAAAATCCTGAGCCTGAACTTTTTTCCCTGGGAGGTAAGCGGGCCCCTAAGCCAAGATATATGCCCTGATCAACATAATTGTCAAGCGGGATCCAGGGGTGTGCTCCCCTGCGAGAACATTTTGATAAATACCGGTAGTCTCTTAAATGATAGATTCTGGTGACTTTTATATAAATGAACATCATTCAGACATGAGATGAACAAACCCAATACCAGCCTATATTACAGTAGCATCTTTGTGTAAAGCACCAGAGCTCCTGGGACCCTGGCCTGGTAGGCCTGTTCATTAATGCATCCCTGCTTTTAACTAGTCACTTACCTGCATACTTATTGCTTGTATAGCATACTAAGACTACAGATACTACAGCCATACCAAGAAAGGTCAGTGGGTGGCAATTACAATACTCCAAAGTAAACTAGGAATTGATTAGTAGCCTAACCATTGACTTAAGATAGTGCTACTTAATTTATTATTCCAATATTAAATATGATACTAAATCACACCAAAAAAAGGACTTTTGTGATGTGCTGTGCTGTCTTTGCATTTGAACATTAAACATTATAAACAGGACACGCTGAATAAACGTTAGCCAATACAAACATATTTTTAGAAAATAGTTGACAATGAATAGACAGGAGTCCTGTCACATGACCAATGATAGCAAAACGAATCACTTATTCTAAAAAGAATATATCAAGTAAGTTATAAGTTTAGATGAATCCGAAATATGGGGCTGTGTTAATAGTACAACGTTCGTCATTTAACGAATTTTAAAAACACGGATGGATGAAATTTTGACAAAAAAAAAAAACACAACAAAGAACAAAATTTAAACTTAGCCCGTCAATTTACAATTATCTTCTCTCTCTGTGCGCGCGTCAGTGTTTGTGATAGAGAGCTCGCGCTGCACTGATACACTTTTTAATCCATAAGTAATCAATGCGCTAGTTTTCATACAAAATAATTATGTAACATAATTAGGTACTTTACTTATTATTAACACAAAAACGTAATGCAGGCTACGTTTCTCAACACTGAATGAATAAATAAATATAACGCCGGTTTCTCCAAACTCGCGTTTATCAGTAGGCTAGCCTATCCACAAATCACAGAACTTTCATAATCACTAAGACAAAGCGATTTTAATTTTATTTAGATTTATTGTTCATCAATACTTAAGCATTTTATAATTTGCGTGGCTGAATGATGTTTTCCTCTTATCTGAGTGACCATGAATGACGGAGTATTTTAAAATAATCCATGCGATCACTCCCGTGTGATAATCGAATCCAGATTAAGTTAACTAAAAAACACTATTTCAACTTTCCATATCCACAACAGCCCGTTTACATTCAGGAGTCAGAAGAACCGTGACTACTGTCCTCGCTTATGAACTCAGTCAGACGGCGCGCGCGGGAGTGGAAGCGGGATCCTTCTGTCGATTTTCAGTCTCTTTTTAATGATAGGCCTTACGCATCTGTCAATCATCTCCGCTTGCTATTTGGGGAATGAACCCAGCGCTATGATTGGTCGAACTCCGCTTCTTTTGCTTGATTTGAGGACTGCCCGTGCACAGAAGCGTCACCAGATTTTTGCGTAGTTTAAAAAAGAATTTTTAGAGAGACAAATCGTACCAGCGTACTTTGAGGTCAAAAATCGTATCCGCTACGCAAAATGCGTACAGGTTGGCAGGTCTGGGTCAGATTACGCGAACCTGATTTTTTTTTCTCGCAGACACGTCTGTACGCCGGGAATCCGGCGTGGCGCCGGAGCGCTATCAGGCCTGTATTAGTGTTCTAATGATACGCCACAGCACTGATATAGTCAAACTACTACTGAAACCTGGAGGATGAATGGTGTCAGGAAGGGATATATCTCGATCTGCTCCTCCTTTCATCTATGTTATATTATAGTATTTTGGTGCTTATTGTGTAATGTACTTGGAGATCTATTTGTTTTTTTGCTTTAGACGCTAGAGTTGCAAAGAGACATTAAAGATTAAATCTCCTGGAAAAGCATGTATAGCAACTGATCTAATAATTGAAAGGCAAGAAACATATGTTGGTTGAACTAGTGTTTGGTTGAGAATGGATGTGTAATAATAGTATATAAAGCTTTTGTTCAGCAGGTGTGTGTGTGTGGTCACAGGGAGCTGTTGTGACGTGAGGGAGGGGTCATTCTAGTGCTGGGGGGTATACCGGTTCATACCGAATACTAGTGTTTATTTTTGTTATGATATGAATTTTTAATATACCGCAATACCAGTGTATGACGCTTTAATGAGGATCGGAACGCGGCGCGACACCGTTTGAGAGGGTCCCTTTCACTCTGTGGTGATGCATGTGTTACTAAGCGTGACTGAAGATGGAGAGGTTAAACTATAATTGATAGCTGTCAAATTATATTACAGTGTTTCCCATACATTGGTTCACAATATCAACACAGCCTTTTGGAAAATCTATTTGTGGTTGGCATTGACATGTGGTTGGGGATATTCAAATTAAATGACCCATCATACCACTGATCAGCTCTACCAAACTTGGATGTAGGGATGCAACGATTACAGATTTTGTAAGTACGATTATTGTCTGAGAAATAACCACGATTTAACGATTATCACGATTATTATGCATCAATTAATTTCACAACACTACTAATGTATAATATCACATGAACACTCAACACTAGATTTTAATGTGTTATTTATTGCTGCCACAACGCAGTACAAAATTAGAAAATGACAAACAATAATCAATCTCTTCCTTTGGAATTAAAGAGAAGTGCTTTGTTAACATCCAGCATTTTTATTTTAAAAATAACAAATTAAGTCAAAGGCTGCAGGGCTCTTTGATTGAAATAGATCACAAAATTATTAAGTGTTTAGTTTGTTCTAAATTTATTTTCAACCTGAGGTAGAAAACTTGAAAACAATATCTTGTTGGTATTTGACATAAAAACATAAAATTATACTATAAAGGGATAATAAATCCCAATGAAAATAATAATAAACAAAGTATTTGTCTCTATTGAATTAAATGCAAGCTAAATATTAACTAGGCCTATGCATTTCTTTTAAAAGAAAACAAATATAGTCCAAATGTTATCCACCAATATTATTGTACTTATTTTAATACTTTTTAAATTATTAATCCAAATTTTACATGTGCCTTTAGAAAATCATCTAGCCTATTATAATCTCATTATTTTGGTTTGTTTGTTTGAAGTTTAAGTAAAAATTATAGAAAGAAACTGAGAACATCTCTCATGCAGTGTTATTAATAACTGAAATGCAGTTAATTGGTAGTCCTAGAAGTCTACACGGCCCTGATCTTATGTTAGTTAGTGTTTTACACCGGGCATATTAAAACTACAAAGCCTAACATTTAGGCTACTCAACACAGACAGGAGAAAGCAATAGGATATTAAGTTAAATGTTCACTGACTGAAACTATTGAGAGCACGTCACATTCTGTTTTCCACAGACTTACAGAACCAAAACATCCCGCTGTTTTTTTGTTGTTGGTTTTTTTACGTTGCACTGGGAAAAGGAGAACGCGGCATTCAGCTTTCAAAGCGCTAGAGCGGTTGCGCTCCGGAGGCGTTTGTCGTTGCTCTGTTGGTTCTTGTCACTTCACCCACGGTACGCTTGCGGCATTCTGAAAAGTTGAGATCCTTTTATCTCGATGCAGTGCGGACGCGCTTGGAAAAAACGAGCGCGTCGCTTCCATTATGAGCGCACATACCGCATACATTTGAAATGAACTTGAGCGCGCAAAAGACGCGATCTGTGAACAGGCCCTTAAGCGTTTTTTCGGTGGAAATAGAGCGCTGCTGCTTAGTCCCTCTGCCATAGCGGTTGACGAGCACGGCACTTTAAGCTGGTGCACCGCTGGTGTAACTTTGTTTGCGTTTTGTGTTAGTTGCAAAAGTTCCGTTCCGTGCAGAACACTCGGTGTAGCATAGTCTTTACGATTAATCACGGTAACGTAATTACCGTGACGTTTTAAAGCGCGGTTAATTGTGAAATCCGGTAATCGCTGCATCCCTACTTGGATGTCTTTTCCAGTAATAAACAAACACTGTTAAGTTGTTTTGATTGATACTGTGAAGCAGCTTTGATACAATCTGTATTGTGAAAAGCGCTATATAAATATATTTGACTTGACATCGTTGAATAAACATGAGCACTGCACGTTTCAAAGTCAAAACGCGGCGCGGGTGTTTTTATATGAATGTATCTGAAATGAACTAACGGTCTTTAGAAAAATTTCTGTTATTAACCCTCATGTGGTGTTCAAAACCCTATAACACCTGTGGTGTTCCCGGTCAAAAATGACCGGGCCATAAAAAAAACCTTATAAATCACTCATTATACCATATTTTCACCCAATCTTGGATTCAATCTTTTTGTCAACATGTTCTCTTTCAATTAGGACTGGTTTTATATTTTGATTTGCATCTGAATAATCATAGGCCTCATTTATTTGAGAGTAGGCATTTCATTTTTTGAGTAATTTTTTTTACAATTTTTGAATAATTTTGGAAATATTAAATAAAATCTGAAGAAAATTGGTATTGTTGATCACACTAGTCAACTTAACATTTTCACCAGGAATTTTGTTTTGAAACTTTTGTTTTGTAAAAAATATGGCACATAGTCACACTTGTGGTGTTCCCGGTCAAAAATGACCGGCCTATAAAAAATAGCTTATAAGTCACTCATTATACCATATTTTCACCCAATCTTTGATTCAATCTTTTTGTCAACTTGTTCTCTTTCAATTAGGACTGGTTTTATATTTCTGTTTGCATCTGATTAATCGTGGGCCTCATTTGTCTGAGAGTAGGCATCTCATTTTTTGAGTAAAAAACAAATAATTTATGAGTAAATTTGGAAATATGAAAAAAAAAAATGAAAAAAATGGCTACTGTTGATCACACTTGTCTACTCTAATGTTTCACCAGGAATTTTGTTTTGAAACTTTTGTTTTGTAAAAAATATGACACATAGTCACACTTGTGGTGTTCCCGGTCAAAAATGACCGGCCTATAAAAAATAGCTTATAAGTCACTCATTATACCATATTTTCACCCAATCTTGGATTCAATCTTTTTGGCAACTTGTTCTCTTTCAATTAGGACTGGTTTTATATTTCTGTTTGCATCTGAATAATCGTGGGCCTCATTCATCTGAGAGTAGGCATGGTCAAAAATGGTCACAATGGCCGACCATTGAAAGTGAATGGGAGAGACTGAAAATAACAGAACAATTTAGTTTTCAGGAGCATGTTCATTATTTTCATGTACACATATGAGCATGTGTGCTTGCAAACATCGAGCCCTTGGACCTGTGCATGTATCGATACATTTATACACACGCTACCCAGACACACACATGTTAAAACACACAAACTTTTTAAAATATTACACACATTCTTTTCCACAGAGAGAAATTTGATCCTACCCTAACCTGCATCTAATATACATTTATCCATCTGACATTACCACACACACACACACACACACACACACACACAGGCCATGATCAGATTTGTGACTCAGAAACTAGTGAGGAGGAGGAAATTCAGGATGCATCTTGCAGTGAAGATGTTTCTGAAGAGGAAGGCACCACTGAATCGGCTACGGAGCTTGAAACAACTGATGAGGAGCAGTCCTCCAGTGATGAGGGCCCAGCTGAGGTTACCGTTTCATTCTGGTCAAAAGATGGAACTTTGTCCTGGCCTTCATCCCCACCTATGAGGCAAGGCAGGTTTTCTTCTGAAGGCCTTCCTCTTCAGAAACATCTTCACTGCAAGATGCATCCTGCATGTCCTCCTCCTCACTAGTTTCTGAGTCAAAAATCTGATGAATAACATCATGTGCAGAGCTGTTTTACCATTGTGCTGCCACAAATGAATGACAAGCAAGGTGCTGTGAGGCATTTTATATATGCCTGTGCTATCACATGATGTATATTTGTAAATATTGTCTAGTTCTGTGTGAGAACCTCACAGTTCCAAAACAAAATGTCATAATATTTTGTCTGGAAGCTGTGATGAAACAAGACCATGAAAGAAAGATTATTTTGAAGCCGGGTCACTGCAGTCACGGCCAGTTTGTGTGTGTGTGTGTGTGTGTGTGTGGTAATGTCAGATGGATAAATGTATATTAGTTGCAGGTTAGGGTAGGATCAAATTTCTCTCTGTGGAAAAGAATGTGTGTAATACTCAAAAAAGTTTGTGTGTTTTGACGTGTGTGTGTCTGGGTAGCGTGTGTATAAATGTATCGATACATGCACAGGTCCAAGGGCTCAATGTTTGCAAGCACACATGCTCATATGTGTACATGAAAATAATGAAAATGCTCCTGAAAACTAAATTGTTCTGTTATTTTCAGTCTCTCCCATTCACTTTCAATGGTCGGCCATTGTGACCATTTTTGACCATGCCTACTCTCAGATAAATGAGGCCCACGATTAATCAGATGCAAACAGAAATATAAAACCAGTCCTAATTGAAAGAGAACAAGTTGACAAAAAGATTGAATCCAAGATTGGGTGAAAATATGGTATTATGAGTGATTTATAAGCTATTTTTTATAGGCCGGTCATTTTTGACCGGGAACACCACAAGTGTGACTATGTGCCATATTTTTTACAAAACAAAAGTTTTAAAATAAAATTTCCTGGTGAAACATTAGAGTAGACTAGTGTGATTAACAGTAGCCATTTTTTTTCATATTTTTTTTTCATATTTCCAAATTTACTCATAAATTATTTGTTTTTTACTCAAAAAATTAGATGCCCACTCTCAGATAAATGAGGCCCACGATTAATCAGATGCAAACAGAAATATAAAACCAGTCCTAATTGAAAGAGAACAAGTTGACAAAAAGATTGAATCCAAGATTGGGTGAAAATATGGTATAATGAATGATTTATAAGCTATTTTTTATAGGCCGGTCATTTTTGACCGGGAACACCACAAGTGTGACTATGTGCCATATTTTTTACAAAACAAAAGTTTCAAAACAAAATTCCTGGTGAAACATTAGAGTAGACTAGTGTGATCAACCGTAGCCATTTTTTTCATATTTTTTTTTCATATTTCCAAATTTACTCATAAATTATTTGTTTTTTACTCAAAAAATGAGATGCCTACTCTCAGACAAATGAGGCCCACGATTAATCAGATTCAAACAGAAATATAAAACCAGTCCTAATTGAAAGAGAACAAGTTGACAAAAAGATTGAATCCAAGATTGGGTGAAAATATGGTATAATGAGTGACTTATAAGCTATTTTTTATAGGCCGGTCATTTTTGACCGGGAACACCACAAGTGTAACAAGGTAACAATACTCCCACAAAAAAATAAGAAAATTTTCAAAAAAACACTGAGATTTAGTTATACCGTTTGGGAACAAAGTCACTAAGTTTGTCCAAAGCGACAACATTAACTAGAATTTTCGGGAAAAAGAAAATCTTCTCCGGGTCAAATTGACCCGAACACCACATGAGGGTTAAGATTGAATCTTTATCTTTCCTGATAAAGCAGCGTTTATGTGCGTTGCGCTGCTTTGTGTACAGGCGTTACCGGGGAAACCTGCTTTGTGTACAGGCGTTACCGGGGAAACCTGCTTTGTGTACAGGCGTTACCGGGGAAACCGCTGTTTCTGCCGCTCCTACACAGGGTTCCTACAGGTTTCTTCAAGTTAAATTCAAGTCTTTTAAAGACCTTTTTAAGACCATTTATATAAAAAATTAATACCTATTCACATCCCTACCAGCAAAGAAAAACAAAATCCTTCAACTTGTTCATTTATTTTTCAAATGTGGAATGGGTAAAAGATGATAAGCAAAGCAGGTGTGAAAAATAAAAACATTTCAGTAGGCCACAAGAAAGTTTGCCGAACAATGTTAAGTTGTGTTTTAACATTAGCTAGCTACTTATTACATGCTGGGAATATGGGGAACTGAGAGACCCCTGAACAATAAACATCGAAAATCATAATAATTGTGGTTGACAAATGAAACTTTTGAGGAAAAATACAATACGGAGAAGTTACATACAGTCTTTTGACTAAAAATATGACAAACTAATTTTAGTCATTTTAGTCATCTGAATTGTTTTTTTTTTATTCTAGTTTTAGTTAATGAAATACAATAAGATTTTAGATTTTAGTTTTTTTTTTAGATTTTCGAAATCTACTGTAAACTAAATCTACAGTAGATTTAGTCGACTAAAATATAATGGGTAAATTGTAATGTGTTAATTTAGAATCTCTAAAATTTCCAAACCCATATACTCCCAGAGAAAACATATATTAACCTATTAATATGAATGATTTTTAAGTTTCAACATGCAATACAGATACATATCTGCCAACCTAGAAGAAATTTTATGAGTACAACCGCAGTCCGTCATTTAACGAATTTTAAAAACACGAATGGATAATACAAAAAGCTTTGACATTGTGACAAAAAACACAAGCAAGAACTTTGCCTGTCAATTTTTATTTTATAAATATCTTCTCTCTCTGTGTGCGCGAGTCTGTGTTTGTGAGAGAGCTCGCGCAGCACTGATAGATGATAGGCTATCATACAACGGTAATTTTTAATCCATAAATTCGCCAACTAACTCGCTAGTTTTACCGCGGGATGGCGGGTGTTCATTTCATAAACTGTGGACAATGGTAGCTTATTTAATGTAGCCTATAAATGAATGTATATGTCCAAAAAACGGATAATATCATCATACTTGTAGTGCTATCGTCGAGTAATAATCTGTTTGGTTGTAAAATGTATTACCTGAATGAAATGAACTAGAATGTATCGTCCTGTGGAATCATTCATTCACAGACATTATACGTTCAACTAGATCTTCATCGCTGGCAAAAATATGATGCATTTGCAGATTTGCTTTCACTAGACTAAACTGTAGGTCCACGGCCACTTCATCCAACGCTCTTGATGTTCTTAAATCTTCCTGCTACGACTCCGTGTCGAGTGTGAATTGAAAGCGCTTCAGACAATTCAGTGCGGGGGGGTTCAGGAGGGGGTTTCATCCATGTTAGTGGCACCTTGTGTCCCTGACAGGAAAATACCCTGCTGCACGATCTGTGACAGTAGGCGCGCCGTCAATTATGTCACATTGGAATTGTGCGAAAATATAACGATATTCGAATAAGCAATTTTATGATCGAATTTCGAACGCAGTTCGACTATTCGAAGATCGCGACTCATCCCTATCGGAATGTTACGAAATTTGGTGACTTTTCTGGCATTAGATATGTGAACACACAAAAAATTTGAGTTCATGATCCGAGCATGCTAAGTGGTCGTAAAAAAATAGTGACGATTTTGGTCTTCGGTCAAAAATGACCCCCATAGGAAATGAATGGGAAATTGACAAAAACACTAATTATCTACAAATCGGCCACGATGAAGAAAAAAGTGCTCAGCAATGAAGGGGTGAAACTCTAAAACATCAAGAGTGAAAAACATAACATAATTAATAATCATAATTAATATATATATATATATATATATATATACACTCACCGGCCACTTTATTAGGTACCCCATGCTAGTAACGGGTTGGACCCCCTTTTGCCTTCAGAACTGCCTCAATTCTTCGTGGCATAGATTCAACAAGGTGCTGGAAGCATTCCTCAGGGAGTTTGGTCCATATTGACATGATGGCATCACACAGTTGCCGCAGATTTGTCGGCTGCACATCCATGATGCGAATCTCCCGTTCCACCACATCCCAAAGATGCTCTATTGGGTTGAGATCTGGTGACTGTGGAGGCCATTTTAGTACAGTGAACTCATTGTCATGTTCAAGAAACCAATTTGAAATGATTAGAGCTTTGTGACATGGTGGAAGTAGCCATCAGAGGATGGGTACATGGTGGCCATAAAGGGATGGACATGGTCAGAAACAATGCTCAGGTAGGCCGTGGCATTTAAACGATGCCCAATTGGCACTAAGGGGCCTAAAGTGTGCCAGGAAAACACCCCCCACACCATTACACCACCACCACCAGCCTGCACAGTGGTAACAAGGCATGATGGTTCCATGTTCTCATTCTGTTTACGCCAAATTCTGACTCTAACATCTGAATGTCTCAACAGAAATCGAGACTCATCAGACCAGGCAACATTTTTCCAGTCTTCAACTGTTCAATTTTGGTGAGCTCTTGCAAATTGTAGCCTCTTTTTCCTATTTGTAGTGGAGATGAGTGGTACCCGGTGGAGTCTTCTGCTGTTGTAGCCCATCCGCCTCAAGGTTGTGCGTGTTGTGGCTTCACAAATGCTTTGCTGCATACCTCGGTTGTAACGAGTGGTTATTTCAGTCACTGTTGCCCTTCTATCAGCTCGAACCAGTCTGGCCATTCTCCTCTGACCTCTGGCATCAACAAGGCATTTCCGCCCACAGAACTGCCGCTCACTGGATGTTTTTTCTTTTTCGGACCATTCTCTGTAAACCCTAGAGATGGTTGTGCGTGAAAATCCCAGTAGATTAGCAGTTTCTGAAATACTCAGACCAGCCCTTCTGGCACCAACAATCATGCCACGTTCAAAGTCACTCAAATCACCTTTCTTCCCCATACTGATGCTCGGTTTGAACTGCAGGAGATTGTCTTGACCATGTCTACATGCCTAAATGCACTGAGTTGCCGCCATGTGATTGGCTGCTTAGAAATTAAGTGTTAACGAGCAGTTGGACAGGTGTACCTAATAAAGTGGCCGGTGAGTGTATATATATATATATATATATATATATATATATATAATTAATATAATAATTATTAAAATTATTAAAATAATAATTATTAATAAAATGTTATAAACCTTGGCAAAAAGTATTATTTGAGAATTTCTAAAAAAATACATTCAATCCACATCTTAAAAGTAAGTAATTTGGTCCAAAAACAACTAGAATTCACAAGCATCTCCATTTAGAGCTATACAGGCATCTAGTGGTAAACCCATGCAATAACATGATTTATTTAATTTTATGTTTAATAAATTGATTTATTTTTTATTTTTTTCTGAAAGCCTAGTCTCTATTTTAACCGAAAATACTGCATATAGAAGAAAAATAAATAAAAAATAAAAATAAAATAAAAAATTCATTATTTTCAATGGCAAAAAATTTACCATAAATATTGCATAAATATTAATAAGTACAATCAAATTGTCTCAAAATACTAAATTAAAAAGTATAAATATTATAGAACAAAATTAAATTGCATTGGTTTTATTGGGATGGAGGAAGTTTCATTTTTAGGTGTCCGGTCACTTCTGACCAGGAAGGCCCAGGATGTGACTCCGAAACGAAGACCGTCTGAGGGTTAATTTTATTATAGAAATGGCTGGCAACTCAGCGAGATGGTAAAAAAGAACCAACCAATAACATCTTTATAGCAATAATAAATGATAGGCCTACGTGCATTTCTCCAGTACCTCCAGTTAAATAAATATGCGACCACCCGCTCTATCAACCCTAAATTGGCATGTACTGAGATGAATTTACTGAAACTGAACTCACGTCACACATCTCCTGACTTCGTTAAAGAGGCACTCTCGACCGGATTTTATCCAAACTTCGAAAAGCTTTTCAAGTTGGCTCTAACATTACCGGTGGGGACCGCAACATGCGAGAGATCTTTTTCAGCTATGCGACGCGTAAAGAATTGGATGCGTTCAACAATGGGACAGGAGAGACTTCCATCCTTCAGTCTGCTGCATATTGAGAGTGACATATCCACAAAACTAAATAACGAGGACATCATCAACGCATATGATGCCAGGTCTAAACGCAGGATTTTGCTGCATTAGGTAACGCAGTGTTTATTTATATTGGCTGATTATTATTTATTATTTAGTACTGATTGCTTTTTTGCTAAAATTAACAGTTTGTAAACGTAGTCGCGTTCATAACAAAGTTAACGGGAGCGTTTATACTGGGACGTTTAAGTTGTTGCTAGGCGACACGTCGATTAAAACTACAAAAATCGATTTAAATGCATCAAGGGGAAGCGCACACCTTAGCCTTGCCCTGGAGTGGGTTCACCCTCCGCCTGTGATGACCAGAGACTGAGCCATGACCAGAACCTGAGCCATGACTGAGCGAGAGCGATGTCCAGAGCCAGCGCCAGAGCGATGTCCAGAGAAGAGCCTGAAAACACAGGAGAAATAATCAGAGAATATGATCACTTTGAGCTAATTATATTAGTTATATCTATAAAACCTTGTCCTTAAAACAACCCTTAACGTTCGTTTTCAAAACTGTGCAACTCACCGAGTGGTCAGTGCAGGGGCGGCCTTACCTATGTTTCACCCGTTTTAATTGAAACAGGCCCCGCCCTCCAAGGGGGCCCCAACAGACCAGCAAAATCCCATTCATTTTCTCCGTAGGATATTGATTTTCAGCCATGTCTAAACCATTCAAGGTAGATTGACCACGAGCTACGAGGTTGTGAAACGAAAGTTTCTGCTCCTATAAAAGCCACAAGCTACGAAATCAACCTTGTTATTTGCAAAACACTGACGTCTCTGATTGGACGAACTCGCGGTTACCATGGCGACGTTTACCACCCCCGCGAACGGCATAAGCGATCTGAAGTATAATATCGGTAGTTTATGTATTTATACCTTTGCCTTTTTTGCCGTTAGGTTAAAATATTATTTTGAGCAGAAAAATAATTTTAAGAGGAAATGAAACATACAAATGCCAGTGGTGCTGAAAAACGAAAGATATCGGACAACAAAAGAAAAGCTTCAGTCTACTCTGCGTGAAAGGGCGAGGCTTATTCCAACATACAACGCTGTATAATTGTATTTAGTTTTAATCAAATAAGGTTGGATTTTTTCTATGTTGAGTTGCCTGTTCATGAAGCTGAAAATGCACTAATAAAATAGTATAGCCTACCATTGATGCAAACCAACAGGAATCCTTGCTTTTTCTGCTCTATTATGTGTATGTTTTATGTGGGTAGGGCCCCATATTAGTTATTGAAACGGGCCCCCAGATGCTTAAGGCCGCCACTGGGTCAGTGGTGTTCGTTGGATTATTTTTTTAATTTGACATTTTATAATTGTATTATTAGCATTTCATTTATCAGCTCAAACACCCCGCAGTAATAAATCAACAGCTATTTTTAAACATCGGAAGTCGTATGTAAAGGAGCAAAAATGTTACAGCCTTATGTTATGAAGGTAATGTGATGCCTTAAAGAATCGCATGCGCTGCGCAGGGTAAGATTTGTGAAAGTGTACATAAGATTACAAGCGTTAATTAAATTTGCATTCGCAAGACAAGATTTGTAGAGGTGCAAATCGCCTTTCAAGTGTAAGAAAACAAATATTTGCAGCATTTTACTGTTATTTGTTAGTGTAATTCACATTGTGAAACTGCAGCTTCATGCTAACGCATAATAAATATGATCTGTATTCCTCTGACTTGCGCTTACACTTTTTGGCTCGGTTTTTACGCACAAATGCGGCCAAAAGTATTGCAGGCCTGTGAACAGCAATAGATGACAGATCATATTTATTATGCGTTAGCATGAAGCTGCAGTTTCACAATACATGAATTACACTTACGAATAGCAGTAAAATGCTGCAAATATTTTTTTTCTTACACTTGAAAGGCGATTTGCACCTTTACAAATCTTCTCTTGCGAATGCAAATTTAATTAACGCTTGCAATCCTAAGTACACTTTCACAAATATTGCCCTGCGCATGCGATTCTTTGAGGCATCATATTACCTTCATACTTATGTCCTTTAAATCACATTAACATAATTTCACTCTTGCCTTGACAGGAAGGTTTGGCATGAGACATCAGATGTGTTTATTCTAACAGAAGGCTTGTTTCAGGGGCAGTGGAGCCTCTTTTAATCTCCTACTGTAGTGGAATGAAATGTGCAGGAATGTTATTTATTGTGTAGCGGTGTGTGTGTGTGTGTGTGTGTGTGTGTGTGTGTGTGTGGTGTTTTCATGTATGACCTTGACACCAAAGTCTACGTTGGTGAATCTGAAACCCGTTAGAAAGTCGCTGCTGTCGCGGATGTATGGGGTTTCGGGTTTCCACAACCGTCTTCATCAAATACGCAGCAATGCGTGGCCAGGCCTTCAGGATAGCCTTGAGAAATAGACAGGAAGAGAAAGACAGTGTCATATTTTTATTTGAAATTAAAGTTACCATGAAATCGAAAATGGATAGGCCTGTGTGTATTTCTCCAGCACCGACAGCAGAACCGATAATCAAAATGCACCGTCCGAGCTTATCGATACAGCGGTCTTTCAAATTCAGCCCCGGTGCCGTTTAATACCGGGTTTCGGTACCCATCCCTACCAGGTGTACCGATTTTTTTTCCATGGCACTAGGAATGTCCTCTTTCTCGTATCAGCCTCGTAGTTCTTTGACATTTGAACATGTTATAAATAACCTGAAGTAACATTGACACTCTTCGTGACACTGTGTATGACGTTTGCTGTTTGTTTTGCTGATGGCCAGTGACTGGCCAATCAACTAGCCCGACATACTCATACTTTTACTGGCCCCGGGCCATTGCTTATGTCGAGCCCTGGTTTAGGGTCTAATGCTACTATTAACTAGTTTCATGAACATCCTGATGGCAGGGTTATATAATCACTGAGGTCCCGGATGTGAGGTAGGCTAGTGGTGTCCGGATAAAACTTTAATTTCCATGATCTACATACCATATGTGCATTTTAAGATGTTTTGAATGCCCAAAAAAAGATAAGATATAGCTTTAAAACTATGTCAGCGGGCAGTAGATTTGTCAATACCTGCTCTCACTTCTTATCCATTAGGCCGTTACTCTTTTTCTCTCAGTCTCCTCATCTTGCCCTGTCTCTTCCCTCCTAAAGCTGAACTTTTTTAATTTACTGTAGGCTACAAATTGTATTATATTAATTCTCAACATGTACACATTCATTATTAATATTGTGCGTAACATGATTAAAACGGCTTTGTTAATGTGTCTTGCCCCTCACAATGACAGTAAACTAATTATTACATTATGAGTCACGTTACACAGGCCTATTTTCAGTTCAAAATGGCGAAATTAGACAAAAGTACATTAGTTTGCCTGATTATTTTTGTCATTCGTTTAACATGTATGACCTAAAAAAAAAAAACTGTGAAATATGACATGTTTAGTTTAGCTACTTACATCTTAACTCGCACTTGACCGTAAACTGAAGCGTCGAGTCGCTCTGCTGAAATTCGCGCTCAGCAGCTTCTGTGAACATAAAGCCCGCCTACTTTGATTTGATTGGTCATCTCAAATATTCTGACATTGACGAGCGGTGACAGACCAATGAGGCTCAGATTGAACCTGAACACACACACACACACACTGTCTGTCCCCCGTTGACGATGTGCGCTCTAATCGCGCGCGCGAATCTGATTATAACAAGACTGAAGCGAACACGAATTTGTGTAGCTTACACTTAATCACACATTTCTAGGGGGGAATTTGATTACACTATTTCAGATAGCCCGTCGGGCAGACCGGTAATGCATTTTGGTAGCCGGACTGTATAGTTTGGTAGCCCCACTTAATCACACATTTCTAGGGGGGCGGCGGTCTGCCCGACGGGCTGTCTGAAATAGTGTAATCAAATTCCCCCCTAAACTTCTTGCCCGGGGTTTGGTAGCCCGACTGGAAAACACAATAGCCCCGGGACGTCGGCTAGCGATTTTGCGAGCCCTAGCTAGCCCTCGAGTTATCATAACCATAGCCCTTGGCCCTAATAAGGTAAATTGGCACTTCTTAAAAACAAATGACACTTAACAACCATAAACAATTAATAATAAAGTGTGTCACATCACACACACTAACGTTACCCACAAACACACATTCTCACACACGCAGACTTAAGCAGTGAATTACTATCCCAAAACAGCTATTTATTTCATCACAAGGGGTAACTTGTAAGCTGACCTTAAGTTGGCATGATTTGCCGCGATCTGTGCAAGTTAGTGCTGCTAGCATCGCAAAACAGCGAAATGTGGAGCTGCTCCCCCTCACGCGAATCCGCTGAATCTTCGATCCACTGTGTGACTTGATAGCGTTACGCCGTATGCGCCGTATGAGGTAAAAAGGCGGTAAATGCTGTTGGCGTCACTGATAGGTTATCAACGGAGGAAAAAAATGTTGTTGGCGTCGCTGATAGGCTATCAACTGTTACTGAGGTAAAAAGGCGGTAAATGCTGTTGGCGTCACTGATAGGTTATGAACTGAGGAAAAAAATGTTGTTGGCGTCGCTGATAGGCTATCAACTGTTACTGAGGTAAAAAAGGCGGTAAATGTCGTTGGCGTCGCTGATAGGCTATCAACCACGGAACTAACACAGTTTACTTCTACGTCATTGCTATTGTAGGCGTGGGGTTTAGCTGCCCGTGGATTGGTTTCTTTTTACAGTCTTGGTTTCAATAAAGACGATGGACTGGAAATATTGACGACTAATAACTTTTTATTGAGAGCAGCAGAGTCTAAGGCCCCATCCACACTACTGCGTTTTAGTTTAGAAACGGAGAATTAAAACGAATACGATCTCCGTCCACACCAGCGTTTTAGCTGCGTTTTAGAATTGATCTCCGTCCACATTAAAACGACTGAAAACGCGGATCACGTGACCATTCACCAACACTGGGCATGCGCTTGCCGGTGTAAACACAACTTCATTGATAAAATTGCTCTGGGTTAACCCCAAACCGACGCTCCATGTACGGTCAACGCCACCGCTGCACACGGGAATTATCACAGATCGCTCGAATAATAGCTTGACTCCGGCGCATGTAGGCAGTTATAGCGTTGTAAAATGCAGAATTTACTTGTACAACAGCTGCTAGCAAAGATATACGCCATGACTGATGACACCCAATCATAGAGCCGAGCGTGAGCCTCTACTACGTCATCGTTTCTAAAGTCCTCCGTTTTGACCCGTCTACACTAAAACGCCCTCCGGAGATTCAAAACGAAAAACGGATCGGCAGCGTTTCTAAACTTCTCCGTTTTGGGTCTCCGTTTTTGCCGTTTTAGTGTGGACGGGAGGTGCAAACGTAGCAAAAGGTCTCCGTTTTTAAACGAAAACGCAGTAGTGTGGACGGGGCCTAAGGAGAGAAGAGCAACAATACTCCTCGCTCGCACTAACTCTATTCCTCTCCCTTTTTGCACTCCCGCTTCTCATTACACTACACGATCCTCTCTCTGAGGATTCAACACCAAAAATATGTAAAAATAAAATACATTGAATCTTAAACAAAAGAAACTTCACACTATCAACTCCGACTCACTCAGGTCCTGTTAGCCGTATATATTTTTAAACTATGCTAGATGAAGTTAAAACATGGAGACACAAATATTAAGCAAAAAAATGTTAACTCATATATTGACGTGGTGGTGATGAACAATTTACTACCAAGTCAAATTGCGTTTGTTACCTTTTACTACCTTTCCAGGGCCTTAATTTGGTAGATTTGGTAAAATGGTAAAATTTTGGTAGATTCTTTTTACTACCTTTTACTACCCGCGGACACCCTGAAAATACTGCTGTTTACACTATGTTGTAGATAAGGTTGCGTCAAATATTGTGGTTGTTTATGATTCTTAAATTTAACCCTCCTCAGTTGGAGTTTATATACGAGGAGATTTCAAAAGCCGCACGACTTTGATTCATTCAAATGAACCGATTGGAAAAACAAATCGTTTGCTGTTCGGACATCCCTACAATACATTATATAAAAGTTTACACAAATACACTTAATGTTTCTCTGTTAGTATAAATAAGGGTGGACTTATTCAGACATTATGCATTAATAACAGTGCTGGAGTGTTTATTTTTATTCACCTATCAAAAGACGCACCATTCTTACCTCAGGAAGAAGGTCCTCTCCATGGGTTGGGGGAACTGCAGCACCCCCTGTTGACAGAGAATTTTAAATTATATGACTTGAAATAAAGTTTTTAGTTTTTCAGCAGGTTTTTAATTTTCCAACTTTATTCATAAAATTGTTCGAAATATAATTTCGTTTTTCGTTTGTAATTTTGAGAAATAAATATATTTCAAAAGTCGGACTACGCTACAATTATAATATTCAAACGAAAATCTCACCTAATGCTTTAAACATAGGCTACAGAGAGTTCTATCTGGTATAATTAAAGATGAAAAATAACTACTCAAATTTGGTAATTTTTGTTGAATGAACATATGATCTAAGTTTTATGTGTATTGTATCCAATCAATTAAGAAAAGGGTTAGAGTTTTGAAAAATGTGCATTTTGATCATTGGTTGTGAGTTTTGTGTCTACACTCAAAAAAATGCTGGGTTAAAAACAACCCAATTTGGGTTATTTGGCAACCCAGCGCTGGGTAAATATTGGACAGAACACATGCTGGGTTATTTTGACCCAGCAGGTTGGGTTTTATAACATTAACCCATTTGCTGGGTTGTTTTTTAGTCAGTGCTGGGTCAAACATGCTGGGTCAAACAACCCCATGTTACAGGTTATTAATTTTAGATAAGAAAAATACTAAACAAAAATAAAAAAATTATATGAATAACAATAATAACATGACTGTTTATTGATTCAATTAAAGTGTTTATTCCAGGAAATTAATATAATCATAAATAAATAAATACAATTTTAAATAAATAATAAATAAGTTCATGTTTAATCAACAATTAGTCATCTGCAGCATAAACTTAGGTCCAGAAAAATCATTTGTGCTAAAATGTTGGTATGTTAAAAGATTATAAAATGGTAAGATTCTCAAAATTCAAAACAAACAATGTATATTCATTGCAATCATTTAGTCCTGTGTAGCAAAATAAAAACACAAAAACTCTATAAACTGTAAAATAGCCTATAGCTAAAGATTCTCTTCACAAAAAAATACATTAAAAAAACCCATAAGTACATTGCAATTAATTTAAATAAGCAATCAATTAGTCTTGTGCAGCAAAAATGGGAGGCACATAAAAACTCTGCGTATAAACTGTATAAAATAGCTAAAGATTCTCTTCACACAAAAAATTACAATAAAATAAAACATATTTACATACATTGCAATTAATTTAAATAAGCAATCAATTAGTCTTGTGCAGCAAAAATGGGAGACACGTGAAAACTCTGCGTATAAACTGTATAAAATAGCTAAAGATTCTCTTCACACAAAATTTTTTAAATAAAACATTTACATACATTGCAATTAATTTAAATAAGCAATCAATTAGTCCTGTGCAGCAAATATGGGAGGCACATAAAAACTCTGTTATAAACTGTATAAAATAGCTAAAGATTCTCTTTACACAAAAATTTACAATAAAATAAAACATATTTACATACATTACAATTCACTTAAATAAGCAATCAATTAGTCCTGTGCAGCAAAAATGGGAGACACGTGAAAACGGTATACTTGAATTTTCCAGGCAGTGTTTTCACACTAAGTTAAAGATTAAAAATAGCTAAAGGATCTCTTCACAAAAATTTTAAACAAAAAAGAAAGAAAAATTTACATATATTGCTCAATTCAATTAATGGCTATCATTTAATCCTCTGCAGCAAAAATGGAGGCCCGCAAAAACCGTATGCTTGAATTTTCTGTCCCAGGCATTCCATACACTACCTGCTGCAAAAATTCCCAAACAGGGGCACATTGTTTTGGATAGTGAAGGTCAAAGCAATAAAATGACTTGAAACAAACATCCACAGCCTTGAGGAGAGTCACCTGTTCCAGAGCTTGCCCATTCACCACCAAAAAAAACTGTCCAGCCAGTCCAAGCTCCAAGACAAAGGGGAAGGGTTTCGCTTCTCTCTGCCTTTCCAGGTAAAGAACCATGTTGGTTCCAGACTAAATGAGGGAATGACAATATCAGACATAGATAATTATTTAAAAGTGTGTCTTAGGTTTTCATAAGAGCAGTCTTAAATCAGTTAAATAACGTCTTAAATAGGGCTGTGCGATATGACGATATATATCGGTTGGACGATATAAAAAGCCTATCGTTTCATATTATGCCATATCGTTTATATCGTGGTGTCACATTGTTTACGGCAAAAATTTGGATGACTGCAATCTTTCACGCCACCATGGGGATGCAGGCAGAAACGTGAATAACAGCATGAATGAAGGGGTGACAGAACCGGGTGTTTCCGAGCAGGAGAAGAACCAGCCAGAACAAACCGAGGAGCTCGTTCCTAAACGATGGTTTGGTTAACTTTCTATTTGTTGTATTGACCATTTTAGGGTGGTTTGGATAAATAAACGCCAGTCTCAAATAGAGGCCTGGTCTGTTTTTTAGTTTCGGTTTGTATTTAATCTTCTAAAACCCGTCAGATCGTCTGTTTAAACCAGTTCTGTGGTGCAGATTGCGCGCATCTGGACGGAGTTGTTCGCGCAAGCAGAGTTAGCGGAGGCCGGAGAGAGAATGAGATCGTTTTACAGGGTATAGCCTTCATTCTTTCTTGTTGATGTGTTTCGGGCAACAAGTTCATAAGGCTCGATGGATATTACCAGTAATGTATTGTTCAGCCCATGGCTGTCACATCGTTTCATTTTTTTTAATTCTGCCAATAATCTAAAAGCTAAGGTTATATTAAATGTACAATTATCGTTATGTATATACTGACTTCACCCTGTGCTGCAACCAGGGCCTGAAATTAACACCCGACCACCTGCCAAATGCGGGTGAATTTTGCTATTGGCGGGTAACACTGTCAATCTACCTGCCACATTGGCGGGTAGCCAATGAGAATTGAGTGATTCATTAGGGTTTTTTTTTACGTTTTCGTTTTCATTTTCATTGCGTTGGACCTTAGCTATAATGTGGCGGCACATTACTGGGGTAAAAAGGCCAGCTGAAACAAGCAACCAACAAAAAGATGAGGATGAGTCAAAGAAAAGTAAAAGAAGACATTTTAATACAAAGTGGTCAATTGGCGACAACGGCAAGGTTCGTGAGCGGCTGATTTATGACAGCGACTGTTGTTTCGTAACGTTCATACGATCAGAAAGAAGATGAGGCCCTTTTCTGACTACGTTTGGATGTGCCAGTATTGAACTGTTGGTGAGATGGGATGAGATAATGTAACGCTGACGTAGGCTCCAGAACAATGACAGTTGCACAGATGTGTGCATGTGCAACTGTAGTACATGTTGGGAGTTGGGAACCGGTGAGAAAATGTCCGGTACCCGGTAACTTTACCAGTAATAATATTAATTTAGTTCTGCTTAACGGTTCCTGAACGCTGTAACTAAAAGCTGTCAGGACCTAGCTGTCTACGTGACTAAATCAGCCATCAACACAGCCGCGGGTGATTTGTTTAACGTTACATACGAGCTGCGGTAGGTCTATAGATCTGTTGTGCGTGTGTGTGTCAAAATCAATGAATAAAAAGATTTTTTTTAAATGTATATTCTAAGAGTTATTATTACTTATATTGATTTCGTTAATAACTTGACAGCACTTAAATGTGTACAAGTTAAAGAACAATATTGTGAAATTCCCGTTTTTCACCTATGAAAATGAGGCAAAAAAAAAAAAAAAAAGGCTGGTAAAAAGTCTCTGTGGCAGGTGAATTTTGATATCCACCTGCCACAGTGGCTGGTGGTCAAAAAAGTTAACTTCAGGCCCTGGCTGCAACATACATTTAGTTGTACATTCATTTACAGAAATCAGCTGGTTGAATTTAAATTGATGCTGTTATCGGATTTTCAGGTGATATTCCCAATTCATTCAGTTAACGGACGCTCTGAGGTAAAGTGTTCAGACTGCAGACTAAGCAACGATTGTATTTAATTGTACAGTACTATCATAACATAGTACAGACATGATCTTAATTCCATAATGTCCTTAAACATAACAATTTGCTGGCCATAAACTGACAGCACGCGTCCGGTGTGCGATACCTCGAGTTGCCATAGACACGGCGCGCGCGCTTCTCGTCCGGTGAGCGACCCCCTTTAGACATAATAAAGTAGGCTAGGCTAATTCTTAGATTAACGGATTTGTTAAACACATTTATAAATAAAACGTAATCTTCGTTATCTCTAGGCCTACACTAAATGAAAGGCCTGTCTCATAGACGCCTGCCTCAAATACAAGCCGGTGCAGATCGGCGATTTGGGAAAATAAAAGCCCGGGCTATTATTTGAAGTTTTACAGTATATCGTGATATATATCGTTATCGGGATATGAGATGACTTCTATCGTGATATGAGATTTTGGTCATATCGCCCAGCCCTAGTCTTAAATTAACTTAAAGAGTTGTGAGAAAATGAAATGCGTGTCAGATCCAAGCAGCAATAATAGCGATTATGATTAAAACGATTTATCGTGCAGCCCTACAAACAAGTGTAAAGAAATGAGCCTGCTCTGTTGTCCCCTGTTGTTTTACTTACAGGTTGTACATCAATGAATGAGTTTCTTGCTTCTTGAATAGTTGGCCGAAAGGTTTTGTGGCCAATCTTGTACACAGGCGGGGGAAGAATGACAGGCAAGATTTTAAGTGCTAGTATGCCTTTGGAATCTAAGTAGAAATAAATGGCAAATTAGAAAAAGGGCAATTCATGACCCCTTTAAATGCAATAATTTCTTCTGTTTTTAATTTAATATTTCTCCTAACCTGCAGACATGTTGTCTAAATTATTGAGGACATCCATCTGTCGTCCATCTCTTTTAGCAAAGGCCAGGATCTTGTCAGCAAAGACAGGCAACCATGATAAGCACATTTTGTCTGCAGCATCAGGGTGAAGTATACTGAAGTCCTGAGATATCTGTTTTTGGGAGGAAAAAAAGTCATTTATATTTTTGTCTTTTTTTTTTTTTAATTGCTGCATGTGAGGCTAGCATTTTATCATAATTAATGTTAATTAATTATAAATAAAAATAATATCCTTCAAACCAATGGGAGAGGAAGAGAGTTAAGAAGATATTGAGTTTACATTATATTTACCATGCCTGGGGTGTCCATGAGACGAGGGAACTCTGATAAAACTTCAGATATTGGCTTGGAGCCATTCTCACGAATCCAATGAGCCCTAAAAAGAGCAGTTTCTTTCATATACTGCTCCACTTGGTCCTGTGGTCTGGTATTGTTTTTTAGCCATTCTTTCAGTTGAACTGCCCTCTCAGGAGACAAAATTGAAGCTGTTGAAAGGTAGATAAAATATAAAGTCATACTGGTAAACTAACATCAGCACATGTAATTCTTGATAAAGTATATAAACAGCATATTCTAATCTAGGGCATTTCAGGGCCAGTTTTATAGTGAGGCTGCCCTCTGACCATGGAGAAAGGTTTGCTACATTTTAATTGGATGAAATAAACCAAATCCCAGACCCAAATCCCTTGTCATTAGTGTATAATGTCAGCATTTGATTTTCTATATTTTTTTTCCAACCATGTTAACAAGTTAGAGCAGTTGTTCTTAAACAGTGAGTGAGTTCCAGTCTTCTTGCTCTTGATTCGCATTAATGGCTCAATCGTTTATTAGACGCTGCCCCTTTAAGACGAGTGCAGATCTAATAAGTGACTGATGCACCATCATTTTCTCCCAACTGTTTACGTCCATGTAAGACAAACTGTGTTTCAGTGAATCTCAGAGCTGGTCATTTTTATATTTTATGTATATTTGATAGTTTAGATGCGCACATGAAGCCCAAAGTTAAGTATACTTTTCTTGTCTCGTTGCAGTTAATTTCGGAGCGCGCGTCGCCTTGTGAACAGCGTCTCTTGGCAGATTTTTGTGCGTTTAATAACTCTTTTAATGATTAAACGCGTCCGCAATTTAGCATCAGTAGAGTCTGCATTTTACAACAATCACGATCGTGCTGATTCTGACAGTACGTTTGGGTTTTAGGAAGAAATGACAGCGCATCGCTGTGAAGGGAAGGAAGTTGCTAGACAGAATGAGTTGTAATGGTTTCATCTCAAATATCTTTTTTTCTAATCTTTCAAAGCCGAAATCTAAAATAAAATTAGAATAATATCCCAGATCTAAAGTTTAACCACGTTTGAATGTTTAGTTCTGTCCTCATTGTTAGGCTACTCATTAAGCAGGGCTGTGTGTTGTGCGCGCTGTGGCTACGCGTGAGATCGCTCTCTCTCTCTTCTGGACTGCGAATAGCAAAATTGCATCACAGACAAATGGTTTAATACTATCATATATAGAAATGGCTGAAATTCAGCCCCGGGGCCCGTTTAATACCGGGTTTCGGTACCAAGCGCGAACAGTGAATGAAACGAAGCGAATGTACAAGCCATAGTGTGACATGCGTAAACCAATGGCGTAAACAATCATAGATGACGATGACGCCGCACGGGTTTTTATTTAAACGAAAGAATGTAGCCTACGTTTGTATGTAGGCATAAGCAACTTTCACAATACTAACTAAAATATAATTAATATTATATTATAATTTGTATTAGTTGTTTGAAGAGTAAAAAAAAAATCAGTCGGTCTTAACGCAAGTTACAACCGGCAAGTCGGTCGGACTAAAAGGGAAAAAAAATAAAAATAATTGGGTCGGTCCTAAATTGACAGGGTCGGTCGGGTTACGGCAAACAAGAATATTTTTAAGGATGGCCTCAATGATGATTAAACTTTGCAATTAAAGTCAACTGTATGCTGATTTGTAGCGAAAAAGAAAAACTTTAGTGCTTTGTGTGAAGATTACGACATAAGAAATTTTATTACCTGGAATAACAGTCGACCTCTTCTCACAGATAAAAGCCACAGAAGATGGTGTTCTTAATCGGCGCATTCTTTTCCTAATATTGCGAAGGCGCTCCTCAAGAAATCCTGTGGAAGGTCTGTGCCTTTGCCCCGGGCTGAACCATGCCTCCTGAAAGATGATGTTATTGAGTTATGTATTAAATTTTAAATTTGATTATCTCAAACACAAGACTGCTTCATGAGTGAGCACAAATAATTCCAATAGTAGACACACACTGCAAAACATACACAATCATATGGGTATAGACATGATTGGTTGAAGACCAGAATAACTCGGCCGGACAGGAAAGTTTAGTGACTGCGAATAAAGTAAGATGCATATACTCACATAGCCATTGCCTTCAGGGTCACGCAGACAGGAAAATGTCTCTACTAAAGAGATGGCCATTGCTTTTTTGGTCTCTGTTGATGGTCTGCATTGATTGTCAAATATGAAAGGAAAGCTTGTTATTTTCAATTTGAAAGTTTCATACAGTTAAAAAAGAAAAGCCACTACTCACGTTTCGCCATATTTCTCAATAAGATGAGCAACAATAATTCGCACCATTGCACGCCTTTGCTGGGTGGTAATTGTATTACTCTCTAGGCTCTCCACAATAGAGGGTCCATGTGGGGCTTTCATCAGTACTGCACGGATATCCTGGGGTACATAGCAGAGTTGACTTTTTGATTGCAAATAGTATATTTCATGTTATTTTACAAGACGACTGTCATATCTAATTCAAATTAGTTTTAGAAACATACATGCGTATCATCTGGAACAAGCTGAAGAACAAATGTTGGCTGTGTATTTTCAGGTGAAGTGCATCCAAATGTTGAGACTGTATTTTCAGGAGAAGTGCTTGGCTGCGTATTTTCAGGAGCAATGCTAGAGTGTGGTGGGATACTATTCTACAAAATGAATAAAAAAAAAAAAAAAAACTGTTTAAGCAAATATATGGTTTTCAAACAGTTTTCTACATACTGTACATTAAAAACTAGGGCTGCACGATACAGTATATTGTTTTAGAATCGTTATGTCAAGTATAGGAACTTAATATTCAACAATACTTTTGATCTGTCATGGACACCATTATATGAGAACTAAACTGAGCTGGACGATGACATCACAGTTTTCTCCAGAATGGCTATATAGATTAATGAACTGAATTAATAACTTTTGATAAATGAATCAACACTGAACTTTCTATTGTATTTACCTCTGCTTGTAATTTGTTTATTATTTTCTATGCAGATGAACTCCCCTTCAAAATTACCCCAATTATCCTAGAATGATTAATTCTTTACAAATAGAGCTATTCAGATCATCTGGTGAAATTGTTTTCATATCGCAAAATATATAGCAGAAAACCAAAATATTGCATTGTCCTTTTTTTTTTTCAATATCGTGCAGCCCTATTAAAAAAAACACTACATTGTACTATAGCACAAGAGTACATTAAAACTGAATTAAAACATATTTCACTTTGCATTTTTTCCACTCACTCAACTGCCAAGCCTGAATTGTGCAAACATTCTATGCCAAAGCTGTACAGGTCCTGACCACTGTCTCCATATCTGGTTTGTGAAGAAGGCTCCTGTTTCTAAGAACTGTATGCATGCTTGGAGCCAGATAATGATGAAGCTTGCCTGATCTCTCCCCTAACTAAGTAACACTGAATACTAAAAAAGTTCATTTTGATTTGACTGTTTCAAACAAAAAATGAATTCCATTGTTTTCAGATAATTAAAACACCCTGTATCGGAGAGATACATAGAAACAATCGTCCTTTTTTCTGAATGACTGAACAGCATGGAGGGGATGATGATCAGTGAGGTCAGTGACATCAATACACGTGAATACATGAGTGTATTGCACAGCATAGGCAAACAAATGCCTTTCAAATCCAACAGTTTCAAACTTTTGAATCACAAATTTCAGTTTGGAGTCAAAAGCCAAACAGTGTCTTATATGTCCAAACTGGGGGTCACCACTTGAACAGTAAGACACAAAAAGTGTCATACCTGGCCTATATGTGGTTCCTTTAAATTTCACCCAGGCTGGTACATACATTTCTGTGTGGGCTGGAACATTTTCCAAGCCTCCTTGGATATCATGACATCTCTCAAGGTCTGCAAGAATAGTGCTGTGACCTGGGCCCACTTCAATGGGGTGATCAAAGACATTTCCAGAAAAGAAATTGTAACACAGCATTACTTGATGTCTAATGGCCATAGTTTTACAGATATTCTTGAAGTTGCATGTGACATGGCTTATGCGTTTAAAGAAGTTATGCTTTGCTTCAAACCGCATAGTCCAATACTGCATCAATGGCCCAAGCTGTCTTATGGCTCTTGGATAATGCAACATAAAAGTGGTGTTTAGGTTTTAGATGTTGCTGTGGGTACAACTCAAGGAACATAGTATGATGTTCCTCTATGAGCCACTTCAAGTAGATCGTACTTTCAACAGTGAGAGATACTGAAAAAATCAATTCCAAGCAGGAAAGGAGGAGAAGCAGTAGCTGCCAGAACCTATTTGACTCTGGAACTAGATCTCCCATCATTAGAGGCAGCAGTCTCAAAAAGCACCACATCTGTGCTGCTGTCTGTTTCATGGTCCCATCTTCTTTACGCAGGTAATTCTTTGTAATCAGAGAAGGCTTGTTGTGGGCATCACTGAAGCCGTAATCAAAGCTGGTGATCCTGCAATTTAATGTATCTAATTTGAAGTGTCCTTCCTCAATCAGTGAGTTTATGATCAATTTCATTTCATCGCATTAATGCCATAGGTTTTGGCGTCATCAGTTTTGTAGACTGCCAGCAGAAAAAGGGAGGATAAGCTGGAAAGCAGCTCTTTCGGTAAACATTTGATGGCAAAATACATAAACCCTACTTTGTGGACAGATGTCTTTGAGCCAAGTGGATTCACAGTCTCTACATCATCAATATAAATAAGGAGAGGAATAGAGACCTCCTGAGAGAACAGGGCATGGTTTTGGCAGAGCTCACCATCACAAAAGTCTTGCAGGAGACCATTAGTGCTCTTCTGCCATGCAACAACCTTGGACATGATGCCTGGTAGTTCAAGTATCTTTTTCAGGAGTGGTCTAAGTGGAATGCGCTGAAACGTGTCACTCTTTGAAATTTGTTTTACTGTACCACTGCTGGAATCTATGTGCTGAACATAGGAAATCCCAGGGAAAGTCTCCTCTATTGGCTGAATAAAGTTTCCAGACTGCATAAAATATTTCATTTGCCTATATTCAGTCTCTAGACCTTTGAAAGGCTCAGATGCTGCCTGGAATTGATGGTTCAATTCCTGTGCCTCTATGCTTTTGTCCTGCCCAAGAGCCTTAAGGAAAGACATAGTTCTATCCTGAAGCTTGGAGACTATATCTGACAACAGACTTGAGGTTTCTTGCACTGTAAAATTTACTGCAGAAAAAGTCTGTGAAGACTTTGATTTGAGTTTTGCCAGGAAAAGAGCTACCCTATCTGTCATATCCTCTTCCTCCAAATCATCCATGTCACTGACCCCACCAATGTCAGACTCTTCCATGCATGAATGCTCTTGAGCATCCAGTGCCTCAAATGTTGAAATGGGTGCTTGGTCAGCATTACATCTAGATGCATTGTTAGTCTCATTGTGGGCATTATTGTGTTGAAATAAGTGCCTTCTGTACGACCTCATATAAAAAAAAGTCCTCCGACAACCATGCTGATTGCATTCAAAATGTGTGGAAGCACTGTTAATACTGTGGACTGCTCTTAAGTGGGTAAAAAACTGTTTCAAGTCAGCTATGATAGCTTGGCATCGAAAACACCTATAATGCATTATAGACTTACAAATTTCAGTTCTTTGAAATGTTTTAAAAATTTTAACCGCACGCCAATTTTGGGGATGAGTGTTGCAATTGTGTTCTCATCCAGCAACAGGAAACTGTCATCATCTATCTGCTCATCTAAAAGGAAGATAACACAAACAAACAAGGCTATCTATGAAATTACACTGACATTGACTAGGCACAGAAGTGGTATCCTATGCCAGCTCTACAATATAAGTGATTTAAATTCACCCTACAGGGTTTGACACTAAGCCTTGTCATGTGCTTGTACTTTGGACAAGTAAATTGCCCATTCATGTTTTTTATCTTATTGTGAATGGTGTAGCAAACTTGGTTAAGTGGTAGGGCTGGCACTGGATGCAACTGTGAAAAAAGATTACCTACAAAGAAAGGGAATTTGAAATTCAAAATTGTTCATCACATATTTACCTGCAAATTTTTCAATAAGGCACTCAAGATTCCAGTTGATGAGTTTTTGTTGAACAAAACTGTCCATTGCTGTAAAAGAACAGAAGGAAACATCTGATTAGTAATATCTTTACAAAGTTAGCTGACAGTGCTAACAAGTCTTATACCTGATTTTAAATTTTATTTTTGTGCTGGCTCCCGTTTTTTTTGAGCTGGCTTTTTTTTATATAAATCTTTTTAATGAATCATTACTTAATTAAAAAATAAAATAAATAAATAGACAAAATGATTTTTAACAGCTTAATTAACAGAAGAATTAAACAGAAGAAATGTTAATTTTGTGGATAATTCAAAAATATTTTATAAAATCACCTGCAGATATTTCATAGAATATTTTTTATTAATTCCAATGTATTAGTCTATTCGTATAACGATCGCCTGAGAGCATTGCGCCCATTGACTTATTTGATTGCAGTTTCAAGATAGTAAAAATAATATATACATGTTAATTTATTAATGTTTATTATATGATCATCATAATTATTTTAATGATTGTGTACCAAATTGCATGACAAACCAAAATAATAAATTGTATTGTTTATTACATAAGCCTGGTTTCTCCTAAGGTTTTTTTTTTCCTGTCACCTGATGGAGTTTGGGTTCCTTGCCACTGTTGCCTCTGGCTTGCTTAGTTGGGGGCACTTAATATATTCAACAATATTATTATTGATTTGATTGCACTGACAATATCAGATGAGAACTGAACTGAATTACTTTTTCAGAGCTGCTTTAAGACCAAATTGAACTACAGTAACTACTTCATAATTTATTATCTTTACACAGTTTTTTTAACGTAACTGAAGCAACACTGAACTGACTTCAGCTGAATAATGACAGTTTTTGATGAGAATTGTACTGAGCTGGACGATGACATCACTTTCTGGCTCTGCAGAGCTGCTTTATAGCCAAATTGAACTAAGGCGCACGCACCCAAACACAGTGAACATACTGCAACATAATAAAATATTTTATGTAAAGCTACCTTACGAAAATGACTAACAAAAACAGATGAATAATAGGTAGACTTACAGCTTCTTTAGCATATGCAGCCACTAGCCAGTGACGTTATACTGCATCCAACACCGCCGAGTCAGTTTCAAGTACAAGAAACCCGCAAAATTTCTGGAGATAAAACACCAACAACTGTATTTAGACATTGTGACTGTTATAAGTGGAATAACTGATGACAGACCGTGTAAAAATAATGAATGTTATGTGTACCGTTAGCCAGTAAGTTAAGTTAGCCTAACGGTCGCTAGTTCGACAGACGCAAAAAATAGAGCATTCGTGTTAAATAATGTTGTAAGGGTCCGTCGTCAATAATTCATAGTTAATTTCAACAACTTATTATTAACTTTCTGACTTAGTTGACTACTTAACGTTAGGATAGTTTTTAAAAAACAGTGTTACTCACCTTTACACTCGCTCCTGCTTGAACCTCTCGTCCTCCTGTTGAGTGTTGACGTTGTGATTTGAAAAGTTGAGGACAAAAGCGCGCGAGGAGGTAAGCGCTGGGTCAAAGATTCCGAAACAAACCCAAATGCTGGGTCATTGTCAGCTGATTACGAAGAAAATAACCCAGCAACATAGCAAAAATGCTCAACCCAGCATTTGGGTTTAAAAATAACCCAGCATTTTTTAGAACTCTATAGAGTTGTGAAAAATGACATCAAGGTTCTGAAAATAGTAACAAAGTGATTGTAAAAAACTGTAACAAGATTTAGAATAACGTTTCCAACTTTGACAATATAATTATACTATAACTCAGCTATAAATATAAAAAACACTAACAAATATGTTTGCCTATGTAAAATATATAGAAGGCGGGTGTAAGGAAATCGTCCCTATATCTGACTAATGCTTTCCTTCCTGCAAAAAGGCTGTCTCCCTCCACACTCAAAGTTTATGTTGCCGCTACATTTACAAGTTAATTTTAAAATGCAAAGTATTGAAAGCTCTGTAAACACTTGCATTTAACAAAATTATTAGTGTGTCTAATTGTGTAAACAAAAGTTTTTCCCATACTTGTAGTCTTCACACATACTTGAACACGTGGGCAAAATACAGTAAATACATCATGCAAGTAGACAAGTGTTCAAGGGCACAGACCGCAAGTGTGTGTTTGAACACAAGAGAGGAAGCTGTGAGAATAACAAAGACGAGCTTTTGTGGTATAAAAGTATATAAATGTTTATTTTGTTATAAATGTCCGCTGGTTTGTCTAGATCAGACTCTTATTCCTCGGCTGGATCGTGTCGAGACTCTGAAGCTGCACTGAAACTCACATCTGGACCTTCGACCCTTTGGACCCCATTGAAGTCACTATTAGGAGAAACACCTGGAGTGTGTTCCTCAAAAACCTTCATTTCTTTTCCACCGAAGAAAGAAACACATGAACATCGTGGATGACGTGGGGGAGAGTAAACTATCAGGAAATTATAATTATGAAGTGAACTACTCCTTTTAAAAAGAAAAGGCAACCAATAAAAATGTCAAAAATATTGTAAACATTCATAATATAACACAAACTATGGCAGCATTAGTGATACTAACACAACACTGCTAGTCAGAAATAATCTTTATTACAATGTCATCCAGTCTTACAGAAGATGTGTGGAAGGCACTAGAGTGGTTTGAATCATCGTTGACGTAAAACTCGTTCCCCTGAGCATTATTATATCAGCTAATATCGTACAGTTAGACGAGCTCAATCCATGAGGATCTGCATTAGTGGAGGTGTGAGTAGATCAAACAGCTCATTATCAAACACATACAACAGTCCCGATCGCTTACTACAGTACACATAGGAACTTAGACCATCAAAAATCTCCCTCATAATATCAAAAATATTGCTTTTTTTATATTACACATATTACAGATAAGCAATAACAGCTACTGTCACCGGTCCAGTAAGGCAGTGCAATGTTCAATAAATTAATACTTCATTTAAAACAGTGTTTTTACATCAGATAATACAGGAGAAAATTATTTAAGTTTTTGAAAATAATAACCTTAACGCACAGGCTGGTCTCTGCCGTGTCCTTCAGACGTCACAGTGAGGAAAGAGCACCGTAACACTGGCGTCCATCACAGGTCAAAGGTCAAACACGCCTGAGCCGTGATCGCAGGAGTTCAGCATCACTTCAGATCTCAGAGTCGTGTCGTGGTTTTCTTCACTCTCCCTCGTGTTGTTATTCTCTCCGCTGAACAGATGATCACTGTTTTTGATCATCATCATCTCGAGTTACTGTTGCACATTAAAGACCCGCGGTCGTTCACTCACAACACTGAGTGAATTATTCATTTCTGTGGGAACTAATGCAGAATGCTTCATTCAACTAAATTATATTAGACAAAAAAACACATAACTGATTCAAAGGCATTCAATGGGGAACAACACTGTGAAACACAGTCTGAAACCAGCAGTTCTTCTGTTGCTCGCTCGGATTTAAAGATGCTTTTCTCCGTGTTCATCTGTGTTCAGTGTGTGATGTTGCTGTTTGAGGATGAGAAAGCTCCAGTTCGTCTCTATATCAGTGTCAGTGTTTCTGAACTCCTGAAACGCCTCCATTGTATCTTGAGTGTCTTCCGGGAACGAACACGTCACAATATTCCTCATTATAATAATTAATGTGCAGAATAAAGGGGCGGGGCCTGGTTGAGTTAGTTAGTAGTGTGTTAAACTGGTGGTTATGGTAAGGGGCGGGACATTTCCCAAACACACTCGACCAATCACAACACACTGCTCCAGCCGACCAATCAGAGCACAGTGTGCTTTTCAGAAGGAGGGGCTTCATAGAGACAGGAACTAATCAGGAGTGTGTTTCCCGTACAACACCGTAACTCGCTGCTTCACTACTATAGTGTCACGGTTCATGAATTCGCTGTCTCCTTCTCGTCTCATGTTGTGCGTGGGCGGGGTCGCTGATCACCGCGGTTGATTGTTCCAGCTGCGCTCTATCTGCGCGTCAGCTGTGGCTGATCAGTGAGCCCTATTTAGTCCCTTTGTTTTCTCCCTGTCTTTGTCAGATCGTTGTTGGATGTTCCAGTGTTACCCACCTGTCTCTTGTTCGCCGTGTTCCTGCCTGTTCCAGTCCTGTTCGGTTCGTCGGTGTTTTGGCACTTCTGTTTGGTCTCCTCGGATTACTTTCACCTGCACGTCTGGATTGTTCCTCCTCCTGCACTCTCGGACTGTTCATCGCTGCTCATCCTGCGAGACCCCACAGCGTCCCTGTGCTGCCATTCGGCCGTCCCACGGACTTTTGTGCATCCACTAGTGTACTACAATAAACATCCAGCTTTTACTTGCAGTTGAATCTTCTGTCTATTATTCTTAACATATAGTACGATACATCGTGGAAGAAATCAACAAGCTAGTCACAAGCATAGACAGTATAAGAAGTGGACAGAGCCATCTCATTGGAACTCAGTTGAGACAGTTGAAGCCCATTTTTAGCGATTTTTGAGCACTTCCGTTCCTGACGCGCAGACTCAAACCGACTCAAACTAAGCTTGATGACGTGAGCAACCTGTCTGACAGACGTAAATCTCCTAGTAGCTGTGCGTGAAAATTGCCAACGTTAATCTTGCAGAGACGGGGAACTTGAGCAAAGAGTTCTTTGGCGTGAGTGAGCAGAAGTAAGTATTCCGTTGCTTTTATGGACTCATTATCTATGGGCTTCTCCCTTGACGGGACGTCCCCCCGATTGCCTGCGAGCTTCTCCTCCTGTCTGTACGGTAATTTTAGTTGTCCAAATTCCATTTGTCATTATTTATTTCTAAAGAAACACGACAATGTATAAAAGGCTCCATTACCTTGTATCTTACGTTATGGCCCCGTAGAAGCCGTTTTTGTAAAAATAGGCTACTGATTGCGTCATAACCAATCGACTCTCTGTCGCACAGTAGAGAAATTACCGTACAGACAGGAGTAGAAGCTCGCAGGCAATCGGGGGGACGTGGAGGCATAAAGTCAAGGGAGAAGCCCATAGAGAGTCATAAAGTTGCTCCTGCTGCTGCTCATGGACAGCTAATACTCACGATCTCTGTCTCTGCGAGATTCGGAAGGGAATGGTTCGGATTTCTCTCGGCACAGCTACTAGGTTGCTTACGTCACATCTACGTCGTCAAGCTCAGTGTGAGCCAGCGCAGTCGCTCAGCCATCAGGAAGTGAGTGCTTCTAATGGGCTTCACTTTTGGGGTCGCTGTGTCCATTTCTTTTACTGTCCATGGCTAGTCACGACTGTTTCCCGAAACCGTAGTGTCGCAAATTTGTCGTTCAACCACGTTGATTAATGATGTCATGCAGGTGATGGAGTAATAACTACTTTTAATGAATCTGTTTGAGATTGAATCAATGTTGAAGATGTTTTGATATAAATTACCTTAGAATTACCTTAAATTATCTTAGAAGTAATTCTATTTTTTCTCAGTTATTTTGCTTTATTTCCAGATTCAATCACAGGCTTGTTCTTACACACTAGAGCTCGTTCACACATGCGCACTCTCCAAGAACGACTCTTTAAATCTCCTGACAAACTAAAATACTTAAATGACATTTATGTATTCTAAATTAGAGATTGTACTGAATGTCAGATTTCTTATTTTGCTCAAGATAAGGATTTATTGAGTCCACATGTCATGAAAACTAGAAACTCTGCTTCTAACCACAGCTCGAGATCTGTCGCTCAAACACACAACTCTGCGATGCTGATGCAAATGTTCGTTGGAACGATGGTTTCAGGAAACACAGACTCGTTGTCACACTGCCGATAACTACGAAACTTGCGACCATAGTCTGCTAACGATTCTTTTGGGAAACACACTCCAGAGCGTTACTGACAGACTGGGAAGAGAGGAGCCGCAACAATGGAGAATATGGGGAATTTCACGAGTTCACACTTACATATAATTTGAGGAAATAAGATTTAATGCGTATTTGGCGTGCTGTCCGGAGGGAGGCCTCCGAGCTCGGAATTCAGCCCGAACCCAGAGTACTCCCCCCGTATGTAAGTGATTTTTTGAACTAGGAGTGTGGAGAAGGGGAGGAGGGGTGATGCTGCAAACTGTCAATGGATCGAGGTAAGCCTGTTGAGTCTATATGTTCCTTCTTATCATTGATTGCTGATTGCTGTCCACTCGTGTTAATTATCTGACACCGGCTCAGGAACAGCCGACACCGGCTCAGGAACAGCAGACACCGGCTCAGGAACAGCCACAAGAACTGTAACAGTCACAAGAACAGACACAAACACAGAAACAAACACTGGCTCTGGAACAGCCATTGGCTCCAGCTCTGGAACAGGCACTGGCTCTGCCTCCGGCACTGGCTCTGGAACAGGCACTGGCTCTGGAACAGGCACTGGCTCTGGAACAGGCACTGGCTCTGCCTCCGGCTCTGGCTCTGGAACAGGCACTGGCTCTGACTCCGGCTCTGGAACGGGCACTGGCTCTGCCTCCGGCTCTGGAACAGGCACTGGCTCTGCCTCCGGCTCTGGAACAGCAGACACTGGCTCCGGCTCTGGAACAGCAGACACTGGCTCCGGCTCTGGAAAAGCAGACACTGGCTCCGGCTCTGGAACAGCAGACACTGGCTCCGGCTCTGGAACAGCAGACACTGGCTCCGGCTCTGGAACAGACACTGGCTCCGGCCCTGGAACAGGAGACACTGGCTCTGGCTCTGGAACGGCAGACACGGGCATGTCCAAGATCCGATACAGACGCTCCAGATATTCCAGGTTCCATGAAGACAGACGGCACTGGCTCTGCCTCTGGCTCTGGAACAGGCACTGGCTCTGCCTACGGCTCATGAACGGGCACTGGCTCTGCCTCTGGCTCTGGACCGGGCACTGGCTCTGCCTCTGGCTCCGGCTCTGGAACAGGAGATACTGGCTCCGGCTCTGGAACAGGAGACACTGGCTCCGGCTCTGGAACAGCAGACACGGGCATGTCCAGGATCCGAGCCAGACGCTCCAGATAGTCCAGGTCCATGAAGGCAGACGGAACGTGAACAGTCTCTGCCTGGGCAGACGGAATGTGAACAGTCTCTGACTGGGCAGACGGAACGTGAACAGTCTCTGCCTGGGCAGACGGAACGTGAACAGTCTCTGACTGGGCAGACGGAACGTGAACAGTCTCTGCCTGGGCAGACGGAACGTGAACAGTCTCTGACTGGGCAGACGGGCAGACGGGACGTGAACAGTCTCTGACTGGGCAGACGGAACGTGAACAGTCTCTGACTGGGCAGACGGGCAGACGGGACGTGAACAGTCTCTGACTGGGCAGACGGAACGTGAACAGTCTCTGACTGGGCAGACGGAACGTGAACAGTCTCTGACTGGGCAGACGGAACGTGAACAGTCTCTGCCTGGGCAGACGGAATGTGAACAGTCTCTGACTGGGCAGACGGAACGTGAACAGTCTCTGCCTGGACAGACGGAACGTGAACAGTCTCTGACAGGGCAGACGGGCAGACGGGACGTGAACAGTCTCTGACTGGGCAGACGGGCAGACGGGACGTGAACAGTCTCTGCCTGGGCAGACGGAACGTGAACAGTCTCTGCCTGGGCAGACGGAACGTGAACAGTCTCTGCCTGGGCAGACGGAACGTGAACAGTCTCTGCCTGGGCAGACGGAACGTGGACAGTCTCTGACTGGGCAGACGGAACGTGAACAGTCTCTGACTGGGCAGACGGGACGTGAACAGTTTCTGCCTGGGCAGACGGAACGTGAACAGTCTCTGACTGGGCAGACGGAACGTGAACAGTCTCTGCCTGGGCAGACGGAACGTGAACAGTCTCTGCCTGGGCAGACGGAACGTGAACAGTCTCTGCCTGGGCAGACGGAACGTGAACAGTCTCTGACTGGGCAGACGGAACGTGAACAGTCTCTGCCTGGGCAGACGGAACGTGAACAGTCTCTGAAAGGCAGACGGAACGTGAACAGTCTCTGAAAGGCAGACGGAACGTGAAGAGTCTTTGCCTGGGCAGACGGAACGTGAACAGTCTCTGAAAGGCAGACGGAACGTGAACAGTCTTTGCCTGGGCAGACGGAACGTGAACAGTCTCTGCCTGGGCAGACGGAACGTGAACAGTCTCTGACTGGGCAGACGGGACGTGAACAGTCTCTGACTGGGCAGACGGAACGTGAACAGTCTCTGACTGGGCAGACGGAACGTGAACAGTCTCTGAAAGGCAGACGGAACGTGAACAGTCTCTGCCTGGGCAGACGGAACGTGAACAGTCTCTGACTGGGCAGACGGGACGTGAACAGTTTCTGCCTGGGCAGATGGAACGTGAACAGTCTCTGCCTGGGCAGACGGAACGTGAACAGTCTCTGCCTGGGCAGACGGAACGTGAACAGTCTCTGCCTGGGCAGACGGAACGTGAACAGTCTCTGCCTGGGCAGACGGAACGTGAACAGTCTCTGACTGGGCAGACGGAACGTGAACAGTCTCTGCCTGGGCAGACGGAACGTGAACAGTCTCTGACTGGGCAGACGGAACGTGAACAGTCTCTGCCTGGGCAGACGGAACGTGAACAGTCTCTGCCTGGGCAGACGGAACGTGAACAGTCTCTGCCTGGGCAGACGGAACGTGAACAGTCTCTGCCTGGGCAGACGGAACGTGAACAGTCTCTGCCTGGGCAGACGGAACGTGAACAGTCTCTGACTGGGCAGACGGAACGTGAACAGTCTCTGACTGGGCAGACGGAACGTGAACAGTCTCTGAAAGGCAGACGGGCAGACGGGACGTGAACAGTCTCTGACTGGGCAGACGGGACGTGAACAGTTTCTGCCTGGGCAGACGGAACGTGAACAGTCTCTGACTGGGCAGACGGAACGTGAACAGTCTCTGCCTGGGCAGACGGAATGTGAACAGTCTCTGACTGGGCAGACGGAACGTGAACAGTCTCTGAAAGGCAGACGGGCAGATGGAACGTGAACAGTCTCTGCCTGGGCAGACGGAACGTGAACAGTCTCTGCCTGGGCAGACGGAACGTGAACAGTCTCTGACTGGGCAGACGGGACGTGAACAGTTTCTGCCTGGGCAGACGGAACGTGAACAGTCTCTGACTGGGCAGACGGGACGTGAACAGTTTCTGACTGGGCAGACGGAACGTGAACAGTCTCTGAAAGGCAGACGGAACGTGAACAGTCTCTGACTGGGCAGACGGAACGTGAACAGTCTCTGACTGGGCAGACGGAACGTGAACAGTCTCTGAAAGGCAGACGGGCAGATGGAACGTGATTAGTCTCTGCCTGGGCAGACGGAACGTGAACAGTCTCTGCCTGGGCAGACGGAACGTGAACAGTCTCTGACTGGGCAGACGGGACGTGAACAGTTTCTGCCTGGGCAGACGAAACGTGAACAGTCTCTGCCTGGGCAGACGGAACGTGAACAGTCTCTGACTGGGCAGACGGAACGTGAACAGTCTCTGCCTGGGCAGACGGAACGTGAACAGTCTCTGAAAGGCAGACGGGCAGATGGAACGTGAACAGTCTCTGCCTGGGCAGACGGAACGTGAACAGTCTCTGCCTGGGCAGACGGAACGTGAACAGTCTCTGCCTGGGCAGACGGAACGTGAACAGTCTCTGAAAGGCAGACGGGCAGATGGAACGTGAACAGTCTCTGCCTGGGCAGACGGAACGTGAACAGTCTCTGCCTGGGCAGACGGAACGTGAACAGTCTCTGACTGGGCAGACGGGACGTGAACAGTTTCTGCCTGGGCAGACGGAACGTGAACAGTCTCTGACTGGGCAGACGGAACGTGAACAGTCTCTGAAAGGCAGACGGAACGTGAACAGTCTCTGCCTGGGCAGACGGAACGTGAACAGTCTCTGCCTGGGCAGACGGAACGTGAACAGTCTCTGACTGGGCAGACGGAACGTGAACAGTCTCTGCCTGGGCAGACGGAACGTGAACAGTCTCTGACTGGGCAGACGGAACGTGAACAGTCTCTGCCTGGGCAGACGGAACGTGAACAGTCTCTGCCTGGGCAGACGGAACGTGAACAGTCTCTGACTGGGCAGACGGGACGTGAACAGTTTCTGCCTGGGCAGACGGAACGTGAACAGTCTCTGCCTGGGCAGACGGAACGTGAACAGTCTCTGACTGGGCAGACGGAACGTGAACAGTCTCTGCCTGGGCAGACGGAACGTGAACAGTCTCTGAAAGGCAGACGGGCAGATGGAACGTGAACAGTCTCTGCCTGGGCAGACGGAACGTGAACAGTCTCTGCCTGGGCAGACGGAACGTGAACAGTCTCTGCCTGGGCAGACGGAACGTGAACAGTCTCTGAAAGGCAGACGGGCAGATGGAACGTGAACAGTCTCTGCCTGGGCAGACGGAACGTGAACAGTCTCTGCCTGGGCAGACGGAACGTGAACAGTCTCTGACTGGGCAGACGGGACGTGAACAGTTTCTGCCTGGGCAGACGGAACGTGAACAGTCTCTGCCTGGGCAGACGGAACGTGAACAGTCTCTGAAAGGCAGACGGGCAGATGGAACGTGAACAGTCTCTGCCTGGGCAGACGGAACGTGAACAGTCTCTGCCTGGGCAGACGGAACGTGAACAGTCTCTGACTGGGCAGACGGGACGTGAACAGTTTCTGCCTGGGCAGACGGAACGTGAACAGTCTCTGACTGGGCAGACGGAACGTGAACAGTCTCTGAAAGGCAGACGGAACGTGAACAGTCTCTGCCTGGGCAGACGGAACGTGAACAGTCTCTGCCTGGGCAGACGGAACGTGAACAGTCTCTGACTGGGCAGACGGAACGTGAACAGTCTCTGAAAGGCAGACGGGCAGACGGGACGTGAACAGTCTCTGACTGGGCAGACGGAACGTGAACAGTCTCTGAAAGGCAGACGGAACGTGAACAGTCTCTGAAAGGCAGACGGAACGTGAACAGTCTCTGACTGGGCAGACGGGACGTGAACAGTCTCTGCCTGGGCAGACGGAACGTGAACAGTCTCTGGCTGGGCAGACGGGACGTGAAACATCTCTCTATCACCTCCTCTACGGCGACCTCCACGGGTCACGCGGAACTTTACCCACCGGGTCCCCTTAAACAACTCCCTTCTCTCCCGCTCGGTGGCTGGGGAAGAGATGTCATAAAACATACCGCTGGATTCAGTGTGACGGAGTCCTTCTGTCACGAGTCACACACAGGAAGCAGAGAATCCAATAGCAGTCGTTTACTTAAAGGGCAATCCAAAAACACGTAGTCATGCAGGCAGGGGTCAAAATCCAAAACACAAGTACAAAACCAGGAACAAGAACAAGGACGCAGATCTGGAAGTGGTGTGACATTAAACAAGGACTCCGTAACAAACACTGACACAGACAGGGAATATATAACACAGATCTAACAGGGTGAGTGAAAACAGCTGCGTGCAATAATCAATGACGGAAGACAGCTGAGTGCAATGAACAGACAAGGATTGTGGGGAATGCAGTTCCAGAGTGAAGGTGACAGTATGGGGAAGAGACCTCTAGTGGACACCCGGGGAAACACAAACCAGACACTGTGACAAAAAGTTGTACTAAAATAGTTCAATTCAATTCAATTCAAATTTATTTGTATAGCGCTTTTCACAATACATATTATTTCAAAGCAGCTTTACAGAAAGTGCATTTCAGAAATGTACATAGAAGAATATAGTTAGTTAGTCATCATGTACTAAAATAGTTTGGAATAATAATATTAAAGGGACACTCCACCCATTTGCATTAAGCTTTTCATTGTTAGAAACCCAGTCATACTATTGAATGGTCGTGCAACACTCTCTCATTTTCCCCTGAGACGAGAGAAATCCGCTATTTACCTTTTTCACTTCCTCCTACAATGACGCAAAAATCGTCATTTTACGTCATTCTAGGAGGAAGTGTAAGAGGGGGGGATTTCTGTAAAGACTACAAGGACCCTTTCAAACCCGCCCATAGGGGGTTGGACCTAATGCGTTAACAGACCGATCACAGATCAGTGCCAGTGCCTACAGCCAGTGTTCCGCATGCTTTCTCCACGCCCATATGGGGCGGGATCTCACTCACAGAATGTAAAGATAGTGTCAGCCATCTTTCTGTAGAAGCTAAGCTAACAGGATCTTGCCTCTTGCTCTGTGTAGAAAGTTTGTATAGTAGGCTAATCACGATGCCGGAAGGTAGTTTTGAAATTGAAATGGCAGAAGGGGGTTTCAAAGATCTGTTGCGAGAATCTGATGCTCGCGGCTCCCTGTACGAGCCGCAATACAGCGATAAAAAGTAGCGGGAGATGGAGGAACGAGAGGCGGCCGGAGCGAGACCTGAGCCGGGCCAGACTCGAGCTGGGGCGGACTGGCGGTGTCAGTGCTCTCGCTGTGCGGCGATGGAAACAGATATAGAGTCCTATTGCTGTCGCGAATCTCAGCGATGCCATTCTCTTCTGGACGAGATCGCTGAATCCGCAGAGCTTTGAGTGTAAAAGTGTTAATATTAATTATTTTTTTAATTAAAAGTTATAACTCACATTGGCTGTGGTTCTTTTTATAAACCTTTAGTGTTACTAGAGTATGGATTAGCCTAGAGAATGTATTAGCTTAGAGAAATAGTAATTTAAATTGGAAGAAAACAGTTCATATGCAGAGCTACTAAGCTACTCTGTTGACATGGTCCGGCCTTGCATCATATTTTTAATGTGAAAGTATAAGTTGTGTTATATACATTAGGTTAGTACATCCCGGTACAATGCAATTTAGTACCATTTCAAATGGAAATGTATCAACTAATTCACGATGTATAGAGTCACGATGTATCAAAGCAAGCCTAGTTGTATCCATTTTTCAGATTCTGCCGCCTGTAAGCGGTAGGCGTGGTTTGGGAGTGGCCTAGTAAGGGCAGCAAAGCAAGTGCATTCTGGGAGTTGTTGTCTTTCAGCCACATGAGTAAAAAATACATTTTCTGCCTTTTCTCAGTCTAGAATGCTTCAATTTCTAAAATAATTTCACATTTCTACTATATAAATGACCAATATTAAATACACATTCATCTTCCCAGAGGTGGAGTTACCCTTTAAGTGTCTCTGATATGGCCTTGAACTCTGTCATTGAGTGTGATGGTAAAGACACTTTACAAAAAGGTCCCAATAGTTTAACGTTAGTTAATGCAAGTTAGTTCAGGTTCATTAAATAACATTAACAAAAGGTTACACTTTATTTTAAGGTGGCGTAGTTGCATTATACTTACTCAAATAAGTACCGAGTAATAATAACAATAAATAACTCAATTTACTTACTATGGAGTTATGGTTAGGGTTAGTTACTTTTAATTATGCATAATTTACTGTTATTATTATAGTATACGTGTAGTAACGTCACTTTAAAATAATGATTTCCATTACACGAGAGTAGATGTTAAAACTTCATGCTGATTTGTACTCGGCTTTCGCCAAGATAAGCAAAACTAAGACGTAGCTTTACAGTAAACTATGCTTCTCCATCCATTTACGCTTCTTTCCATAAGGTAGTGTGACTCCCCTTCTGTCCGGCGTTAACGGCAGCAGTGTACTTGGCGCGTTAGCGCACGCGACGGCTGCAACTACAGGACCAGCACGACAACCGTCTGGATTGAACCGAGTAGGGGACATCTCTAGGGTCTTCAAGTGGGCACCTTCCGTCCTCAGTGTTTCGTCGACTAGCCCACGACACCTCAAGAGGGCTCGACAGTGACTCTGGCGTCCCAGAGTCACCCCCCTCCGTCCCCCACTCAACTCAGCCCAGCTTACTGACCTCTACATCCCTCCTGCTGCTGAGACCTAACCACAATATCACAATCTCTCCGCGACCCAACCATACGCGCCAACCCGTTGACTAAGGCTGTCGAGCCCCACTGGTGCGTTAATATGCAGTTTCAGTGGACAACGGTTCCGTATGGCATACCACCTACCTCAAAACACAATATCTACCCAACCACCCGTCATTCACGCAATATCCACAGGAACGTATACAAACAAGCCAACAGACTCTTCAAGTTTTCAAGAACTCTACGAAAACGTAGCGTGGCGGCCTGTACACAGCCAGCTAGAATCTTTCCGTCTCAACCACAGCCAGTTACTGCTCCTTTCTGCTGCTTCAGATAAGTTCTTTACTGTGCGACGCAACTCTTGGCCACTGAATCCGACGTCTCTGAGGAACCGGGTTGTAGAGTGTGCCACAAAACCTCGACAACCCACTTCCACTGGATAAACCTGGACTCTCCATCCTCGCTGTTCTGCTTCAGTGGCCAGATGAGCATACCGCAGTTTCTTCCTCTCATATGCCTCATCTACCGCATCCTCCCATGGCACTGTTAACTCTATCAGTTGAACAATGCGTGCTGATCCAGACCACAAAACAATATCTGGTCGTAGGTTAGTGGTGGCAATCTCAGGTGGAAAAATAAGCCGTTGGTCAAGATCAGCCAGCATCTTCCAGTCCCTTGCAGCTTCCAGTTGTCCTGGGCGAGAATTGGTGTTAACACCTTTTCTTGGTGGTTGCTCGCCTGGGCGGAGGAATATTGTCTTCTGCGTGTAATGTTTTGCTAGAACAGGTGGCAACTTATTGGTCATGTTACGCTTGCCTTCTAATGCTAAAGCCAAACATCGTAGTACTTGGTCATGGCGCCAAGTAAACCGACCTTGGCTAAGAGCCACCTTACATCCTGTCAAAATGTGCCTTAATGTGGCAGGTGATGAACACAAAGGACAAGAGGGATCCTCTCCTACCCAGAGGTTTAGGTTCTGCGGTGATGGGAGAACATCATATGTTGACCTAATAAGGAAACTGATCCTACTCTCTTCCATTGACCAAAGGTCTTGCCAGCCCATCTTACGTTGTTCCACACTCTCCCATCTCATCCACTCTCCCTGCTTGGCCTGTGAAATGGCCTTTACACACCTCATCCTCTCCTCCTGCTGTCGCACCTCGTTGACTACCAGCTTCCTCCTTTGAGCTGGGCCTGCCTTGTGCCATTTAGGAGGAGCTAAACTGAGCCCAAACCCCCCTCTTCCATGCTGTACCTGTCCCACGATATCCCTAATTTGAAGGGCAGCCTTTGCCTCTACTACAGATTTCTTTGCTGACCACTTTCTACCAGTTTTTAACACAGGGGCTGCCTCCCTTACACATTTGTCGCGTGACTCTACTAAGGTCATTTCCAGTCTGACCTTGGCACACTTGAACTCCTCGGTTAAAGCAGAGACTGGCAGCTGCAATATTCCTTTACTATAAAGTCCTACTCTGCTGAGGCAGCGTGGAACTCCCAACCATTTCCTGATGTATGAACTTACCAACGCTTCCAGCTTATCCACTGTTGTCAAAGAAACCTCGTACACGGTCAGTGGCCACAGCAACCTCGGCAGTAGACCAAACTGAAAGCACCAGAGTTTTAGTTTGCCAGGTAGAGCACAGCTGTTTATGCTCTTCAACCCTTCCACTGCTTGTCGTCTAACTTCTCCCACCCGAACTGTGTCCTTTAGATCCCCATCGTACCATCTCCCAAGACTCTTCACTGGCTTCTCAGAAACTGTTGGTATTGCCTCACCATTAATGAAGAATGTTTTATCTACTACCTTTCCTTTAACTATCGAGATGCTCCTTGATTTAGAGGGCTTAAATTTCATTCGTGCCCATTCAATATTATCTGTTAACTTCCCCAATAACCGATTAGTGCAGGCTACTGTTGTAGTCATGGTTGTCATGTCATCCATGTATGCTCTGATTGGTGGTAGTCGCATCCCAGAAGCCAAGCGCTCTCCTCCTACTACCCATCTTGATGCCCTCATGATTACTTCCATCGCCATGGTAAAAGCCAGTGGAGAAATGGTGCATCCTGCCATTATTCCAACCTCTAGGCATTGCCATGCAGTGCTGAATTTTGGAGTTGAGAAACTGAATTGCAAATCTCCAAAATAGGCTTTCACTAAATTTGTTATTGACATTGGTACTCTGAAAAAATCAAATGCTGCCCAAAGAAGCTCATGTGGCACTGAACCATATGCATTAGCCAAATCCAGGAATGTCACATGGAGCTCCTTCCTCTCCTTTTTAGCTGACTGAATTCGTTGCCAGATAACATTGATGTGTTCTAAGCATCCTGAGAACCCTGGAATACCCGCTTTTTGAACTGAGGTGTCAATGAAGCCATTCTTTAACAGGTAGGTGGACAATCTCTGGGCAATAATGCTGAAGAAAATCTTACCCTCAACGTTTAATAGTGAAATAGGACGAAACTGACTGATGCTTGTAGCATCTTTTTCTTTAGGTATAAAGACTCCACCTGCTCTGCGCCATGCTCTAGGTACAACCTGTTTTTCCCATGCCACTTTTATCAATTTCCACAGAATTCGCAGAACTCCTGAAGCACTCTTGTACACTCTGTAGGGAACTCCATTAGGCCCTGGAGATGATGAAGCCCTTGCCTTTCTCACAACCTGCTCTACCTCTTTCCACTTAGGTGCACAGACCTCCATTTGGTATTCTGGTGGGTTGATAGGTGGTATGTCTGATGGAATTGACATAGGCTCATGCCTTTTTGCATCTGTATGCGTGTCCTCCAAATATCTCTCTAGCTCAATCCTAGATGTTTTTAAAGTGCCATTCTTCTCACTGGTGAATAACTTCTTTACGAATTTGAATGGGTCTTTATAGAAATTAGCCCTCGCACGTTCCTTCTTTTTGTAGCGTTTCCGTAGGCGCTCAGCTCTGCGTAATGTTGCCAGCTTATCTTTTATGGCCCTTTGTAAGAGATTGAGTCCCTCCTTCTGACTTTGTTCTGCTCTTTTCCATTGCTTCCTCAGCTGTCTCCTTTCTCTAACTAACCCTTCAATTTTCTGCTGCCGTCTAGACATTCCAGGAGTAGTTTGTACTTTTTCCTTCCTTTTTTCCACACCAAACCTCTCACTTCCATATGCGTAAATGATGTCCCCAAATTTATCCAGCTTCTTTTCAACTGTACCAGTTAATCTTTCCAATGCAAAGCATAGATCTGTGTTTACCGTGTCCCATGCAGTTTTCTCACAAGCTCTTGGCCATCTAACTCCAGGCCTATGCCCGTTGAGGTTCTTTTCTCTCTTATGCTGGTTAGCCTGACCGGGT